>NC_133656.1:20721482-21321482 GCF_009905375.1 Apium graveolens | reverse complement strand
GCATATTCATGCTAGTTTAGTTCATATAGTTGCATATCTGTCATGTTTTTTTTATTATTTTGCATGTTAGTATGTTGCATATAGTTGCGTGTGCATTTTATCCTGATCCCTTAAGTTTGCTTTTCCAATTGATTTGTGATATGGATGCGAGTGTAGTGATGTCGTATAGAGGGATGTTAAGTCCTATCAATTTGATTTGCATGCTAGAAACAATAAAATTTCACTAAATCTTATAGGTTGCTTGCGTGCTAGATCATGATCATGGTTTGTGGTTTGTCAATGTTTAATTACTTCTTTATGTTTAGAATTTAGGATATTCTCTTAATGATAAATAGCATGGGTATTTAAAAATTGGAGAAAAACATTGGATTTCATTGCTAGTTATTGTGGCTAGGTGTCAAATGGCTAGTAGCCGTCTCATGTTTTATGAGTAGTCTAGGGTTGAGCGAGATGGAGCGAAACGCACTCGTTTAGAAATTGTTGTGAAGAAAAAAGGAAAAAAAAGTATGTGTTGATGCATAATTGATCACGAGTGGGCTCTTTAATACTCGAGTTATTAAGTTCCTAGGGGACTTTGTGCCTAGTGACCTAAGGCTTTTATAGTCTGGGATTCATCAACCTAACGCTCGCTACATGGGTATTATTGCATAAGTCTTTGGTGGACCTCACTCATTGCACGGTCAAATAAGCATATTTGTGTGTTTTATGTGTAATGAATAAAAGCATGAATCTGTGTATAAATCCGATAAAATTGAAGTGTTGTCAGTCATTTTGAGTTTATCGTTTATTCTATTTATAACCTTGTGATTTTTTTGATGAGTAGTGAGTCATGGTTATTAATCTAGTTGCGAGAGTATATCTGTTAAGAAATTGCACATACACATATTTCTGGCTTGTGAGTTGAATTATGGGATTTTATTGATCTTGGTGCGAATAACTGCATTTATTGAGATGTTGCTCATTGGTTGGTTTAGTTATTCTGAGGGGATCGTTGCATTCATGTAGTTTGCATTCATGCATTTTTATTTTTGTTCTTTGAGTCTATTTATGCTTGAGGACAAGCATCGATTCAAGTTTGGGGGTGTGTTAAGTGGCATTTATATCCACTTAGAATGCTCTATAAAGGCTCGAATTGGTGTTTTGTACTCAAGTTATTTATGTATTTGATGTATTTTTGTACTGTTTTGCATTTCAGGGCATAATCAAAGGCATGAATGGATTTTACATGATTTTATGCATGCAGAGTGTTAGGAATGGAGCCTTGGGGGATTGTACGAAGAAACCAGCAATTGCAAGTAAGAGAAGAAGAAAAAAACTCAGTTTTTCCAGAAGGTCAGTGCGCCCACGTTGTGCTAGCGCGCGGCCGCGCCAGAGTAGTAGAAGTACAGTGTGCCCGCGCTGGGATAGCGCGCGCCCGCGCCGGTTCGATTCTGAAGAATCCTAATTTAAGTAGAAGATTGATTTCCTGGACTTCTCTTCTGATTGGGCTGCTATATAAAGATGATTTTTATAACAGAGGCTCAGGAGAAGACGGCGAGAAGACCTAGGAGCACAAATACAACAAAGGCGAAGAGGATCTAGTTTATTCTTGTGATTCTTTGTTAAAGTTGTAATCTTGGATGCTAGTTTTCTTGTTTGTTGAACCTATTACTCTTGTGATTGTACTTTAATTATTATTCAGTTTTATAAAGACTTAGTTTATAACCATGATTTTATCGGAACCCACGGTGATGATGAGTTCGGTTATGAACTAATCGTTATCGTGGGGTTCTAGCGGATTTACTTATAGATTTCAATAGTTAATTTGTTTTGATACCTAAGTGTGTGGTGATTGTTTGATTTCCTAGTATTGGTTGTGCTTATTCATCTTATGAGCATCGCGAACTTATAAGATAGCGTGTTAATCTCTATTGAAGTGAAAGTGAATATAGGGGTTTAGAACTTGTCATGTTAGCATAGGTTCACGTGTTTGTTATGCATGATTCGTGGGTAATTTTAACCATCTTACTTGCCCTATGTAATCATGATAGATAACTTGCGCATTAAACCGTTATATTGTCAAATTCTATAGACATATAGGGTCTCAATATAATTGGTGTCTATTCAGCTTCTATCTCTTTTATGGATGTCTGGTAGTAGGGTATTCATACAACGAAAGTTGGTGTTTACTAGTTTTGTGTTATCTGATTAGTTATCATCACCATTACATGTTAAGGTTAAGAACAAAAGGCTATTGAATGAAGTAGTAATGAAGTTAGAATCCCATGTTTGTCTCGTATAAGTAATTTAACCCTCTTATTCTCTTAGTTAATTTTATTTAGAATAATCTCTTTGTTAATCATAGGTACAAACAAACCCAACTTATCATCTTAGCATTGAATAATAACCATACCATTTTTGCATAAGTGCATAAATTGAACTTAACCTAAACCAGTCTCTGTGGGAATGAACTAGAAAGAATTCTATATTACTTGCAAACACGTATACTTGCATGTAAATTAGTGTGTGTTTTCGTCCTAACAACAATGTCAAGCTAATCAAGACTTTCTAAATACCAAAGGGCTGGAGTAGTCAATATAGTTTGTAACAAGTAAGATCAAGCCTCGATCAGGATGTATACATGAAGACCACTAATGAGTTAATGGCCAACAGAAGGAAACACTATATAATCTGAAAGTGTTTGGAGAGAATATTTAACTGAAGCAAATAATGAAATATTTACAGTTGTTTAAAGATCTTGGCATTTGCAGCTAAGACTAGTTAGGATATTTTCAATGGCTACTCAGTGGAGTATACAATCTATGGGCATTTGTGGTTGACCAACAGAAAGTGATAGATAGTCTAAGTGCACAGTTCAACAACTCCATGCTCCAAGCTGTTAAAGAAGAAATGAATGTTATTGATGATTCATATCCAAGCAGTGGAATGGTAGTGTATTTCATAACTCATTACTTCAATGAAGCCAGTCAGCAAGGGTAAGGATTTTCAGGAAATCCCAACAACAGCTTAGGGGAGCAAAAGAAGGCTCAACTAGTCAGACACAACACCACTTTAAAAATCAAGAGGACATTGCTAGAACATATATGCTGAGACAAAGGGTTTGATGTCAATATTTTTCCCAGAGTCTAGTTCTTAAGTGATCCAGATGGTGGAGTAATGATTAGCAGGGCTATCGAGCATGAATGATTATTTCCTAGTTTTCTATCTGCAGAAGAAACTAAGAAAGTTATAGAAGCTCTGATAGATCCGAATTGATTGGGTGATTGCAAAGAAAGATGAACTCAATCAGTCAGCAAGCAGATTGTAGGGAAGCTGGTATCCAAACCGATGACAACTTTATAATTAGTACCAGGATAACCAGAAGTCAAAACTGGATGACAATGGCATTGTTATGAGGGACAAGGCCAAACTGGATGCTAGGTTATTATCTGGAAGCGGTATCTGACAGAAAGCACCAGTAACAAGACTTGAGGATATTATGACATATCAGGCACCTGATGCACATTCACACTTGGAATTGGACTCTAGTAGATGTGTACAAGTGTACTCCTAGTTGGTGAATTAAAGGAAGTAGTCAATGCACAATAGTTCATGGACTTTGCAGTTGCAAATCTATTGGACTCTCTATATCTCTTCGTCACAAGCTCACTTCAGGATGGTATGAAATGGTATCTTACTCAATAAATCGTCAAGGACATGGTATGGCACTCTAACTGAAGTTAAAGTTAAATATGAACTATTAGAGTCGTCATATTAATAACTTTCTTATCACTAGGCATAAATATAATGTTATATATGTGTAATGATAAATGTTCTCAAGATGCCAAAGTGCAAGGTTCCAAGTGGATCCTTGATAATCCAATCTTATAGCTATTAACAAGATTATTAGATATCTTACGGGACTATCAACTGTTGGAGTAAAGTACCCTAAAGATATTATGCTTAACATATTTAGCTATATAGATACAGATTACGCAGGTTGTAAGAAAGACAGGAGAAGCATCTCTGAAGCTGAAGTGACAGGAGAAGCATCTCGGGAAGCTATCAACTTCATGAAAGAAGATTGATTTCTTGTTATGATAAGAAACAGCTTCGTATCCAACATCTCTGTGGAACACTCTATGATAAGGCACCTTCACACCAGGTATCATTTCTTTCGAGAGCATGTCTTTAGTGTCAAAGAGTCTCTTGCAGAAACACTTATTAAATTTTTTGTTAAAGTTAATCTTTCAAGACTGGTTTGTAAGTGTGGGATATCATCCATTGCACATTAGTTGGAAATCCCATCTATAAGGAATTCTTTATATAAGTTCACAAGTATTAAATCTTCAATATCTAAAGGACTTGTGAATTTATCAGTAATCCAGTACCTCGTACTTAGTGCTACTATCTTGATTATCATGATTACAATGTCATATATGTTTGTGGTAGTTAAATATTATAGCATTAAGTTTGAATATTATTTTAATTGATTTAAATTATGACTGTAGACAATTTTACTCCATATCAGTCTCATAATTTAAATTATGTTACAATAATATGTAGCATAGTTTTTTGTATCTTGTACGAATAATTGTGACACTTTTAGTATTAGTGATATTATTTAGAATTTTTGTTCTAAGTAATCAATGCTTATTTCTAAAATCATTGATATTGAAAGTTGAAGTATTTTCTAAGTCATGTGTATAAAACTCTCAATATTTTATATGCTTAGAAAGTATTTCTAAAATTACTAATTATCCAAAGAGTGATTGCCATGTATATAAGTCATATATCACTCTTTTACTCAAATGCTAATAGACACCATGTAAGGTTCTCAAGATGCCAAAGTGCAAGGTTCCAAGTGGATCCTAGAGAATCCAATCGTATAGCTATTAATAAGATTATTAGATATCTTAAGGGACTACCAACTCTTGGAGTAAAGTACCCTAAAGATATTTTGCTTAACATGTTTGGCTATATAGATATAGATTACGCAGGTTGAAAGAAAGACAGGAGAAGCATCTCTGAAGCTGTCAACCTAAGTGACAGGAGAAGCATCTCAAGAAGCTGTCAACTTCTTGAAAGAAGATTGATTTCTTATTATGATAAGAAACAACCTCAAATCCAACAACTCTGTGAACACTCTATGACAAGGCACCTTCATATCAGGTATCATTTATTCGAGAGCCTGTCTCTTAGTCAAATAGTCACTTGCAGAAAAACTTATTAAATCACTTGTCAAAATTAATCTTTCAAGACTAGTTTGTAAGTGTCGGATATCATTAATTGCATATTAGTTGGACATCACATCTGTAAGGAATTCTTCATATAAGCTCACAAGTATTAAATCTTCAATATTTAAAGGACTTGTGAATTTATCAGTAATCCAGTACCTCGTACTTAGTGCTACTATCTTGATTATCATGATTATAATGTCATATACATTTATGGTAGTTAAGTATTATAGCATTAAGTTTGAATCTTATTTTAATTGATTTAAATTATGATGGTAGACAATTCCATTCCATATCAGTCTCATAATTTAAATTATGTTAAAATAATATGCAACATAGTTATTTGTATCTTGTACGAATAATTGTGGTACTTTTAGTATTAGTGATATTATTTAGAATTTTTGTTCTAAGTAATCAATGCTTATTTCTAAAATCACTAATATTAGAAGTTGAAGTATCTTCTAAGTTATGTGTATAAAACTCTCAATATCTTATATGCTTAAAAAGTATTTCTAAAATTACTAATTATCCAGAGAGTGATTGCCATGTATATAAGTCATGTATCATATTGGTGATTATTCAAGGATAATTATAAATACTTAAGTGCTAGTAACTAACTCATAGATATTTAGTATTTATTTATTTATTATTTATTTTGGGCAGTTTAGATTATGGAAATTGAAGCAATTCAATGATTTTATTTGCTCCATAATTCAAACTAACTTAAAATAAATAAGCAGCATGATTGATTATAACTAAATCTTTCAACAATTAGTAATAGTATATTGATTGTAACTTAGGTGTTATAGATTATTTATGAGATTAATTTAACAATGTTCACATCTCAAGAATTCACTGAAATCAGAATCATGATTGTAGCATGATTAGTTGTGTGCTAATTTTTTACTTATATCAGTTAATGATATTAAGTTAAGATTTTAAGTATGAACTAATTGTGAAGTATTAGTATTTATGACACACTTAGAACTCCTCTAAGTAATCAGTGTTTATCCTCAGTCACTTATGCTAATATAAAAAGTGTAAAAATCTTTCTTAAGTATAACTATGGTTATTGTGTTTGATGCTTTATTAGAAGTAACCATATGTTGTCAAGTTAGAATAATTTTTATGCTTACTTGCAAATTCCTAAACACTTTGATGATAAATGCCATACTCAATGGATCAAAGTATATGGAGCTTAGAATGTTTTTCTAAGATTGCAAACAAGACAATATTGGTTAATGTTGCTTTATTTATCGAACCAGTATTGTTTGAGATATTACAGTTGTTATGACTTAACAATTGTATAGTACATGAAATTGAATGCTAATGTCTATTTAATAGATAGTTGGTATTTACTTCATTGATATCTTATTTTAATATTTATAATAGGATGCAACATAATTATTGGTAATTAAAGTACTTGACAAGTATCCGTCAATGATATATTGTTAATATTTTGTTGTAGATAATTGTGAGATTTTAAGTTCTAGTGAATTTATATGAGTTGTTATATCTAAAAAATTCACTATAATTTGAAATCAGCAGCATAGTCATTCTTATAAAGATTATTTACCAATAAATAATGTTGTTGATAATAATTTTACAAAGATAGATTATGGAGCTTTTGACATGAATGAAAATTGTTTAGACTTTACCTTAAGTGATCAATGCTTTTACAAAAACTCATTCATATTGAAAGACAAAATCTTTCTTTCTCTTCTTAATACTGCTAGGTCATCATTCTGTGTCTTATCAAATCATTTATCTTTTTAGGCATAAAAACAAACTTGTGCACTAGAACAATTTTAGGAGAAAATCAAACTTCTTTCTACATTGGTGATTTATTATTTCATTAAAATCTTTTGAAATCACTATTGTACATCATTTTTCTCAAAGGATTAAATGCATAATTTCATTCATTATAGATCTTAAGTGCATTTTATCTCTATATTGCCATATGCTCTGTGATGCAGGTTCAGCCTTCAATGGCCTTTTTTCATTTGATAGTCATGAGGTTGAAAACCCATAACTTTTATCCCAGAATGTAAAGACAAACACAAAAACAGAACCAACCAACACTCTCTTACCACTAAAATAAAGTATGAATGAGCGTGAGGGAGAAAGTGCCTTAGTGCACCACATAAGGAAGGTTCTGAAGTCAACCCAACAACTTTGTCTCCTACAAAGTTGAGATATATTAAAACTGAGGCAACTGCTAACCCCCATACATCTTCTCAAAGAGATGCAATGGCTGAAAGGCACAAAAATAGTTACTAGATTCATCCGCTCAACAGGGTGCGTCTATTAAATTCGCTTGTCGGCCAGGGTATCCGATATAGTGTCACCACCTCAAATATTAACAATTCTTGATGCACAAGGATATGTTACACACACAAAGGAAGAGTTAACGGAAACAAGAGTTTCGGCCATTTTACGGTCAGATTCGATTATTCAAGGTTCTTTAATGGACCAATTGCCTTTATAGGTGTTAGGAGAGGATACAGATCCAATAGCCATATGTTAGTAGTTAGTGTCTACCTCCCCAGGCTTAAATCCCCTGGATGCATCTATGGATAGTAGATCTGACATGGGTGCAGATCGGCAACTTGTTGACAATGATTTAGATTTACCTGATGAGTCACAAGGAAATGTCTTCACAAACATTAGAAGGGAACTTTGATCTTTATGCTAAATTCTATGGATCATTGTTTACCTTCCCAGAGTTTAAATATAGAACCCTAAAAGGGAAACTAGCAACTTGTAGATTACGACTCAGATTCATCTGATGAGTCTAACAAGGATGGGGATTTGCGAACTCCCATTGCACCACCTGTGACCTCCTTAAGGATGGCTAATGTAATTTTCCTTGCAAGTACAGCTGGATTTTGGAGCTATGAAAGGAGTGATACACTTGTCAGAATGAATGTAAACACGAGTGGAGAGAAGAGTGAAACACTTATGAGGTACACGAAACAGAATCACACACTCACAGTGAGGAAGAAAGAGAAAAACCATATCCCATTCCTTATCCCTAAACACTGGTTCTTGATACTTCGGGTCTCGAATCTGTTTATGATTGGAACCTAACTCTTAGGGACCTAACATTTACAGATTTGATTAGAATACTTCGGGGCCTAACAAGTTCAGGACTTAACAATTGGTAACAATTGGTGATCTCACAGTTGGGGGGTATAAGGAGTTGGGAAGATCGGTGAATCGGATGATCAACGGTGAAACCATTCCTGCAATATTTAAAAGGACATGATTGATCATACTATGACTTGTTATTTCTTTTCCAACCAATTAAAATACGAGAACTCCTTTAAACAACAGCATACATTCCTTCTCTAAGGAGGAGATAAAAGCTTATATAATAGTTTGGAGGATTCCTCAACTAAGAGGAGAAATAACAGGCAGGAGGAAAAAGGTAAAGCACATGTACACCACACTACACCATTGTTGTTTGAAACTACGGATCCTATTGCACGGGAGATGTGGTAAACACGAAGGTGATTTCCTAGTGATCAGAAGAATTGGATTGGTTCATCACTATTCTTCATAAGGGGAGAAGTTATTTTCAAAAGGGGAGTGCCATTGGTTTTTATCTACGGATACTATTGTATGGGAGAGGTGGTAAATGAAGGTGATCTCCTTTAAGCATTTGATTCTCATAGGGCGAGAAGCAAGAGAGATATGTGTTTCTCAACAGGAAATGTGGTTGTACAAAGGAAGCTGCTGATGATTACTTCAAGACTGAGAAGTGTTATCGGCAAAGATTTGAAGAACCAGGGAAATGAAGATGAAACTACTTGAAGATCAGTTCAGTGCTAGAGGGACATGTTAGTGTATACTGAAAATATTTATTTGAAGTATATACATTTATTTCTGGCCAGTTTAATTGAGAATCATTTGAATGTTTACATGTTGTATAATATTATATATTATGAACAATCTAGTATCAAATGGGATACAAAATATTAGATTGTTAAATACGGTTATATAATATAATAAGGTTCACAGCACATGTGGTGTTGGACAATCCACTGGTATTGCTGTAGTATTATTTAGATTAGTTTATATTGACTAATAAATAATACTAATATACTTTGTGTATATTGAACAGGATCAAAATTAGAATTGTTCCCTTAATACTGATTAAGAAGGAGAACTAAGATTCTATGTTATTATTAATGCTTAGGTTCTTAATCTGGAAATAATAATTGACACGTGTATATTATTTACATGCTTTGATTTATATATGAAGTAATTCTTTTGAATTATATCATTATATTTTGGGTGATGGAATTATATACATGGTGGATATTATTTATTGAAGGAATCCATGTCCTGATAATATTCGGGTTAATGATGTCCCCTTGAAAGCTCAAAAAGATTTAATTATGAGAAACCCTGCAGGTGGAATTTATTCTGGCATAATTAAATAAAGGTTGAGTGGATGATCAAGGATAAAAGATATTAATTAAATAAATTATCAGTAATTTATTTAATTAATGGACATGTGATATTTTAAACATGGGGAATTTAATAAGCAAATAATATTGGAACCGAATTAATTATTTAAATTGCGGTATTAGGAAAAGTAGTGCAAATATTAATTCTTTAGTGGATTGAATTAATATTTAATTACATTGGGCTAGGCTCAAGATGTAATTATAAGGCCCAACCTAATTATCCATGGTCCCTATTGTAGCCTATATATATTCTTATTCTCTTCTTGCTTGGGAGTGGGTGAAAACCTATTGTAGCCATCAAGGAGCAAGAAGGGAGGATAACTTGAGAAGACGGAGGCCACACTTCGCTCAAGGGAATTTGGGAATACAATAGAAGAGCGTGGAATCAACCGTTAACAAGGTGATTTTCTTTTCGTAATCTTTATCATAAAACGTAGTAACACCCTAAGTCCGTGGTTCCCAACAATTGGTATCAAGAGCCTGGTAATGGGTTCTACGTTTTATGATATAATGTCCATGTCATAATTATATATGCATGTATATAGTGTTTTGCTTGTATTGGTTTTGATGCAGGTTGTTAATCCACTATTATGGCCATGTATATTTTAATTATGTGTTTCGATCCCACGTGGTTTAATTGTGGTTAATTTCTGTTTTGGTTTCCACGTGGTTTAATCGTGGTTGTAATTTACACGAGGGTTGATCGTGTTAGAATAGATTTTACAAAATTAGTTTTGTATTAGATCTATTTTTTTATAATTGTTCCGGATATTTTGTAATAGTTATGTGCGATCGGAAATCAATTCCGGTAGTTTTTTGTTCCGCTGTGCGATTACAAGGGACTGCTGTTGGTGTTTGGATCGAACAAAATCAAAATAAAACTCACAGAAAAGGAACAGGCGGCCGGCGTGGTGAAAAACAGCAGAAACAGGGGTAACGCAGGCCGGACCTGCGTTATAGGCCAAGTTACGGCGGTAACGCAGGTCGAACCTGCGCAACATGCCTATTTTGGCTGTAACGCAGGCTGCACCTGCGCAACACGCCCAGATTGGCTGTAACGCAGGTCTGGCATGCGCAACAGGTGCTGGGGCAGTTTTTTTTTTTCGAAAGCTGGATTTTTTTTCAAGGGCCATAATAGTGGAAAATTTATTTTAATTTTTTCCATTAAATTTTTAATAATTGCTTTAATTTATTGATTATGTGTGTCGTTAATTATATGTGTAATTCCTTTAAAATTGCATGTTTAACTTAATTAGGACGACATGGACATGAATTTTATTTATTGTTTTAATTAAATGTTATATGTTGCTAAAATTATGTGTGTATTTTGAATGCATGATTAGACATAATTATAACGACATATGACCCCATTTAATTTTAAAATTCCTCAATTTTAATAAAAAAATTCTAATTGGGAGAGGGAATTAATATGAAATTAAATCCCATGGTCTCCATTATTGGTTGTAGGTAATTTAATATAAAGACGAATATAAATTATATATACGTCGCCCATCGTGGCATGTAATTTATGGTGTCTAGAATGTTATAAAAATTACTAGAACAAACTTCTTAAATTAATTTTAAAAGGAATAAAATACGGATTTTCTTTATTTCTGATTTGGGGCGATTTTGTCAAAAATGAGTTCATCGAACTTGTAAGGCTGTGGGTTTTAAGCGAGACCGATGTGACTCCTCCACTACCTGGAAATCAAACCATTGATGAATATTGAATTGAAGTATTATATTCAAGGCAAAATTACGAATATTGGAAGGTTTACACGCCACCCATCGTGGCGTACCAAGTTCCATAGATTTCAAATAATTTAAGATTTGATGATGGTATACACTTAGCTATGAAAAATAATATAGTCCACCCCAACGTGGCATATTGTTTAGTAATAGGACCGAAGTAACATTTAAACAAAATTAGGTGGTATACATGTCACACATCGTGGCGTACCAGAAACTTATGGTGTTTAGATGTTAGTGCATTAAATTTTAATAATTGTTAGAGGAATCAATAGATCTTAATAATTAATGCACCCTTATTTATGTGATGTTTTTATGCATCATTCTCAGGATAAAATGGGCTTTAATCCACTATTCACCATACTTAAGGATAACAGACTTATCGGACCTAACTATATTGAATGAAAACGAAATTTGGACATTGTGTTGACTGCTGAGGAGTACAAGTTTTGCACTTATGAACCCAAGCCTGAACAGCCTGCTGTTGATGCTCCTGAAGATGAGAAAGAGTATTATAAACGGTGGATTAAGGCTGATGAGATGTCGCGATGTTACATTCTGGCAGCAATGTCGGGTGTTTTGCAGCATCAGCATCAGTCTATGACCACTGCTTCGGATATGCTCTTTAATCTCAAGGAACTTTTTGGAGATCAGAATAGGGCTGCTAGGCAAGTAGCCATGAAGGCTTTAATGAACACTCAGATGGCTGAAGGCACACCTGTAAGGGATCATGTTCTCAAGAGATGTCGCATCTGAATGAGATAGGGATCATTGGTGCTGAACTTGACGGGGAAACCCAGATTGGCATTATCCTTATGAGCTTGTCCAAGAGTTTTAAGCAGTTCCACTTGAATTACAACATGAACAAGACACAGTATAGTCTCGCGGAACTGCTGACAGAACTTCAGGCAGCTGAAGGATTATTTCGGCAGAGTGTTCAAGTGAATGTGGCTGAGAAAGGTTCTTCCTCTAAGCCGAAAGGTATTAAGAAGAAGAAAAAGGCTCAGACACAGAAAGCTGTGAAGGCAGTGGGAGTTCAGGGTGGTGTGAAAAAGCCTAAGGGAAAGTGCTTCAGATGCAAACAGTCAGGTCACTGGAAACAGGATTGTCCTCTTCCTAAGAAGACAAACAATACCGGTATGTCTCTTTCTCTAGTTACAGAAACATTTATAGCGGCTATATCTACGAGCACTTGGTGTGTAGATACAGGAGCCACTGATCATGTTTGTAATTCTATGCAGGGGTTCCAGCTATCCAGAATGCTTAGAGATGGTGAGATATGCGTGTTCATGGGAGATGCTTCGAAAGTAGCAGTAGTTGTAGTAGGAGTTATTCATTTATCTTTTGGTTCTGATAGGATTTTGGTTTTGAACAATTGTCTTTATGTACATTCTTTTAGAAGGAATTTAATTTCGGTTTCTAAACTTGCTTTGGATGGTTATAATGTTTGTTTGGATCGTAATGTTTCTATTATGATGAATAAACGAATTATATGTTCTGGTACATTGTAAGACAATTTGTATATAATTAATCCTAGTCAACCTGCACTGTAACTGAAATTTAGGGAATTGAACAACACATCTTCTAACTCTACTAAAAGAAAGGAACCTTCTAGTTTGAACCAAACATATCTTTGGCACTTGAGATTAGGTCATATTAACTTGAGGAGGATTCAAAGACTGGTAGTAGACGGGCCTTTAAGCTCATTGGCAGTGGAGCCATTTCCAGTTTGTGAATCCTGCTTAGAAGGTAAAATGACTAATAGGCTTTTCAAGGCAAAGGGGAATAGAGCCAAACAACTGTTAGAATTGGTTCACTCTGATTTATGTGGACCCATGAATTTCCAAGCAAGAGGTGGTTATGAATATTTTGTCACTTTCATTCATGATTATTCTAGATATGGGTACGTTTATTTGTTACGCCGTAAGTCCGAGTGCTTTGATAAGTTCAAAGAGTACAAAGCTAAAACGGAGAAGCGACTTAATAAAAGTATCAAGTCACTACGATCAGATCGTGGTGGTGAATACTTGCTTGGAGAATTTAGGGAATATTTATCAGAAAATGGGATAGAATCCCAGTTAACTGCACCAGGCACACCCCAGCAGAATGGTGTAGCAGAGAGAAGGAACCGGACTCTTTTAGAGAGTGTTAGATCGATGATGAGTTATTCGGATTTACCCAAGTCGTTTTGGGGACATGCCATAGAGACAACAGCTTATCTTCTGAACTTAGTACCTTCTAAGTCGGTTCCTAAAACCCTCTTAGAATTGTGGACCGGGGATAAATCGAGTCTAAGACATATTCGAATATGGGGTTGTCCAGCACATGTGCTGAACAAGAACGCGATTAAGTTAGAATCTCGTACAGAAGTAAAGCTATTTGTAGGCTCCCCCATGGGAATGAAAGGATATTTATTTTATAGTCCGAAGAATCGAGATGTCATTGTTAGCACCAATGCAAGATTCTTGGAGGAGGACTATATAATGAATCACAAACCCATGAGTAGTGTCGTTTTAGAGGAACTAGTGAGAGGGACAAATAATACCCATGAAGCTGTAGTACAAGTAGAACAACCACAACATAATGTACAACCTGTCACTAATACCGCACCAGTGCCTCGTCATAGTGGGAGGGTTGTTCAACAGCCTGATAGATTCATGTTTTTGGGAGAGTCTTCAGACTTGGTCCCTGGTGAACATGATGATGATCCCCGTACATACGAAGAGGCAGTACAAGACAAATATGCAGATCTTTGGCAAAAGGCGATGGAATCTGAGATAGAATCAATGTATTCTAATCAGGTCTGGGAGCTCGTGGAACCACCCAAAGGTATAAAACCTATTGGATGTAAGTGGATCTACAAGAAAAAGAGGGATTAGATAAAAAGGTGAAAGCCTGGAAAGCAAGACTTGTTGCGAAAGGGTATACTCAGAAAGAAGGTATCAATTATGAGGAAACCTTTTCACCGGTAGTCATGCTTAAGTCAATCCATATTCTTTTATCTATAGCAGCTCATCTCGATTATGAGATTTGGCAAATGGATGTCAAGACAGCTTTTCTTAATGGAAGTCTTGAAGAAACCATCTATATGCAGCAACCAAAAGGATTCATTAAGGAAGGCCAAGAGCATCTGGTATGTAAGCTTAAGAGGTCTATTTATGGATTTAACAAGCTTCTAGAGACAGGAATATTCATTTTGATCAGGCAGTCCAGTCATATGGATTTGATCAAAGTCCAAGCGAATCGTGCGTGTATAAGAGAAGTGAAGGTAATGCAGTGGTTTTTCTAGTACTATATGTAGATGATATTTTATTCATTGGAAATAATGTTGAGATGTTGTCATCAGGAAAGGTATGGTTGTTCAAACAATTTGACATGAAGGACTTAGGTGAAGCGGCATACATCATTGGGATCAAAGTTATAAGGGATCGCAAGAAAAGGATGTTGGCTTTATCTCAAGAGCCCTACATTGATGAAGTATTAGCTCGTTTTAACATGCAGAACTCCAAGAAAGGTTTTTTACCTTTTAAGCATGGAGTTGCTCTATCTAAGAAGTAGTGTCCTTCGACACCTAAGGATATAGAGAGCATGAAAGCAATTCCTTATGCTTCAGCATGTGGAAGCTTAATGTATGCTATGTTATGTACGAGGCCTGACATCTGCTTTGTTGTAGGCATGATTAGTAGATATCAGTCGAACCCAGGTCAGGAACATTGGAGTGCAGTAAAAACTATACTCAAGTACCTGAGAAGGACTAAGGAGTATATGTTAATTTACAAGGCCTCAGATCTATTTCCTTTGGGATATATTGATTCAGATTTCCAATCAGATAGGGATAAGAGGAAATCAACCTCGGGATATGTTTTTACTTTGGGAGGTGGAGCCGTTATATGGAGGAGTGTAAAGCAGAAATGCATTGCAGACTCCACCATGGAGGCCGAGTACGTGGCGGCCTCTGAGGCTGCCAAGGAGACTGTATGGTTCAGGAACTTCCTTTTAGACTTAGATGTGGTACCTAATTTGCCTAGGAGCTTGACGGTGTATTGTGATAACACTGGTGCTGTGGCAAATTCAAAGGAACCGCGAGACTACAAAACAGCTAAACATATTGAACGTAAGTATCATCTCATACGAGGAATCGTAAAGCGAGTGGATATAGTTATGGCTCACATATCATCAGAAGACAACCGAGCAGATCCTTTCACAAAGAGCTTGCCAACCAAGGTTTTTGACAAGCATGTGGAAGCGATAGGAGTCAGATGGATGGACACATAGATTTTTATGTAATAGTGGATTAAATAAACACTGATGTACACATAGAATATTTTGAGTATAAGTGGGAGATTGTTAGTGTATACTGAAAATATTTATTTGAAGTATATACATTTATTTCTGGCCAGTTTAATTGAGAATCATTTGAATGTTTACATGTTGTTTAATATTATATATTGTGAACAATCTAGTATCAAATGGGATATAGAATATTAGATTGTTAAATACGGTTATATAATATAATAAGGTTCACAACACAGGTGGTGTTGGACAATCCACTGGTATGGCTGTAGTATTATTTAGATTAGTTTATATTGACTAATAAATAATACTAATATAATTTTTGTATATTGAACAGGATCAAAATTAAAATTGTTCCCTTAATACTGATTAAGAAGGAGAACTAAGATTCTATGTTATTATTAATGCTTAGGTTCTTAATCTGGAAATAATAATTGACACGTGTATATTATTTACATGCTTTGATTTATATATGAAGTAATTCTTTTGAATTATCATTATATTTTGGGTGATGGAATTATATACATGGTGGATATTATTTATTGAAGGAATCCATGTCCTGATAATATTCGGGTTAATGATGTCCCCTTGAAAGCTCAAAAAGATTTATTTATGAGAAACCTTGCAGGTGGAATTTATTCTGGCATAATTAAATAAAGGTTGAGTGGATGATTAAGGATAAAAGATATTAATTAAATAAATTATCAGTAATTTATTTAATTAATGGACATGTGATATTTTAAACATGGGGAATTTAATAAGCAAATAATATTGGAACCGAATTAATTATTTAAATTGCGGTATTAGGAAAGGTAGTGCAAATATTAATTCTTTAGTGGATTGAATTAATATTTAATTACATTGGGCTAGGCTCAAGATGTAATTATAAGGCCCAACCTAATTATCCATGGTCCCTATTGTAGCGTATATATATTCTTATTCTCTTCTTGCTTGGGAGTGGGTGAAAACCTATTGTAGCCACCAAGGAGCAAGAAGGGAGGATAACTTGAGAAGACGGAGGCCACACTTCGCTCAAGGGAATTTGGGAATACAATAGAAGAGCGTGGAATCAACTGTTAACAAGGTGATTTTCTTTTCGTAATCTTTATCGTAAAACGTAGTAACGCCCTAAGTCCGTGGTTCCCAACAGGACAAGCATCTTTCATTTCAGTTACATAAGAAATCTGGAAATGCAACATTTGATCCAGAAAACCAGTAGCATTATTTACAAGTCCTGGTACTTTACTTTTTCAAGTTGTTAGTTGAGTTATCCTCTCTATTTAATTTGTTTGTTAGGTTTAACAATCAAATAGGGGGGGATTGTTGGTGAGAATGCGTAGTTATATGAACAGTTACGTGATAACTCAACATGAGAACAACACTGGAACATGATAGGTAAATAATACTACGTCTACACAAGAAATCAGAAGAAATGAAGACAAGAAAAGTACAAAGAATCAAAAGATTAAAAGAAAGCTTGAAGTCTGTTTACAGGTCACTGAAATAAGTTCATTAATATGTTCATACCTCAGTGAAGAATGAAGGTTAAAGACTTTCAGGATTTTAGAAATGTTGAAGATTCAGTGTATAAGTGTCACCAGAAGATTTCAGTGCATTGGCATTGATTGAAGATAGACAGTGTATGAAGCGTAGGAATCTGAAGAATTAAAGACATGATATAGAAAGATGTTAAAGAAGACAACTGCAGTCTTTGAGTTATACTCACTAAAAGGAGTTCATTTATATGTTCAAGCATCAGTGAAGAACAGTAAATAAAGCATTCAAGATTGTAGTAGCAATGTAGAAGTTGTCTAAGTATTAGAAGGATTCTAGTGAAGGTATATATTTTTATTAACAGTCAGTGTCTGAAGCGATGAAGTTGTTGCAAGCTTAACAACGTAATCAAGGATATAATACGAAGACCTGAATCGAAGGTAGTCGTCTGTGAACCAGACCAGTTGCACTAGGCGTCAGTGATTTGTGAAAGGAATCTGAGTATTATCAATAGGAAGATTGTTAAGTGAGAATTTGTATATGAAGATGAAGGTTATATGGTTTATACGAAGACTTGGAGAGAAGACTTGAAGACGGGACAGTTTAAGGGTTAAAGCGATCTGCGGAAACTAAGTCAAAGTGATCACTACCTTGTAGTAGGAGTCTCCCTGATCAGTGTATTGGATATCAGAAGCAATATCTTGGATATACAGTTCAATATTTTAGTACAGGAACTGATCTTGACTTGGTACGAGTCTCAAAGAAGAAACATGAGTAGAAATAAAATTCTAAGTGCATGTATGCACCCCTTGGTCGCAAGTAACTTGCAAATCAGGAATTTTTCTAAGGCAAAAACACTCTACTAGGGAGAAGGGTCGCAAGTAACTCCTCCTAGCTACCTTGGTCGCAAGTAACTCTTGCAAGGAGATTTTTTGAAGGCAAAACTCCTCTCCTTGGTAAAGGAGGTCGCAAGTAACTCCTACAGGGAGGTTATGATAGCAAGTAACTCTTGCAAGGAGATTTTTTTCAAGGCAAAACTCCTCTCCTTGGTAAAGGAGGTCGCAAGTAACTCCTACAGGGAGGTTATGGTAGCAAGTAACTCTTACAAGGATATTTTTTAAGGAAAAACTCCTCTCCTTGGTAAAGGAGGTCGCAAGTAACTCCTACAGGGAGGTTATGGTAGCAAGTAACTCATGCAAGGAAATTTTTAAGGGAAAACTCCTCTCCTTGGTAAATGAGGTATTAAGTAACTTGTTATGCTGAAAATGAATAAGGAAAAATCTCCTAAGCTTCCAAGGTCATAAGTAACTCTTAGCAACAAAATTGATTGATTTTATTCACTTGATTTATGTGGTAAACAAATGACCACGTAATTCATTTTTGAATATAAAGCCTACACTACAGCAACAAATCAAAGTGAATGTTCTGAGTTTTTTTATCTTCTTCTCCGGAAAAAACGAGAGGTGATAAGACAGCAGAAAAGAAAATACAAAGAAGCTCAAGCAAATTCATATCCGTTAATGTTCTCACCGGAGTAACGTTATAATGCCCGATTTAACTTGTGTGTATTCTTAGGGGCATTATAAATGTTACCCAGTAATTAAATCCTTAGACAAACAAAAGTTAGATCATCGTATAGGATTTAATTTGTTGATCTTTGTCGTAGCTAGGAACTTTGTTGTTCTTAGATTGTAGTCGGTTAATTTATTTACCGGAGTGTAGCAACACCCTTTGCGGATTTATAAATGAATATATATTTTCCCGAATATCTTGTGTTCCTCGTTTTAATGTTCCAAACAGTACTATTCACTTCAAGAACACGAAACCACTAACCGAGCACTAAATTATATAACCACGAAAGATTCGAAAGAATTTTTTTATTTTATTGAGTATCGTATTCAACCCCCCTTTTACGATACTTCGGGACCTAACAGTTGTTCTTAACCTTAGCATTCAATTGTGATGACAACTAATCAGATAACACAAAACTAGTAAACGCCAACTTTCGTTGTACGAATACCCTACTACCAGACATCCACAAAAGAGATAGAAGATGAATAGACACCAATTATATTGAGACCCTACATGTCTATAGAATTCGATAACGTAAAGGTTTAATGAACAAGTTATCTATCGTGATTATATAAGGCAAGTAAAATGGTTAAAATTACCTATGAATCATGCATAATAAATACATGAACCTATGCTAGCATGGCAAGTTCTGAATCTCTATATTCACTTTCGCTTCAATAGAGATTAACACGCTATTTTATATGTTCGCGACGCACATATGACGAATAAGCACAACCAATACTAGGATGTCAATCAATCACCACACACCAAGATATTGAAACAAATTAACTATAGAAATCCATAAGTAAATCTGTTAGAACCCCACGATAATGATCAGTTCATAACTGAACTCATCATCACCATGGGTTCCATTGAAAGCATGGTAATAAACTAAGATAAACTAGGTCTGGAATAACTGAATAATAATAATAACAAAGTACATTAACAAGAGTATTAGGTTCAACCAACAAAGAAACCAAGCATCCAAGAGAACAACTTAAGCAAAGAATCACAAGTAAAAACAAGATCTTCTTCTCCCTCGTTGTATTGTGCTATTAGGTCTTCTTACTGCTATCTCCTTGGTCTTATATATGAATAACGTCTTTTTATTTATATATATATGCTTCTGGATGACCTGGGCTTTCAAACGCTCAAAATCAAGTAGAAACAGGATTCTGAGAAAAAGACCTGGCATGGCTTCCCTCAAATCCAGCGCGGCCGTCCTGGGTTTCTGCCAAACGGGCGTGGCCGCTCCTAAGAGTAACGCGGCCGCTCCGAGCTTTTCGAAAAACTGATTTTGCTTATTTCCTTGACTTTCTCGTGCTGGTTTCTTGTGCGCAATCGACCAAGGCTCCATCCTAACACCCTTTTAGCATAAAAATAATCTAAAATCTAGTCCGTCTTCCAAATATACTATGAAATGCAAAACACTACAAAATACATCAAAAACACAAATAACTTGAGTACAAAACACCAATTTGAGCCTTTACGAAGCGTTCTAAGTGGATATAAATGCCATTTATCACACCCCAAACTTGAATCAATGCTTGAACTTAAGCATAAACAGACTCAAAGAATAAAACGAATATGTATGAATGCCACTAACATGAATGCAATGCTCCCCTCAGAATAACTAAACCAATCAATAAGTAACATATCAAAGAATGCAATTATTCGCACAAAGTTCAATCAAATCCCAAAAATCAACTCACAAGCCAGAAACGTGCGTGTGTGCAATTTCTTAACAGATATATACTCTCGAAACTAGATCAATAATCATAACTCACCTCTCATCAAGACAATCACAAGGTTATAAACATAATAAACGATAAACACATAATGACTAACAACACTTCAATTTTTATCAGAGTTATACAAGAATTCATGCTTTTATTGATAACACATAAAAACACAATCATGTTTATTTAATCGTGCGATGAGCGAGGTCCACAAAAGACTTATGCAATAATACCCATGTAGCCAGCGTTAGGTTAGCGGATCCCAGACTATAAAAGCCTTAGGTCACTAGGCACAAAGTCCCCTAGAACTTAATAACTCGAGTATTAAAGAGCCCACTCGTGATCAATTATGCATAACACATATATTTTTTTCTTTTTCTCTCTTTTTTTTCTTTTTTTTCTGAATGAGTGTGTTTCGCTCCATCTCATTCAACCCTAGACTACTCATATAAATATGAGTCGGATACTAGTCATTTGACGCCTAGCCACAACTAGCATTGATATCCAATATTTTTTCTCCAATTTTAAAAATCCATGTTATTTCGTCACTAAGAGAATAACATAAATTCTAGACATAAACAAGTGATCAAACCTTGACAAACAAACAAGTCATGATCATGATCTAGCACTCAAGAAACCTATAAGACTTAGTGGAAATTTTCTTGTTTCTAGCATGCAAATCAACTCATTAGGACTTTACATTCCTCTATACGAGATCACTACACTCGAATCAACATCACAAATTAATCGAAAAAGCAAACTAAGGGATCATGATATAATGTTAATGCAACTATATGCAACATACTAACATGATAACGAAAACTCAAAACAAAAACAAAAACAAATAATTACATGACAAATATGCAAACTATATGAACCAAACTATCATAAATATGCATCTATATGGACTCACACACAAATATTCCTCAACTATAACCCCCAAACTTAAAAATTTCAGTGTTCTTAGTGAAGGTAATAGAAAGGAATCAAGGCATAACTACTCGGAAAAAGAATCATCATCACCCTCCCCAGGTGACGTGTCAGGAGGCGGATACACAGAATCCTTTCCAAAAATTGGCCACTGTATGTCAGCCCCCGTGGCTCGAAAAGCTGTACCCAATACGTGAGTAAGATCCTGTGCAAACTTGCTCTGGACGTCATATATCGCATCTATCCGTCTTGTCAAATGCCTATACTACGTCAAGCCTAAACAAGCACTATCCTCTGTCTCCTACGGCTACTGCTACTGTGAAGAACTAGCATCACCAATCTAATTTCTCCACGCTACTATGTGTGCCTGAGTCGAACCACCAGCATAAGCCTGATCGGCTGGCTGGCCACCCGACAAATGATTATAGGTGTACCCATATCCTTTCTCGTCAGCCTTCCCACCAAACCACTCATGCATGCTCAAGATCGTAGAACTGTCGATGAGGGCGCTCGGTAACTGAAGCTGCTCGTGTGCAGGCTAATGAACACCTACTGTAACACAAAGCTTGGTCAAAATCGAGGCATAAGGGATGGACCCCGTAGTACCTCCACGTAAAAACCTCAAAATACCCTGATGAATAACAGAACCGATCTCCATATAATCTCCCTGCAAAATCCCCCATAACAACTTCGCACGATCCACAGTCACATCAATCCCATGAGAAGAAGGCATGATATTCGCACAAATAAAAGTATTCCAAGCACGAGCAAACCTGTTCATGTATGAAGCAGGGAAATTGAGATACTCGTTCGATCCCCTCTTGAACTTCCATTATGTCTTCGGGATACACAGCGTAGCCACAATCAAATCCAAATCAAAGTCCTCCCCTGTCTTATTAACCCACTCCTCCTCAGTTGGCTGTCTCTCAGGTTAGTTGATAACCCGGCGAAATAACCTCCCGGTTATAGTCCACTGTCAACCCACGCACCATTGAATACCCATTCTTATCAGCTTTTGCGTTCGCATAGAACTCGCGAATGATACTTATAGGCACCGCCTCGGGTGTCTCACAAAATGAAACCCATCCCATCTCCAAGATCATCTCGAGAAGCTTACCATCCTTAGCCGAAGGTAGAAAACCCCTCTCCTTCGCTATCTTCATAGACAACAATCTTGTGTACTCCGCTTCAACCTCAGGAATAACAAATCAAAGCCTCGTACCCCCAACACTCGAAGTATCGGTAGAAACGGGGTTAGTGCTTCTGCTCACTTGAGTGCGGGCTCTCTTTGGTGCCATTGGAAGAGATTAAGTGAGACAGGATAGGTGTGTAGGGAGATTTAGGGTTTGGAAGAATAAAAGGTGGAGATGGATGTATGTAGGTGTATGTATATATAGAGAAGTAGAATTAGATTAGGGTTATGGGCTAGTGATTGTAGGTTAGTGGAAGTAGTGGGATTATGGGAAAATTAGGGTTGAAATTCGGGGTTGGAAAAGGGGATAAACTGCTTTTTGTACCTCTTTTTTTTTCTGATTTTTGTTTTTCTATTTTTTTCCAGGGTACCAGCGCCGCCGCCCCGCATGGGAGCGCGGGCGCGCCGTGTTTCTGTTGTTTCAGCGCGGCCGCCACGCTTCCCAGGGCGGGCGCGCCATGCTCTTGACAAAAATGCCCTATTTTTCTGATTTTCTGATTTTTTTTTTGTGTTTTTTCTAGTTTTCTTCCTTCTATCTTCTTTTCATTCCTACTAATATACATTAAGCTTGGGTTGCTTCCTAAAAAGCATTTGATTTATATCGTTAGCTTGACGTAGAATTTCGAGATCAAGTTGACAATAAAATGGCACTAACCACCTCACGGTTTGCCGTATCTCCATATTAATGCTTCAAATGTTGTCCATTATCTTGAATACTTGGCCTGGATCATTCTCAAAAATCTCCACCGCTCCATGTGGAAACACAGTTTTGACAACAAACGGCCATGACCATCTCGACTTCAACTTTCCAGGAAAAAGATAGAGACGAGAGTTGAACAAAAGAACTTGTTGCCCCGGCACAAATGATTTGAGCACTAGACCCCTATCGTGCCACCTCTTGACTTTATCCTTATACATTTTATTGTTCTCATACGCTTGAATTCGGAACTCGTCGAGTTCATTCAATTGAAGCATCCTTTTCTTACCAGCTGCAGTCAGATCAAGGTTCAGTTTCTTCAAATCCCAATATGCCTTATGCTCTTGCTCCACAAGAAAATGACATCATTTACCATAAACCAATTGAAACAGTGACATGCCTAGCGGAGTCTTGAATGTTGTTCGATATGCCCAAACAGCTTCATCCAACTTCCAATACTTTATCGATGGACATACAACTGTCTCCAGAATACGTTTGATCTCTCTGTTAGACACCTCAACTTGACCATTAGTCTGAGGATGGTAGACTGTACCAATGCGATTATTCACATTATATCTCTGCATCATAGCAGTCAACTTGCGATTGTAGAAATGCGATCCCTCGTCACTGATTATGACTCCTGGAGTTTCGAATCTTGTGAATATCTGCTTGTGAAGAAAATTGAGCACTACCTTCGCATCATTTATCGGCAAAGCTTTAACTTCCACCCATTTCGACACATAATCGACCTCCAACAAGATATATTGATTATTGCAAGATGAGACAAATGGCCCCATGAAGTCAGTTCCCCAAACATCGAAGACCTCAACCTCGAGAAGCATATTAAGATGAATCTCATCCTTCTTTGACATATTCCTAACCTGCTGGCAGCGGTCACACTTCAAAACAAACTGATGCACATCCTTAAACAATGTAGGCCAGAAGAATCCTGCTTGAAGGGTACAAGTTATTGTCTTTTCTCCATCATAGTGGCGTCCATAAACAGTTGAATGGCAGTCTCGCAAGATCCGTCTCGATGTACGGAATACATCTTCTGATGATTTTCTCAGCTCATTGCCGAAATAAAAATGGCTTATCCCACATGTACCACTTCACCTCGTGAAGAAACTTCTTCCTTTGAGCATAAGTTAAGTCTGGGGGCATAATGTTGCTCACAAGGTGGTTCACAATATCTGCGAACCACGATTCTTCTTCTTGCACCCCAAACAACTGCTCATTGGGAAAAGACTCATTCATCAATGTCTTGTCATGTGAAATTGTACTTGGATCTTCTAAATGAGAGAGATGATCAGCAACTTGATTCTCAGTACCTTTTCTATCCTTGATCTCCAACTCAAACTCCTAAAGTAAAAGAACCCATCGAATCAATCTAGGCTTCGAGTCCTTTTTCGAGATGAGATAGCGAATCGCAGTGTGATTAGTGAAAACTATCACCTTCGTCCCAAGCAAATAAGATTGAAACTTCTCAAAACCGTAGACAATGGCTAAGAGTTCCTTCTTAATAGTGGTTTAGTTCAGTTGAGCACCATTGAGGGTCTTACTAGCATTGTAGACCACATGAAATATATTGTTCTTCCTTTGCCCAAGAACCGCTCCAACTACATAGTCACTCGCATCGCACATCATTTCAAAAGGCTCATTCCAATCCGGTGCAGTTATGACAGGTGTCGTGATCAAGCTCTTCTTTAAGCTCTCAAAAGCAGCTAGACGCTCATCATCAAACTTGAAAGGGACATCTTTCTCTAATAGATTGCACAATGGTTTAGAGATTTTAGAGAAATCCTTGACGAATCACCGATAGAACCCGCTTGACCAAGAAAACTGCGGATTCCCTTAACAGCAATTGGTGCAGGATGGTTTTCAATGATCCCCACCTTGGATTTGACCACCTCAAGACCTTTACTAGAGACCTTGTGCCCAAGGGTGATGCCCTGTTGCACCATAAAGTGACATTTCTCCCAGTTGAGAACCAGATTGGTCTCAACACACCTTTTAAGAACTGTGCCAAGATTTTGCAAGCACTTTTCGAAAGAATCCCCGAACACTGAAAAATCATCCATGAACACCTCCATATTCTGACCAATCATGTCAGAAAAGATGGCCATCATGCATCTCTGAAATATGGCAGGTGCACCACATAACCCAAAAGAAACTCTTCTGAAGGAAAAAGATGATCCCTGCATCTAGCCACTTGAGAATTTCCTTCTTCATGACCTCCTTCATGATAGGATTTAACCTCCTCTCTTGCTCAACAGCTGGCTTACTTCTTTCCTCTAGCAGAATTTTATGCATGCAATAAGAAGGGCTGATTCCCTTGATGTCTGTTATAGTCCATCCAATTTCCGATTTGAACTCTCTCAAAATTCTCAAGAGATTTTCCTCATCACTACCTGAAAGGTCAGATGTAATAATATTAGGCAAAGTAGATGCATCACCTAAAACGCATACCTCAAGTGTTCAGGCAAGGGGTTTAAGCTCGAGTGTAGGAGCTTCCTTAATATATGGCTTGAGACGACTCTCAGCATTTTTGAGTTCTGAAAATCCAAGAGATTCAAAAGGCATATCCAGCCTTTGCTTATAAGGAGAAGCATTCAAATACTGTAACTGTTCATCATATTCGTTATCTTCACTATTTGCATCCCCATCAAGGCTTTCTCTAAGGCATCAGACCTTAGTATTTGATCAAGTTCTGAAGTAACCATATAATCAACCAATTCCACTTTTAAGCACTCCTCTTTATTAGGAGGGAATTTCATGGCATTGAAAACATTAAAGGTCACATCCTGATCCAGTAATCGCATAGTGAGCTCACCCTTCTGAATATCAATCAAGGTTCAGCCAGTAGCCAAGATTGGTCTTCCCAAGTTTGTGGGAATCTTTTTATCCTCCTCAAAATCAAGAATTACAAAGTCAGCAGGAAAGATGAGTTTGTCAATCTTGACCAAGACAACCTCCGCAATGCCTCATGGATATGTAATAGAACGATCGGCCAACTGCAAGGACATATATGTTGGCTTTGGATCAGGTAAACCCAACTTCTGGAAGATAGAGAAAGGCATCAGATTGATGTTATCTCCCAAATCACATAAACACTTGTCGAACGACAAGTTTCTGATGGTGCAAGGAATAGTGAAGCTTCCTGGATCTTTAAGCTTCAGAGGCACTTCTGTTGTAGCACAGCACTACATTCCTCCTTAAGAGCAACAGTCTCTAAGTCATCGAGCTTCACTTTCCGAGAGAGAATACCTTTCGTAAACTTCACATAGCTAGACATCTGTTCAAAAGTTTCAGCAAAAGGTATGTTGATATGAAGTTTCTTGAACACCTTTAGAAACTTAGCAAATTGCTTATCAAACTTTTGCTTCTATAGCCTCGTAGGAAAAGGAGGTGGAGGATAGATCTGTTTCTCCCCTGTATTACCCTCAGGAGGAGTGTGTTCCAAAGTTTTCTTCCTTGGTTCCACCTCGGCATCCTTCAGTACCTCTTCTTCAGCCACAACTTCAGATTCTGGAACTTGACATTTTTTGGGGTTCGCAACCTTCCCAGACCTCAATGTAATTGCCTTAACCTGCTCTTTTGCTTCCCTCTTTCCTGGAACTTCTGTGTCACTAGGGAGTGTACTAGGTTGTCGATTCAACAAAGCATTGGCAATCAACCAATTTGATTCTCCAGATTCTTGATAGAAACCGCTTGGCTCTTGCTCATGAGCCTCAACTCCTCCAGTTCAGACTATTCATTAGATTGACTTGTACTTCCATGCGGTAGTTGTTGAAGTTGGATTTATTGTCTTGGTGCATATTACGGTTGTTGAAAACCAGGAGGGTTTAATTGCTTTGCTGTATACTACTGATAAGGCTGTTGCACCACATTCTGATTTTTACCCCATCTGAAGTTAGGATGATTGCGGTTGTTGGGATGATAAGTGGCTGGAACTGGTTGTTGCGACCTCTGAAAGTTGCTTACAAACTGAGCTGATTCATTAAAAATAGCACACTGCTCAGTTTCATGCGCACCTGCACAAAGCTCACAAACACTTGTGATCTAATTAACTCCATAATTAGCGAAAGAATCCACCTTCATCGTTAAAGCCTTAAGCTGAGCAGTTATAGCAGTAGCTGCATCCACCTCCAGAATTCCTGCTACCTTGCCTTGAGGTAGCCTCTGAGTTGGGTTCTGGTATTCATTAGCAGCTATCAATTCAATCAACTCATAAGCTTCAACGTAGCTCTTAGCCCATAAGGCTCCACCTGATGCTGCATCGAGCATGGGTCTAGACTGTGCTCCAAAACCATTATAAAAGCAATTGATAATCATCCAGTCAGGCATCCCATGATGAGGACACTTCCTAAGCATCTCCTTATAACGCTCCCAAGCTCCACATAAAGATTCTCCCGATTGCTGCGCAAATTGAGTAAGAGCGTTCCTGATTACAGCTGTCTTTTCCATATGGAAGAATTTATTAAGAAACTTCTTAGCAAGATCTTCCCAAGTAGTGATAGAACCTGCTGGTAGAGAATGCAACCAGCATTTAGCTTTATCCCTCAAAGAGAATGGGAAAATCCTCAACTTAACAGCATCTTCAGAAACATTATTAAATTTGAAAGTGTTGCAGATCTCGATGAAATCTCTAATGTGCATGTTGGGATCTTCCGTCGGAGAACCCCCAAACTGGACTGAATTCTGCATCATCTGAATCGTGCTAGCCTTGATTTCAAAAGTATTAGCCATGATGGCTGGTCTGACAATGCTAGACCGAATGTCATTGATCTTTGGTTGAGAGTAATCCATCAAAGCCTTCGGATTCGCTGCTTGATCTCCCATTGCAACAAGAACTTCTTCAACTACTTTGACTTCTTCTGGTGCTTCTTTACGAGATTGAGAACGTGTTCGCATACACGATCTCTAGAGTACTTGAAACACCAACAAAGTAAACAAGTAAGTAAAATATCCGAGTCAGTGAACTTTAACGGCCACTGATGTCAAGCACATAAACTAAATTAAACACCGAGTCCCCGACAGCGGCGCCAAAAACTTGTTAACGCGAAAACATGTGCTAAAATTACACGCAAGTATACGCGTTTGTAAGTAGTATAAGATATAAATCAGATTCGTACCCATAGAGACTCTTTTTAGTTAACTTAAGATTATGCACCTATGCAACAATGGTATGGCTATCACTCAATGCTAAGACAATAACAAGTTGAGATGTTTATAACTAAGATTAAACTAACATGCAATTAACTAAGAATAAAAGTGATTGAATAAACTATATGAGACAAACATAGGATTCTAACTTCATTAAATACTTCATTCAAAGTCATTGTTCTTAACCTTAGCATGCAATGGTGATTACAACTAATCGGATAACATGAAACTATTAAACGCCAACTTTCGTTGTACGAATACCCTACTACCAGACATCCAAAACAGAGATAGAAGCTGAATATACACCAATTATGTTGAGACCCTATATATCTATAGAATTCGACAACATAAAGGTTTAATGAACAAGTTATCTATTGTGATTACATAGGGCAAGTAAGATGATTAAAATTACCTATGAATCATGCATAATAAATACATGAACCTATGCTAGCATGGCAAGTTCTAAATCTCTATATTCACATTCGCTTTAATGGAGATTAACACGCTATCTTATATGTTCGCGACGCAGAAAAGATAAATAAGCACAACCAATACTAGGATGTCAATCAATCACCATACACCAAGATATTGAAATAAATTAACTATAGAAATCCATAAGTAAATCCGTTAGAACCCCACGATAATGATTAGTTCATAACCGAACTCATCGTCACATGGGTTCTAATGAAAGCATGGTAATAAACTAAGATAAACTAGGTCTGAAAAACTGAATAATAATAACAAAGTACGTTAACAAGAGTATTAGGGTCAAACAACAAAGAAAACAAGCATCCAAGATTACAACTTAAGCAAAGAATTACAAGTAAAAATAAGATCTTCTTCTCCTTCGTTGTATTGTGCTATTAGGTCTTCTTACTGCACTCTCCTTGCTTTTCTATATGAAAAACATCTTTTTGTTTATATATATAGGCTTCTGGATGACCTGAGCTTTCAAACGCTTAAAATTCAAGTAGAAATAGGATTATGAGAAAATGACCTGGCGCGACCGCCCTCAAATCCAGCGCGGCCGCCCTGGGTTTCTGCCAAACGGGTGCTGCCACTTCCATGAGTAGCGCGGCCTCCCCGAGCTTCTGGAAAAACTGATTTTGCTTGTTTCCTTGACTTTCTCGTGCTGGTTTCTTGTGCACAATCGACCGAGGCTCCATCCTAACACCCTTTTAGCATAGAAATAATGTAAAATCTAGTTCTTCTTTCAAATATACTCTGAAATGCAAAACACTACAAAAACACATCAAAGATACAAATAACTTGAGTACAAAACACCAATTCGAGCCTTTATGAAGCGTTTTAAGTGGATATAAATGCCACTTATCAATGAGTACTTTCGAAGTTTTTTCTTTGAATTTAGGTTTCGATACCACTTTCGGGAGATTTAATACCGGATCCTCTTTTTCATCTTCTTCATCATAGTGAAAGGTCTCGTTTCTTCATTTTGTTTCCCTATTCTTCCAGAAAAGACTTAATCTCATACTCCTTCTCTCTCCCAATAACGCTCATCACGTATTGTACCGCGAAACAGAGCAACTACCATTAACAGCCAAACCTTGAAAAGCTTGACACAATCCACTATACCTTTCCATTTGTAATTCGATAACATTACCAAGCCTCCAAGGGGTACAAGGAAGAGGTCCCGCAACTTTTTTCCGTTTATTGTCCACCTCAATGTGATAAGATCTTCCGGTAACATTCTTTTTTGTGGCTTATTAAAATAACGGATCAAGTGCCTACAAATCATCCCGAAATATTCAAATTTCTTACATGAGCAAGAATAACTCATGTCGATGGAAACCGTCAAATGAAGAGTTCTTCTATAATTCTCCATCACAGTGGACTTTTATACCAAATATAACTTTTAAAAATAATCTCCACCATCTTTCACGCTCTTCACAACAAAAGATTGGCTTTTTTGAAGCTCTTTTTGAAAACACTTAAACATATCTTTTGTGTAAATATTGGATGCATGTATCTCCAATAACGAATGATAGAATAATATCCTTTGTTTGTACAAGGTGTTGAAATCAGCTTGAGCCTCACGTAGATATTGTGTCTCTAAAGCTTTTTATGAATTTTTAATAAATTCTTTCAAACCGGTCGAAGCTTTCACATACTCATCAAAAAAAAATTCATGGACTCTCTCCTTGAGGTGGTAGTCAAACCGGTGGCAAAATATTGTTTTATGTAAGCAAAATATTGTTTTGTGTAAGCAAAAATCCATTGTCGTCTAATCGCATACATATCATTCACCCAATTATGATTTTGTAGATCATACTTCTCTTTCAAACCCTCCCACCTACCTTTGAATTTCGTTGGTGACAATTACTTGTACACACATGCATTAAAATCCGTCTTAAAATCCAGATATTGACTATACAAAGATGATAATTTTGTGGGAAACTTACTACTAATATGCCACGTGCAATATGTATGATTCGTGTTAGGCATAAACTCGGTAATGGAATTAGTTAAAGCAATATCTTGATCAGTTATCATTGTAAAAGGAGGCTTGTGGCAACTGATTCCAGCAAATTCTTTAAAACCCACTTATAAGAAGTCTCTTTCCCGTCCCTTACTAGTGCAAATCTAAACAATATATTTTGATAGTGGTGGTTCACTCTCGTAATAGGAATAAAAGGCATGCCATACCTATTAGTCCATATGTTGAGTCGAAAATTACCACATCTCTAAAATTCTTGTATACGTTAATCGAACGAGGATCAACCCCTACTAAACCCCTAACACGGTTCTATTCATCCACATCCACCTGATAGAAAAAATTCTCATCACTTTGTTTTTGCAACTCTCGTAACAAGACCATTCCACACTCCGTATCACCGGAATCAAACACCCACCTCCGAATATCACGTATCACATTCCAAACATCTCGACTGGAAAACCCAAATTTATCAACACCACCACACGTTTCAATAAAAAAATTCAACACTTTTGGTGTCTCTATTCCTGATTTGTTAAACAACTCAATTAAAGATCGTGTAAAGAATCTATGTTACGTGATCTTTGCATAAATTGTACCTTATCCGAAGTAACCATAACATGATTATGTTCTAGGTTCACCTTGGTTACTTCCCATTTTTTTGAGATCACTTTATGAACGACGCACATACGAGCACAACAACAAGTTCGAGGAATGATATCTCGAGGTTGTTTTCCTTTAACTGTATCTTCAACATCCAATGATTTTGAGCCCACTCTTCCACCCTTCCGAAAAATATACAAACGTGATGCTATATCATGACTTCTTGAATGCCTATAACTACTTCGAATTATTATCTCGAATCCTATAAAAAATTTGCGCCTCATCCGACGAATCTAATGTCATACCAACACAAAGCACCGCATCATTCATATCCCCAATAAATTTTTTATCATGAATATTATTATCATCAAAAAAATCATTATTATCATCCGATTCATCATGAATATCGTTATTTCTCCCACCAAAACTAACATCATCTTCGCTTTCTATTACAACCCTCTCTTTTTCCTTTCCCGAATCATCATGAACATCATTTTTTTTCCACCAAAACTAATATCATCACTTTCTATTATAACCCTCTCTTTTCCCTTTCCTGAATAATCAATTTTTACATCAATAATATCAACATCTATTATTTCATCATCATTAAAGACTTTACGATAAACTTTTTTTCTAACGGGAGTAACATAATTAAACTCGTTATGGTCACTAGATGAACTCGAATAATCAAACAAATAAGAAGCCATGATTTTGGAACACCAACCTTGAATTTGGAGGTTTGAAAATTGGGCAGAAAGCTGAAGAGTTATTTTAAAAAATAAATCAGATAAAAAAACCCAGGTAAAAATGGGGTGATGGGTAGGTGAAGTGCAATTAATTAATGCACTACCGCAATGAATCATGGCGGCATCCGTTATGAAATATTGCGGTAGTGTATGAACTGTACATCCACCAACCAAAAAAAAGAAAGCAGCAAACATCTATCCTCCTTCTGCCGCAACGTTTTATAGCGGCCGCTGACTGCCGCTATAAATCATTGCGGCTGGAGTTTTTTTTGCTTTTATTCTTCTTGCAATAAAGATATGAAATTTTCACCGAAAAATTTAAAAAAAATATTCATATGATTATTATTTTACTATCCATATGTACAACTTTTAATTTAATATTTTAAAATCATCAAGACTAGTATAATTAAGATATGCTACTATTTTACATATTACACTGAGTACTTTACACAACCATTCTTGTAAACCGGCATATTCTCTCGACAGAAAATTAAAATAGATTTTCTCTATGATCCAACCATATGGATGTTAAAATATACTGATTCTACTCATACGGAAAATTTCTCATAATTTTTAAAATTCGTCTTCAAAGTCATGAATCGGAACATGTAGTGGAGGCACTATTCCTGAAACTGACATTTTCTCTCAACAGAAAATTAAATTCAATTTTCTCGATGATACAACCATACGAATGTTAACATATACCGATTCTACTTATAAGGAAAAATTCCCATAATTTTTAAAATTCATCTTTGTTATAGATTAAAACTAATATATATAATTGTTGTATCTAATAATAAGGAACGTGAGCTTCAAGGCTCGATTTTGACTGCTCTTGTGTTTCGTGACTCAATCTGCCTTAACAAGATGCCTACGTACCTTGCTGATTGCCAAGGATCAAGTCAAAAAATGTAGTTCTGATCTATGGGGTGAGGCCCCTTATATAGATGTTGGGAGTCCTTGAATTGGACTTGGTATAGGAGACTTGGTGGTTAAGTCTCTGAATTAGGATAGACTTAGGAGTCCTAGGGAGTAGGAAGCTGATTCCTTATCCCATGAGGTTCCTTGGAGGCCAATCTACAAGGATTTATATCCTCACTAGGACTTATCTTAATAGCTATTTTTCTCCATTATTTATTAATTACGAAATTAATAAATAATCAGGGTTTTTGGGCCTTCTTTGTTCCATCAGGCCTGATCTGGTCCATCAGGCCTGATCGACATGTTAACCTTTCTAGTCTTGAATGTCACACATCTTCTTATTGGGCCTTGCAGCCCAAACTATTATGTAATCAGGATTTATTTATCCCTATCATTTGCCCCCCAACTTTTGGGAAACATTGATTAGGTTTCGCAGAAGTTAAGTCTATTCATTCCCTTACAGGGATTCGTTTTTGCGTAAAGTGTGGAGCGACCTACACGTTTACAATGATTGTTCCTTTTGTTCAGGAATTATCTTAATTTCCAGGAACTTTTCCCTTAATTTCGGGATTTTTCTCTAACTTTCTGGATTTTTCCCTTAATTTCTAGGATTTATCCTTATTTTCCTGGATTTTTCCCTTAATTTCTGGGATTTATCCTTATTTTTCTGGATTTTTCCCTTAATTTCTGGGATTTATCCTTAATTTCCTGGATTTATTCCTTATTTCTGAAAATATTAGTATTTTTCAGAAAATATTTTAAGGAATTTCCTTATTTTTCTGTAATTTTCCAGGAATTTTTCCTTCTTTTTTCTTCTTTTTCTTTTTTTTATACAGATTTCGACCAGGAATCCATTCGACCAGGATCCTGGTCGAATTAACCTTCAGATTTCCGTGGTCGACAGGGTTTCGAGCAGGATGCTTTCGACCTCAATTCCTGGTCGAATTTCGGCCAGGATTTTCACCCCCTTTTTCTTTTCTTTTTTGTCGACTACGAATTTTCATCCCTTTCGGTCAGGATTCTTGTGTTTCTGACCGAATTAACCATCTTTCTTGCCTTGGTCGAAGCTATTTCGAGCAGGATTAGTTCGGCCAGGATTCCTTCGTGTTTCTTGGTCGAATGGATCTAAATCATGATCGAATTAAGTCTGGTTTTGAGCCTTGATCGAATTCTATTCGACCTCAAGCATTTCGATCAGGAATTCTTATGATTTCTGGTCGAGCTGGGTCAAGAAGCAGGGTTAAAAACTATTCCGGTATTTTCGACCAAGAAGTTTGGTCAGAATTCTTTTCTTGACTGAATTAGCCCCTTTTTTCAGCCTTGGTCGAAGGAAATTCGACCTCAATGCATTCGGCTAGGATCTTGGTGCTAGTCCTGATCGAATGGGGTCAAGAGTTCAGAATATATTTATTCTGACCTTGATCCATTTGACCTGGGCCCTTAATTTGGGCTGAATTTTCTGGGACCAACCCTTCAATGGGTTTTTAGCTAATTGGGCCCCTCCCTTATTGGGCTAACTTTTGTTTTTAACTGGGCCTTTTTTTTCACCCCTAAAATCATTTCGGCCTAATACAAAGGCCTTTTTACCTGGGCTTTTTAAACACTTGGGCCCTTAACTGGGCTTGATTTTTTCAAGGTTTTTCTAGAATTGGGCCTCATTTTTGAGCCCAAATTCCAAACTCTTCTAATATCTTTCTGGATTCTTCCAGAATCTTGAAAAAACCCAAGTTTTTCTTTTGATTTTTACTAGAATTCTCTGGATGTTTCTATATAAAGGTGGGGGGGGGAGTGTATCATTCACACTCTTTACTCCTCATTTCATACACTTCTCAAATTCTCCATCTTTCTCCTCTCTCAACTTTCCTCCCTTAGCTTCCATCCCTCTTTCCTTCAAAGTTTCGAAGCTTTTCCAGCTTTACTAATGGCTGACAAGAGTTCCGAGAGGGCGGCCAAGATAGCCTTGGCTTTAAAACGAGGTAAGGATATCGAGATTCGTTCTTCGTATATGTCTCTAATCGATATGATTAACACTAGGGGGGATGAATATCCCTCTACTGCACATCTCGATTGTTTTAATCATTATAATACTTGGCACAATATAGATTTCGATAAACTAAATGCACGTTATAATGTCCTTCCTCCTCTTAGATTAGTTCCAGTCTCTGGTGGTGACCGTACTTGCCATTGGAGACCCGACACTCTCTTCACTTACACAGATGCCCTTAATGCTGGGCTTAGGTTTCCTTTCCACCCTTTTATTCCTCATCTTTTAGCTGATTTACAAATCAACCCGTGTCAGCTTCCTCCAAACGTTTGGAGGAATATTTTATGTTTTATGGTCTGCTGCCTTAGGGAGGGTTTTCCCCTTTCCGTAGCTGTTTTTAGGAAGGTCTTTCAGTGCTATAATAGCTCTTCCAGTATTTGTGGTTGGGTCTATATTAATCAAAGGCCCAAAAGTAAACATATCTTTAACAGCGCCTCCATTCCTGATAACAACCAAAATTGGAGGAATAGTTTCGTTGGGTTACGTTGGGAGAATGGTGACTGGGGCACACTTTTTCGATCTTCCTTCGGGAAGGTCAGTGATGGTAGCCTCAAATCCATTCACTTAACTCATGAGGAAACTATTATTTATAATGGGCTTACTCAGGACGATGGCACTACTACCAGCTGGACTCTCTTAGAGGAGTTCTCCCTCATTCACGTGGGACTATCCTCTGTTTCTCAACAGGGTATTTTTCTTTTCATCTCAACTTTATTTCGTTTCATGCATTATTAACATCACTATTTTGTCTTTTTCTTTGTTTCGCAGCTGCTAAGGAGATTAAGGAGGACAATGTTCCTCTGGTTGAAGAGACTGCTAGGATGAAGAAAGCTCGGCTCGCAGGCCTAGACACCCGGGGAAAGGCGACAGAGCCTATCTTCTTGAGAAAGCACAAAGAGCCTATGGGGGAGGCTTCAACTGAAGGAGTTGAGGGCCATAGTGCTCCTATTATTATTCGATAAATAGCGTATTAGTTAATTGTATCGATTGATTATTTGAAAATAATCGATCTAATCGAGTAAGTGATAATAATTTGTAAATAATTGTAATAATTTGTAAATAATTATAATAATTTGTAATTAATCCTAATAATTAAGGATTAATTATTTTAAAATGCAATAAATATCAAATTATTATTTAAAAATATAATTAAGGATTATTTAATTATAATTAATTACTTATAATTGATTATTAATTAGTTAAATCTTGTTTAATTCGTAGTAATTAAACCGTTAATCCGATTTGAGCGAAACGAAGACCCTTAGACTCAGAAAAATGAAACGAATCCAATAAAAATAATTGTAAATCATAATTTCCTCTGAAAGAGAGTGGTCTTATGTTATTAAATGTTTATATGCCCTAATAGGGGTAGAATAGAGTCCAATAAATTCTGAAAAATTATAAATAAAACCAAATAGGGTTAATTATACAGGTATGAGTCTAGTATCGATTCTAAAAATATTTATAAGTCCAAAAAAATAAATCATGTGCTTTATGTGTGATGTGCTTTACATGATTATATGAAACTTATGTGCTATATAATTATATGTTTAGATATGCGAGTCAGATAGAAACGTATGGGTAGATAATTAAGGTTACGTGGTGATAGTGATAAATAAATCCTGATTGTATAATTAAATATTGCATTAATTGTACAAGGTATGGGCTCCTAGGCCCAATAAGAAGATGTATGACATTCAGGCCAGAAAGGTTAACATGTCGATCATGCCTGATGGACCAGATCAGGCCTGATGGAACAAAGAAGGCCCAAAAACCCTGATTATTTATTAATTTCGTAATTAATAAATAAGGGAGAAAAACAACTATTAAGATAAGTCCTAGTGAGGATATAAATCCTTGTAGATTGGCCTCCAAGGAACATCATGGGATAAGGAATCAGCTTCCTACTCCCTCAGACTCCTAAGTCTATCCTAATTCAGAGACTTGACCACCAAGTCTCCTATACCAAGTCCAATTCAAGGACTCCCACATCTATATAAGGGGCCTCACCCCACAGACCAAGAACTACGTTTTTTGACTTGATCCTTGGCAATCAGCAAGGTACGTAGGCATCTTGTTAAGGCAGATTGAGTCACGAAACACAAGAGCAGTCAAAATCGAGCCTTGAAGCTCACGTTCCTTATTATTAGATACAACAATTATATATATTAGTTTTAATCCATAACATTTGGCGCCGTCTGTGGGAACCACACAACAACCATGGCGAGAATGCGGAGAACAACTAGCGCTCTGGAGGAGGGAACACCATCAGGGACAACCCAGGTGATTTCGTCAACCGTGGAGATTCCTCCTCACTCAACTTATGCATCTACTCAAGCAGAAGCCCAGATAGGGGCAACTCAACCTCAGCCACAAGGGACGGCTCCCCCGACTATTCAAGGTACGAATCCTCAAGTTCAACAAGTACACATACCTATAAATTCTCGACCCGTCGGGTATGAATATTCAACTGTTGTTACTACTAACCCCCCTTATGGGATGCCCCTTTACCCCGAGGTTGGAGGAAGTAGATATGCTGGGCGAAGTGAAGCACGAGGGCAATCGCCCCCTATATATGAGGTTTGGCTCCTATCCCCGAGGATCGGGAATTTTCTGGTCCTTACACTGAGAGAGATTCCGAATCTTCGGATGGTGAAGTGGCCCCAAGAAGGAGACGTCCTGGCAAAAAGCCGATGACCGATGGAAGGCAACGCCCTCGAAGCACCCAAGGGGCGAATCCCCAGGAAGTGCAGGAAAGGATAAGGGCTCATGAGGCTGAGATCCAAAGGCTGAAACGTGACTTGGAAGCTCACCAGGCCACCAGACCACAGATGCCTCCTAGGGGGAGAAATCCTCCTCCTGTCATAGACCTGGATGGTCCGGTGCGAAGAAGGGCTGTCGTCCCAAGAACTGATCCAAGCAAACTCCTACCCCTTGGAGATCCTGATAATCCAACTCCACCCTTCACAGAAGAGATAATGAATGCCCACATATCCAGGAAATTCAAGATGCCCATTATCAAAGCCTATGATGGCACGGGAGACCCCGCTAATCATGTTAGGACATTCTCCAATGCACTGCTGCTACAACCCGTGAATGATGCTATAAAGTGTCGGGCCTTCTCTCAAACCATGTCGGGTATGGCTCAAAGATGGCACAGTCGCTTGCCCCCAAACTCTATTGGATCGTTCAGAGAGTTAAGTCAGGCTTTTATTAAGCAGTTCATCAGTGGAAGAGTCCATGAGAAAAGTTCAGCATCTCTTATGAGTATTGTGCAGGGAGCTAAGGAATCCTTGAGAGATTACCTGAATCGTTTCACAAAGGAGGCTTTAAAAGTCCCGGACCTTGATGATAAGGTAGCCATGATAGCACTGCAACAAGGAACTAGGGATGAGTTTTTCAAGATGTCCTTGGCCAAACGTCCCCCTGAAAGCATGTTCCAGCTCCAAGAGAGGGCAGGGAAGTATATCAAGGTTGAAGAAAGCATGAGGAAGACCGTAGTAAGTAATGAGCCCACTGGAGGCAAGAAGCGAAAAATTGATCTGGAGTATATCGCTAAGGACAAGTATCCTAGAACCGAACAAAACCCTGATTCAACCCCCAAGAAGGGAGGACCTGGGCAAAAGTTCACCGAATACGCTAAGCTGAATGCTCCTAGAAGCCAGATCTTGATGGAAATCGAGAAAGATCGAGATATTCGTTGGCCTAAGCCCTTGAAGGCTGATCCAGCCAAGCTAGATAAGAGCAAGTATTGCAGATTCCACAAAGATGTTGGCCATGACACCGATGAGTGTAGGCAATTGAAAGACGAAATTGAGTTTTTGATTCGAAAAGGAAGATTGAACAAGTATACAGGAGAAGGAGGGGATAGGAATAATAATGGAAGGAAGAACATTGAAGATCGTAGGAGGGACCAGGACGATCAGGGGCGGAATCCCCAACCTAGAGGGCCGGTTATAAATGCAATTTTTGGAGGGTCGCGACCCCGAGGGCCTGTGATAAACACGATCTTTGGAGGTCCAACTGCTGCTGGATTGTCCAAAAATTCCAGAAAGGCATATACTAGAGAGGTTATGCATATTGTTGGAGAAGCCCCGAAGAGGGCCAGGACAGAAGTAACATTGGCTTTTGATGATTCAGACCTAGAGGGTGTAAAGTTTCCTCATGATGACCTGCTGGTCATAACACCAATAATAGGAAATAGCCCGGTGAAGAGGGTTCTTGTGGATAATGGTGCTTCTGTGGATATATTGCTCCACGACGCCTTTCTAAGGATTGGGTATAATGCTCCCAGTTCACATCAACCGACATGCCAATATATGGATTTGCTGGAGTAGAATGTCCTGTGGAAGGGATAATCAAATTGCCAACCACCATAGGTACGGAACCAAGGCAAGCAACGCAGATGTTGGATTTCGTGGTGGTAAAAGCTAGTTTAACTTATAATGCTATCATGGGGAGAACAGGGATACATGCCTTCAAGGCAGTCCCCTCTTCCTACCATTCAGTTATGAAGTTTCCCACCCGAAACGGGATTGGAGAAGAGAGAGGAGATCAAAAAATGGCTAGAAGCTGTTATGTGGCCTCTTTGAGGGCAGATGGAGTCGGGGGGCAGGTTCTTCCTATTGAAGATATGGATGTCCGAGAAAATGACGAGAAGAGAGGAAAGCCAGCAGAAGACTTGGTTTCCATTCCTTTAGACCCCGAGAATCCTGAGAGGATGACTTTCATTGGAGCCACATTAGAGGAGCCCCTTAGAGGGAAGTTGGTGAAATTTTTGCAAGAAAATAGTGATGTGTTTACATGGTCAGCAGCTGATATGCCAGGCATAGACCCGGAATTAATTACTCACATGTTAAACGTGGATCCAAGCCGGAAGACAGTGAAACAAAAGAAAAGAAATTTTGCCCTGGAAAGATAAGAGGCTATAAAACAGGAAGTAGAAAAGCTCTTAGAGGCTGGTTTCATTGAGGAGATCCAATTTCCGGAGTGGTTAGAAAACCCTGTAATGGTGATGAAGGCTAATGGAAAGTGGAGGATGTGTATAGACTTTACTGATCTGAATGATGCATGCCCTAAAGACTATTTTCCGCTGCCAAGGATTGATACTTTGATTGATGCCACTGTTGGGCACGAGATGCTGAGTTTCATGGATGGATTTAGTGAATACAACCAGATCAAAATGCATAAGGATGACATTCCAAAGGTATCATTCATCACTAACTTTGGTGTTTATTGTTATCTTGTTATGGCATTTGGTCTCAAGAATGCAGGAGCCACCTATCAAAGGTTGGTGAATAAAATTTTTAAGGACTTTATTGGAAAAACTATGGAAGTCTATGTTGATGATATGTTAGTCAAAAGTCTAGTAAAGACTGATCATATAACCCATTTGAGGGAAGCTTTTGAGGTCCTGAGGTACCACAAGATGATGTTGAATCCTACGAAGTGTGCTTTCGGAGTAGGATCTGGGAAATTCTTGGGATTGATGGTCTCAAAGAGAGGAATTGAGGCTAACCCCGACAAAATAAAGGCGATCCTAGACATGGAACCACCAAAAACTGTCAAGGGTGTTCAGAAACTCACCGGAAGGGTTGCTGCGCTAGGACGATTCGTCTCCAAGTCAGGAGACAAGTGCCTATCATTCTTCAAGTCACTAAAGAACATCAAGGACTTTGTATGGAATGAGGAAAACCAGAAGGCATTCGAAGAGTTGAAGAAGTATATGGCTCAGGCCCCGTTGTTGGCCAAACCATCTTTGAATGAAGTTTTATTCTTGTACTTGGCTGTTTCAGAGAGCGCCTTGAGCGCGGTGTTGGTTAAGGAGGAATTGAAATTTCAGAAACCCGTATACTATGTCAACAAAATTTTGCATGGTGCTGAGTTGAATTATTCAACTATTGAGAAATTCGCTTTAGCCTTGGTAATGGCTTCGAAAAAGCTTTGTCCTTATTTTCAGGCTCACCAGGTTGAGGTCTTAACAAATCAGCCCCTGAGAAATATCATTCACAGTACCAAGGCAAATGGGAGATTGATTAAATGGGCAATAGAGCTGGGAGAGTTCGATCTCAAGTATAAGCCACGTACGACAAGAAAAGCCCAGGCACTAGCTGACTTCGTGGTGGAATGTACCATACCCAACCAAGAAGTCGGGGGGCAGGAAAATGCCATACCTCAAGACAGGGGAGTCGATAATAGGGGCAAAGAGAAGGATGATAAAGAATATTGGGTTCTCTATTTTGATAGAGTATCAAAAATAAACTCCAGTGGAGCAGGATTGGTTTTGCAAAGCCCTGATGGGTTCTTAATTGAGTATGCTATGAAGCTAGACTTCCCAACCACAAACAATGAGGCAGAATATGAAGCCCTGATAGCTGGCCTTGGTCTAGCTGGGACACTTAGAGTCAAAAACTTAAAGGTCCGTGGAGACTCGAAGCTGATCATATCCCAGGTAAAGGGAGAATTTGAGGAAAGGGATGATACGATGGCTAAGTATGTCCGCCTAGTAAGGGCTGTGATGACCCAATTTAATGAATGCCATGTTGAACACATTCCAAAGGAAGAAAATGCTAAGGCAGATGCGCTATCAAAGTTTGCTTCATCTGAGATAGAAGAAAGTTTGGGAAGTGTGTACTTCCGTGTTTTGAAGACGCGAAGCATAGATGTTAAGCTTGTGGCTCCCATAAGCCTGAGGATGTCATGGATTGATCCTATCAAGGCTCACATTCAAACCGGTTGGTTGCCAAGTGATGCAACTGAAGCACGGAAGTTAACTGTTCGCGCACTAAGGTACTCTTTGATAGATGGGATTCCTTACAAAAGATCTTTCGTGGTTCCCTACTTGAGGTGACTCAGGCCCGATCAGGCATGCTTGGCTCTTGAAGAAGTGCATAATGGTATTTGTGGACAACACTTGGGGGGCAGGGCCTTGGCTCATAAGATAACTCGTCTAGGCTTTTATTGGCCAGAAATGATGGCTGGTGCCAAAGAATATGTGAAGAAGTGTGACCGCTGTCAGAAGCATGCACCTGTTGTTAGACAACCTCCCGAGATGCTGACATCTATCAACTCGCCCATTCCCTTTGCTATGTGGGGGATGGATAATTTGGGGCCTTTCCCTATGGCCACAACACAAAGGAAGTTTCTGATTGTAGCCATTGATTATTTCACCAAGTGGATTGAAGCCAAACCCTTGGCCAAAATCACAACTAAGCAGGTTGCACCATTCCTGTGGGAAAATATTATTTGCCGATATGGAATTCCCCGTATCCTCATCACTGACAATGGAACGCAATTCAACAACGAGGAATTCAAGAAGTATTGTGAAGAAAATGAAATTGAGTTATGATTCACCTCTGTGGCTCACCCACAAGCTAATGGGCAAGCGGAAGTAGCAAATCGAATAATCCTGGATGGACTAAAGAAGAGGATCGAGAAGTCAAGAAATAATTGGGTGGATGAGATACTTCCCATATTATGGGCCTATAGGACTACCTGTAGAGTCACGACAGGAGCAACTCTTTTCATGTTGGCATATGGGGTAGAAGCAGTAGTTCCCGTGGAGATATCACATTCTTCTCTAGGATTCAGGCCTTTAATGCTGAGGAAAATGAGGAAGGACAAAGGTTAGCTCTGGACTTAATCGATGAAGTACGAGATGGGGCATATGCAAAGATAGTAGAATATCAGAAAAAGACTTCATTCTACTACAACCTAAGGGTTAAAGAAAGGTTTTTTAAACAAGGTGACTTAGTCTTGAGAAAGATAGAAGCTTCTGGTGTAGGACAGAAAGGAAAGCTTGCCCCGAATTGGGAAGGGCCGTATAGAGTCAAGAACGTTCAGGGTAGAGGAACCTACAAGCTAGAGACTATGGATGGTTTTGAAGTCCCGAGAACTTGGCATGCACAAAACCTGAAGGTTTACTATGTGTAAGGCAGCTGGATACAAAACTCACTCGTCAGGATGACGAGTAGGTTGAAAAGCACCTTGAAGCTTTGCTTGCTTAGGATTTATATGTTCTAGTTTTATTACGAAGTTTATTAAGACTTATGTAAGGGACGAATCCCAGACCATTTTATGAAATTCATGAGTTCTTCAAAAATGTTTATGGCCTAACAAGTAAAAACCAAATGCATGGATGCAAGCATAAAAGGTGATAAATAAAATAGATCTGATAAATATTACAAGAGTTCGATAAATAAAGTCTCGAAAATAGGATAAAAAACAAGCCATGTAGGGCTGAAAAAAGCTCTAAGAAGCTGAAGTACCCTCGGCATCCATATCATCGTCCTCTCCGCTTTTGCTGGATGTCTCTGTCGTCTCGGAGGAGGAGGAAGAGCTATCGTCCTCAGCAGGTCTGGAAGAAGACTCTGGAGGAGGAAGGAGTGGATCCTGAGGAACATGAAGCCTCGTCATCAGGGCAGACATAGTCCGCCAGGTTAATATCAGGACAAGCCTCGTTCACGGTCCCAAGGGCCGTGTCCCAACCAGTCCTAAAAAACCCGGGAAAGACTGAATCATCCCTAATCCTCGTGGATTGGGCAAACTCCTCCGAGTCCAGATAGTTGTCTATAGCTTTATCCTTCTCCGCCCGAAGTACCACTACCTCGGCATTGGACTCTCCGAGTTCTTCCTCCTTGCGCTTGAGCTTCTTCTCCAAGGTAGCATACTTCTTCTGTTGCCTCCTGAGGGCATTATCAGCCTTATCAGAAGCCCGCTTCCATGACTCAGCTTGCCTCACAGCGCCTTGAAAATAGGCGTTAGACTGAAACAAAGCAATCAACAAAGTATAAGACAAGAAAATGCTACAAGAATGAAAGATAAGTTTAAAAGAGAGAAGGCATACCAAAGCCAGAGATTGGGCTCCCATGAGCTTAATCCTCTCAAGGTCAGGGGTGGCCACTACGTCAGTAAAATCCTTGGGAGTCACGCTATGGTAGGACCAATCCCAAGCATGTTTCGTAGAACCAACCATGGTATCCCTACGGCGGAATCCCCAGAGAGGCTGGAAGGCGCCTGTGGCAGCAGCAGCAGGGGCAGCAGCAGTGATAGGAGCACTATGGCCCTCAACTCCTTCAGTTGAAGCCTCCCCAATAGGCTCTTTATGCTTTCTCAAGAAGATAGGCTCTGTCGCCTTTCCCCGGGTGTCTAGGCCTGCGAGCTGAGCTTTCTTCATCCTAGCAGTCTCTTCAACCAGAGGAACATTGTCCTCGTTAATCTCCTTAGCAGCTGCGAAACAAAGCAAAAGACAAAATAAGTGATGTTAATAATGCATGAAATGAAATAAAGTTGAGAAGGGAAGAAAAATACCCTGTTGAGAAACAGAGGATAGTCCCACATGAATGAGGGAGAACTCCTCTAAGAGAGTCCAGCTGGTGGTAGTGCCATCGTCCTGAGTAAGCCCATTATAAATAATAGTTTCCTTAGGAGTTAAGTGAATGGATTTGAGGCTACCATCACTGACCTTCCCAAAGGAAGATCGGAAAAGTGTGCCCCAGTCACCATTCTCCCAACGTAACCCAACGAAACTATTCCTCCAATTTTGGTTGTTATCAGGAATGGAGGCGCTGTTAAAGATATGTTTACTTTTGGGCCTTTGCTTGACATAGACCCAGCCACAAATACTGGAAGAGCTATTATAGCACTGAAAGACCTTCCTAAAAATAGCTACAGAAAGAGGAATGCCCTCCCTAAGGCAGCAGACCATAAAACATAAAATGTTCCTCCAGGCGTTTGGAGGAAGCTGACACGGGTTGATTTGTAAATCAGCTAAAAGATGAGGAATAAAAGGGTGGAAAGGAAACCTAAGCCCAACATTAAGGGCATCTGTGTAAATGAAGAGAGTGTCGGGTCTCCAGTGGCAAGTACGGTCACCACCAGAGACTGGAACTAATCTAAGAGGAGGAAGGACGTTATAACGTGCATTTAGTTTATCAAAATCTATGTCGTGCCAAGTATTACAATGATTAAAAGAATCGAGATGTGCAGCGGAGGGATATTCATCCCCCCTAGTGTTAATCATATCGATTAAAGACATATACGAAGAACGGATCTCGATATCCTTACCTCGTTTTGAAGCCGAGACTATCTTGGCCGCCCTCTCGGAACTCTTGTCAGCCATTAGTAAAGCTGGAAAAAGCCTGGAAACTTTGAAAGGAAGGAGGCTGGAAAGTAGAGGAGGAAGGTTGAGAGAGGAGGAAGTTGGAAAGTTTGAGAAATGAAAGAGTGAAGAATGAAGAGTGTGAGTGAGAGCACACTCCCCCCCACCTATATATAGGAGGAAAAAGAGGAAATTGGGCCTAACAAAGCCCATTCAGGCCCAAAAATAAGAAGGTTCTGGAAGCATCAGGAAATTCCTGGAAAATCCAAAGGAAAAAACTTGAGTTTTAAAAGATTCTGGAAGAATCCAGAACAATCTTAGAGTAATCTGGGATTTGGGCTTAGAAAACAAGCCCAGAAAAGGGCCCAGATATTTGAGGTTAAAGGCCCATGAGCCAAAGTCCAGTTAAAACAGCCCAAAAGAGTAAAAGCCCTGAAAAAGGGCCCAAAAATTGATTAGAAAGACCAAGATTGAGGCCTAAATATTTTCCAAAATACAAGCCTAGAAAAAGGCCCAGCTATCTAGGAGAAGGCCTAGTTCAGAAATCATGAGCCCAAATTTAGGGCCTAAATCAAATATGTGGAGTTACAAAAAATATATATATTCCTGACCCAATTCGATCAGGGTTCGTATTATATTCCTAGTCGAATGAATTGAGGACGAAATGACTGCGACCAGGGGTGAGAAAAGGGGATATTTCGACCAGAACTTGACCCTATTCGACCAGAAATTATATAGAAATTCTGGTCGAAATTCTTGAGGTCGAAATAGTTTCGATCAGGGCTATCTATGGAGGTTAATTCGGTCAAAATCTTGATTCCTGATCGAAAAGGTCAGGATCCCAATCAAAAATCTTATCCTTGAAAATACTGTCGACCAGAAAGCAAGGCAAGATCCTAGTCGAATGGACCCTGCCCGAATTTACGTCGACCTGGGCAATAAAAGAAGGTTAATTCGGTCAAAAGACAAGAATCCTGACTGAAAGGGAAGAAAATTCCTAGTCGAAAAAAAAGGAGGGGGGTGAAAATCCTGGCCGAAATTCGACCAGGAGTTGAGGTCGAAAGCATCCTGCTCGAAACCCTGTCGACCAGGGTAATCTGAAGGTTAATTCGACCAGGATCCTGGTCGAATGGATTCCGGGTCGAAATCTGTATAAAAAAAGAAGGAAATTCCTTAAAATATTTTCTGAAAAATACTAATATTTTCAGAAATAAGGAATAAATCCAGGAAATTAAGGATAAATCCCAGAAAATTAGGGAAAAATCCAGAAATTAAAGATAAATCCCAGAAATTAAGGGAAAAATCCAGAAAATTAAGGATAAATCCCAGAAATTAAGGAAAAAATCCAGAAAATTAAGGATAAATCCCAGAAAATCAGGGAAAAATCCAGAAAATGAGGGATAAATCCCAGAAATTAAGGGAAAAATCCAGAAAATTAAGGATAAATCCCAGAAAATCAGGGAAAAATCCAGAAAATGAGGGATAAATCCCATAAATTAAGGGAAAATCCAGAAAATTAGGGAAAAATCCAGAAATTAGGGAAAAATCCAGAAAATGAGGGAAAAATCCAGAAAATGAGGGAAAAGTTCCTGGAAATTAAGATAATTCCTGAATTAAAGGAAAAATCATTGTAAATGTGTAGGTCGCTCCACACTTTACGCAAAAACGAAACCCTGTAAGGGAATGAATAGACTTAATTTCTGCGAAACCTAATCAATGTTTCCCAAAAGTTAGGGGGCAAATGATAGGGATAAATAAATCCTGATTGTATAATGAAATATTGAATTAATTGTACAAGGTATGGGCTCCTAGGCCCAATAAGAAGATGTATGACATTCAGACCAGAAAGGTTAACATGTCGATCAGGCCTGATGGACCAGATCAGGCCTGATGGAACAAAGAAGACCCAAAAATCCTCATTATTTATTAATTTCGTAATTAATAAATAAGGGAGAAAAATAGCTATTAAGATAAGTCCTAGTGAGGATATAAATCCTTGTAGATTGGCCTCCAAGGAACCTTATGGGATAAGAAATCAGCTTCCTACTCCCTAGGACTCCTAAGTCTATCCTAATTCAGAGACTTGACCACCAAGTCTCCTATACCAAGTCTAATTCAAGGACTCCCACATCTATATAAGGGGCCTCACCCCACAGACCAAGAAATACATTTTTTGACTTGATCATTGGCAATCAGCAAGGTACGTAGGCATCTTGTTAAGGCAGATTGAGTCATGAAACACAAGAGCAGTCAAAATCGAGCCTTGAAGCTCACGTTCCTTATTATTAGATACAACAATTATATATATTAGTTTTAATCCATAACACATGGTATCAATTCGAGATACGCATATGAAGTAAGTTATCTAAACGACTATCTTTCCATGATTGATCCAGTATCAACAAGGCAGATCAAGCATGAGACAGAAGGTGGTGAGTTGAACCAGGTTAAGTACGTGCAAGGCAAGTTTTTCCCCTATTCTAAATTCATAACAGTGAAATATACCCCATTTTCCATATCAGTTAAACTTTGATAATCTTATTCCCAAATACTGTTACACAATTAATGATTCTTGTTTCTATTTCATTTCGATTCTTGATTTCTCCCAATTTATTGAATCCTCTATTCATATTGCAATACTTTTATCCTTGTAACATATACTATGATATATCCTGATGTTGGGATACATCAAAAGCATTCCGATTGTTCCAGATGCTAAGCTTTGGACTGGATGGTTACGATACGGGCTGGGTTTTTCCCGGACCTTTAATTAATAGGCCATAGTTTCCTGAGTACTCCTTATGTTGGTAGGGTCTATGCAGTTGGGTATAGATCCGCACTATATCCTGACTGATCAGCGGGTTATAGTGCATATGTTGGTTCTTATTTCCAGTCTTGCTCATTTGGCACTCGCCAGTATTGGCAAATTGTTATTCTTTACAGAAACAGATGGTTGTACAAACCAGCAGCTTACCGATTCATTTATTCTTCTCCTTTACACTATATATATATATTGTTGCAGGCTTGTTGAGCAATTTTGGCTCACCCTCTTTTATTGTTATTCCTATTGTTTTACAGTTAAGGTAGAGAATGAAACTCATCAGAACCCGCATAGCCAAGAAGCGAGTCAAGCGGCGGGACCCTCTTATACCAAGAGTGTTCATCCCTATCCCAGAAGAGAGTTTTGAGCTACCAGATTAGGTGTAACAGGATAAGTAATAGTGATGAGTTGAATAATAGTTGTTTAGTATGAGATGTAAATAGAATAAAGTTTTGTAATAAAGAGAGTTTTTGAGACAGATTGTTTTTCAGCTGGTTTGTAATAAAGTTAGTGTGTCGTTCTTGTTTTCAAATCTTAACCTTAAAAGATCCTGAGTAGTAGTAGTTCGGGATAATTATTTTATTTATATTCCGCTTGTGCATGATTAGTGAGTAGTTAATATTGGTAATGCCCCAAATCTATACCCCGGGTTTGGAGGGTGCTACAGTTGGCATCAGAGCATAGGTTTTGACCCTTGAAAATAAGAATATTAGGGTTAAGATAAGATAGGAAGATCATATAAGATAGAAGTAAGAATGTTAGGGTTGTTTGTTTATGTGATTAGAAGTTATGAGATTTAGGATTGTGATTTGATTGTTCTTGCGGTATTATTGTTGTGTATATTAGATGGCTTCTTCAGTGTCATCTGCGGAGCGGACTGAGTCAGACCCAGTAGCAGCACCAGTACTAGCCCCAGCATCACTGCAGGATTTTCCTCCATTACCACCACCTCCACCCCTACCACAGGGTCCAGCACCAGATCAGTTACCTGCCCCAGAGGTGTAATAACCCCAATTTTTGGAAATTTTTGAAACCCTTATGAATAGTGAATTTGCAGATTATGCTGAATAAGAAAACTTTTCATGCCACACTATGTAGGGGTTCTGTTATTGATATTCTGAGATTTTATTAGTACTCTATATGGTATATAAGTGTATGTAAAGATCGTCAGAATCCAAATCCGAACACTTTGATTTTTTCCCGAAAATCCACCAGATATCGAAAGAATTGAGTATGAGGTAATAGGATAAAAGGATTTAAGTTCAAGGATTTTATTAGAGGATCATAAAAAGGAATATAATGTATTGAGAAAGGTTAAGGGAACCTAAGTAATAGATTCCGGGTATGATCCCTCAAACGATAAACGAAAATGAAAGTTAAGCAAACCGTATAACAGATCAGCGGTCATTAGCCAAGTAATTAGAAGCTAATCAAAGGGATTAGAGGGGATGATGTCATCCAACCAATGAAAAGAGGACAAAGGAGGGAGGGTGACATCACATGATGACAAAAGCATGACATAAGGGAAGGAATTGTTGGATGATTGTGAGCCACACAATAATTACCATGGTAAAAAGGTAAGAAGCAAAACAAAACAAATCAAAATCAACCAAGCCAAAAAGAATTCATTTCATCAAAAAAAATAGAAGTTGACTCTCTTCTTCAAGAACAAGCTCTCGCCTTTTTCTTCTTAAACCAAGGAGGAAAATTTCAAAACCCTAGCTACACACCTTCAAAAATCAAGAGGTTTGTTTCCTTAGCTTCTATAATTCATAACTTAGATGAGCCATAAGTTTAAGCTCAAGATTCCATGATTTTCATAGCTAATTAATTCACCAAAGATTAGGGTGAATAGTGTTTTCAAATTTTAACTTTGTGTTTCTTGATTTCATTTGCAAGATCAAGGTTATATAAGGATATATCAAGGTTCTTTGAGGCTCCCTAGTAACTTTCCACCCTCCAAGAAAGGTATAAATATTCTCACCCTTTAGTAATAAGTTTGAATGTTGAAGTTTGGAGATGGTTTGGATGGATGAGTAGTAAATTGAATGATAAGCATGATTCGAGCTTAATTGTTAAGTAGTATTAGTTGAATTTGGAGATGTTATAATATATGATTGGATTGAGATCCTTAGGCTTATTATGACTAAAATCAGTAGCTTTGATGTGTATCTTGAGTTGTTATTGATTGGTAGTTGGATTGATGTGAATTGGAGTGTTTTAAATTTGGGAAATCACGTAAACATAGCCGTCGTAATGTCCGATTTACTTTAGACTGCTTTTGTTCATAACATTAGGACCCGAGAACTCCCTGCTAGGTTTTGACCATTGCCATGATTAGATTCATGTTACGAGCTTCGTTTTGATATGTGGTTCGTTTGATTCCGATGTACAGTTTAGGAGAAACGGCCGTTTTAAGTAATGACATTTCGCGAACGAACCATTACCCCTCGCCTTATTTTGAAACATAGGTTAAAGACCTTAAAGGAATAATTGGAGTATGAAACATTTATGTAAAGTGTAATAGGCAGTTGGCAAGGCACTCGCGAAAGAATTGCCTTAAAACTCGTAATGGTTAATTTATCAAAAATGGTGGAGCCGAGGGTACTCGAGCGACTTAAGAGAATCCGTAAGCACGAAGCGAGCGTTAGAGTCTAATTTGGTTAAAGTGTAGATTTACAAGTGACTTTGGTTTAATTCCAACTTATATGTTGTTTATAGGTTACCAGACTCGTCCCGAGCCATTTGCAACCCCCAGTCGCTCAGGCAAGTTTTCTACCCGTATAACTGTTGTTGTGATGTATATGTGTATATGCATGATCTTGTGATAAATGCATATTTGTTATTAGCAAATTCTTGCGATATATTGTAGCATGTGATATGGTATATATGCATGCCTGTTTCATATTCTTGATTTATATATCTATTGATTCAAATGCTTATTAGTTGCATAATACCTATGCTAGAGATAAGCGGTAATTGCGTATACCCTTAGTATAGGGGAGCAAAAGGTGAACTTTCTAAAACCGGGAGTCGAGGCTCCCGAGTATAATATATATATATATATATATATATATATATATGAATAGTTTTTTAAAACTATGAATCAAATAAGGTTTATTCGATAACTTTATTTTATTAATGAATATTATTTTGAATATTCATTCGAGGACATATGACTCCTTTTATTTTATTTATGAATATTATTTCGAATATTCATTCGAGGGCTTATGACTCAGTTTATTTTATTAATTGAATATTATTTCGAATATTAATTCGAGGGCTTATGACTCAGTTTATTTTATTAATTGAATATTATTTGAATATTCATTCGAGGGCTTATGACTCAGTTTATATTATTTAATGAATATTATTTGGATATTCATTTGAGGACCTATGTCTCCGATTATTTGCTGAGATATATTCTTTATTTTATTAAAGAATAAGGTGTCAATAATCAAACTTATTTTTGATTATTCTAAAGATAGTACTTTCGTACAAGTATATCTTTGGTTATTTAATACTCGTTTCAAGTATAAGTTTTACAACTTCTACTTCAATTATTTGTATAAAGATTATTCTTTATGGGAATATTATTTAAATAATAATATTCAGATATTTTCTAATATATTGGGACTGATTTACTTTATTAAATCAGCATTACTCCAAACACTCTTTAAAGTGTTTTCGAGTCCTTAAAATGATTTTCAAAAGTTAGAGCGGATCCCAAAACTCAATTTTTTTATATATTTAAGATCTTCCTTTTTAAAGGGGATTTAAATACTCGCTCAAAACCAGAGGGATCCGGCTCTGTGGTGTATTTTATATTCGCAACAAGGTTGTGGTTTTGGTAAATGAATTGATTACTTACCCAACGTTCGGGAAGTAAGTCCATCTATCGAGTCGGCATAAGCAACATGGGCTCAGTGGGCGTCCATGATAGTGTAAGTGGCTCAGTGGGAGTCCATCAAATGCGTAAGTGGCTGAGTGGCAGTCCAGCATAAGGTCCTATTGCGACCAGGGTGATGACCAGTGGGGAATTCGTCCATCTATTAGTAGAAAATGGTACTTATTGGTATCTTTGCCTGATCAGCAAGATATCAGGTTTATGCCAAGGTTTTCTCCTTTCCAAAATTCATTGGATGTTGCAACTCTGTTTATAATTTTCATAACAGAGGTTTTCAAGGAGTGTATGAAATGTATATATATATAGGTGTATATATATATCGGGACTTAATGAAGTATCTCGTAACTTCATTATTTATAATGATATTTCAAGGATTGAATCTATTCAAGTCTTATCTTGTAGTCTCATCTGGGTGATGAACTTTTGAAACTAATTATAACTTGAACGGTGGTAGTTCAAGTAGTATTCGGATATAAGTATATTGGAGTATCTTGTAACTTCATCTTTTAAACTTATATCTAGTAAATGATTATCTTGTGCATGTCAAAGATTTTCGAAAAACGTTGAGACAAGGTTAGATATATGAGATCACCTTGCCACGATATTTTATACAGTTATAAACGGGAACTCTGTGTATATTATACATGTCAGAGGATTTCAAAGATTGTGAAAAGTATATATATGTTCATTTCTTCTTGACCAAGACATTCATGAGTACTACGAGAATGCTCATATATTGTAAATCACTATACATATTATTTTGGTGGGCTTGTTGCTCACCCTTTCTTTCTTCTTTTATCACACAACATCAGATAGACAAGATGAACAGGACCAAGCTTCCAATTCGCAAGCGGTTAGAAAATGTTCCGCAGTTTTCTGGAAGCGTTGATGCCGCCGTAGCTGAGGTAGGAGCTACCAATAGGCTAGGTTTTCAACTATTGATGAACCAGATTTATGTATATTTATGAATTGTAATAATGACAAAGAAATGTAAATTTATTCAGAAACCCTTTTAAGGTGTATTGGCATATAATTTTGGAATAAAATGACTCGTGTTATTTTTGGATATTCATCTCTGAGACTATAACTTGTGGTGTGTGTGTTTATTGTGGGGTCACAGTACAGAGTAGTTGATTGTTTATTAAGATTGGGTGTTATTAAGGGATATGGAACTCGTGACAACCCGGATCCCCGACCCCGGATTTGGGGGTGTTACAGAAATGGTATCAGAGCTAAGCGTTATAAACCTCAGAGATGATGTGACGTTAAGATAATAAGTTCACTAAGATAATAAGAACTCTTGCCAAGTTCATAGTCGGGCTACCTAACGTAGTACTGACAGTTAAAACCCTTATGGGAACCCTTATAAATATCATGATAGTAGCGTAGTTCATTATCGTATATGGTAGCGGGACTCCGAACCCTGAGGTTGAGGAGCAACAACGCGATAATGTTTATTACTTTTTGGAGATCAGATTGTGGATCCGATAGAACGTCCTAACGAGGGACCAAATGGTGTTCATATTGAGGATGTAGCGGTTGAGAATGTTGTCCGAGAAGGGATTGTTGCTGAGAAGAATCCCGTGGAGGATCCTGACAAGAATGAATAAAGGACCACTGAGGAATTGATGATTATGGTTAGGGTGACTACCAGAGGTAGGATTGGCCGGTTACTACCGGAGGTTCGTTCAAGTTCGTAAAGATAGTAGCCCATTTAACGCGCTTACTCGTAAGACTGAGAAGTTCGAATGGACAGAGAAATATGAGAACAACTTTCAAGAACTGAAGCAAAGATTGGTGACGGCCCCTATGATGGCGTTGCCGGATGGAAAAGGAGATTTTGTGATGTGTAGTGACGCTTCGCATAAGGAATTAGGGTGCTTCTTCTACAGCACAACAAGGTAATCGCGTACGCATCAAGACAATTAAGGGAATATAAAATTCGATATCCCCACCCATGAGCCTGGGCTCGTGGCAATAGTTTTTCCCTAAAGATTGGAGGCACTACTTGTATGGAGAGAAGTGCGAGAATTACGTAAGCCATAAGTGCTCTAGTACATTTTCACGCAGAAAGAACTCAACATGCGCCAGAGGAGGTGATTAGAGCTAATCAAGGATTACGATTATGAGATTCTTTATCATCCAGGGAAAGCCAAAATGGTGACTAATGCCCTTAGTATAAAGGAGAGACTGAAGATGATAATGTCTTTGGGAAAGTTGATAAGAGATTTTGAGAAAATGGAAATAGATATGAAGGTAACCGGAGCCGGTACCGAAAAGCTGTTTGAGATTGCAATACAGCCTGAATTATTGGAAAAGAACATATTGTGCCAGAAAAAGTGATGAATGAAGGCAGAGAGCCAACAAATAGATAAGAGATTAATATCGAGAAAGATGATAAGGGAATAATGAGATATTCCTACAGAATTTGGGTTCCAAATGTTCAAGAGTTAAAGATGAGATCTTACATGAAGCTAGTTTGAGGAATAAGATTTAGAGCAAATGTAATAACCCCAATTTTGGGAAATTTTGGAAACCCTTATGAATAGTGATTTTGCAGATTATGTTGAATAAGAAAACTTTTCATGCCACGCTATGTAGGGGTTCTGTTATTGATATTTTGAGATTTTATTAGTACTCAATCTGGTATATAAATGTATGTAAAGATCGTCAGAATCCAATTCCGAACACTTTGATTTTTCCCGAAAAACTACCAGATACAAAAAGAATTGAGTATAAGGTAACAGAATAAAAAGGATTTAAATTCAAGGATTATACGAGAGGATTATAAAAGGAATATAATGTATTGAGAAAGGGTAAGGAAACCTAAGTAATGAGATTCCGGGTATGATCCCTCAAACGATAAACGAGAACGAAAGTTAAGCGAACCGTATAACAGATCAGCGGTCATTAGCCAAGTGATTAAGAGTTAAGCAAAGGGTTAGAGGGGAGTGATGTCACCTCACCAACAAGAAGAGGACAAGTGTGGGAGGATGACATCACAGGATGACCTAAGCATGCCATAAGGGAAGAAGGTGTGGTTGATTAATAACCACACAAATTTCATGGTTAAAAAGGTAATTTACCAAAATTAAAGGCTAGTAACCAAGCAAACAACTCACAAAACACAAAGATATTTCATTTCTTCATCTTGCTCTCGGCTTTCAAGGAAAAAGCAAGAAAGAAAATTTCAAAATCAAGATCCAACCATTGTTAAATCACAAGGTAATTATCCAAGGTCCCTCATGATTAGTTATAGCTATCCTATAAGTTTGAGCTTCTAATTCATCCACAATCTCTTCCTAAAAATCATGGAAGAAGATGGTGAATAGTGTTTTTCAAGAACTAAAATTTTTGTTCTTGAAGTTTTGTTTAGTTTAAGCTTGGATAAGGACTTTAAGGGTGATTCCAAGCCATTCTCTTGATTCTCCACTCTCCAAGGAAGGTATAAACTCCAAACCCTAGCTTTAGTTTTGAGTAATTAGGAATGAATATGATTGATATAGTATATGTGAAGCATTATGCTTGATTGTTTAAAGTTTGGTTGAGTTTGTAGAGATTATTTGGTTTTGTGGTATTTTTGGGGTTGTAAATCTTGATAATTAGTTAAGGAAACTAAGTAAAGCTTTTAGTTCATGTGGGGAATAAGTATAAATTGTTAATGTGGAGTTGTTGGGGCTGTTATGATGTAGGATGGATGGAGTTTTGATTGGGTTGTGAATTGGGATTGGTTGGTGGTTGTTTTGGAATGGTTTAAATTTGGGAAATCGCGTAAACATAGCCGTCGTAATGCCCGATTTACCGTAGACTGTTTTTGTTCTTAACATCAGAACCCTTGAACTCACTGCTAGGTTTTGACCATTTCCATGTTTAGATAGTTCAAGTTATGAGCTTCATTTTGATATGTGGTTCGTTTGATTCCGATGAACGGTTTAGGAGAAACGGCCATTTTAAGTAACGACGTTTCGCGAACGAACCCTTACCCCTCGCCTTACTTTGAAACATAGGTTAAAGACCTTAAAGACTAGTTGAAGTATGAAACATTTATGTAAGGTGTAATAGGCAGTTGGTAAGACACCCGCGAAGGAATCGCCTTAAAACTCGTAATGGTTAAATTATTAAAAATGGTGGAGCTGAGGGTACTCGAGTGACTTAAGAGAATCAGTAAGCGCAAAGCGAGCGTTAGAGTCTAAGTTGGTTAATGTATAGATTTACAAGTGACTTTGGTTTAATTCCAACTTACTTGTTGTTTATAGGTTACCAGACTCGTCCCGAGCCATTCGTAACCCCCAGTCGCTCAGGCAAGTTTTCTATCCGTTATACTGTTGTTGTGATGTATACACTTGTATATGCATTATCTTGTAATAGATGCATGACGGTTATATTAGCAAATTCTTGCAATATAATGTAGCATGTGATATGGTACATATGCATGCCTGTTTCGTATTCTTGCCATATATATCTGTTGGTTCAGTTGATAATACCTATGCTAGAGAATAGCGGTAAATTGCATATACCCTTAGTATAGGGACCCAAAGGTGAAAACATTTTCTAAAACCGGGAGTCGAGGATCCCGAGTAGATTTTATATATATATATATTTATATATATATGGTTATAGTTTTCAAAACTATTAATCGAATAAGGTTTATACGATAATTTTATTTTATTATTGAATATTATTTCGAATATTCATCCGAGGACTTATGACTCCTTTATTTTATTATTGAATATTATTTCGAATATTCATCCGAGGACTTATAACTCCTTTATTTTATTATTGAATATTATTTCGAATATTCATTCGAGGGCTTATGACTCAGCTTAATTTATTTATTGAATATTCATTTGAGGATCTATGACTCCGATTATTTGCTGAGATATATTCTTTATTTTATTAAAGAATAATGTTTCGATAATCAAACTTATTTTCGATTATTCAAATAAAGATAGTACTTTTGTATAAGTATATCTTTGATTATTTAATTTTCATTCAAGTAAGAGTTTTAAAACTTCTACTTCAATTATTTTTATAAAGATTATTCTTTATGGGAATATTATTTAAATAATAATATTCAGATATTTTCTAATATATTGGGACTGATTTATTTTACTAAATCAACATCACTCCGAACATTCTTAAAAATGTTTCGCGAGCCTTCAAAATGATTTTTAAAAGTTAGAGCGGATCCCAAAACTCATTTTTATATTTAAGATCCTCCTTTCGAAGGGGATTTAAATACTCGCTCAAAACCTGAGGGATCCGACTCTGTGGTGTGTTTTATATTCGCAACAAGGTTGCTGTTTTGATAAATGAATTGATTACTTACCCAACACTCGGGAAGTAAAATTCTTGGAACAAGTTAATCCATTAACAGGCATCGCTTGGGATATATCGGTGAGTTTTCCTTTCCAACTAGATACGACTTCTTGGTGGAGCCATATCAACAAGTTTCTACTTGGGGAAAGGGGGAACGAACTTTATGTTTCAGAGTCATGGATTTCATCTGAACTAGGAGTGGCGTAAGTGGTCGAGTGGCGCCGGCCCAGCCTTATTATATTGGCCCAAATGGCCTGGAAGTTCCGCTAAGGCGGTCCATTCCTTAGGAGTTCAGTGTTCGGTTGACAAGTAAATCCGACAGGTTCTCCTCTACATGTAGAAAATGGTGGGGTTGCACTACTACGACTGATCATCGTAAGTGGTCTTCCTGGAGCGGCAAACTCCCGTAATGAGTTCATCATCCAATTGGATATTTCTGCAACACTACCCAGAGCACTTCGATAGAAAGGCTACGGTTGGGCGATTGTTGAGTGTTGGCAGGGTCAAGTTTTCAAAATGATGTTTGCATCAAATGAAGTATCTCATAACTTCATTTTATTTTGATGATATTTTAAAGGTTGAATCTATTCAAGTATTATCTTGTAGTCTCATCTATGTGATGAACTTTTGAACTAATTATAACTTGAACGGTGGTAGTTCAAGTAGTATTTGGAAAGGATATAAGTATATTGGAGTATCCTGTAACTTCATCTTTTAAACTTATATCTAGTAAATGATTATCTTATGCATGACAAAGATTTTCAGAAAAATGTTGAGACAAGGTTAGATATATGAGATCACCTTGCAACGGTATTTTTATACAGTTATACACTGGAACTCTGTGTGTATTATACATGGAAGAGGACTTCCAATATTTTGAAAAGTATATATGTATATATATATATACTGAATATTTTGTGACTTCATCGCATTAAGATATCAACTTGGTTCATTTCTTCTTAACCAAGACTTTCTTGAGTACTATGAGAATGCTCATATATTGTAAATTATTATACATATTATTTCGGTGGGCTTGTTGCTCACCCTTGCTTTCTTCTTTCATCACATAACATCAGATAGATAAGATGAACAGGACCAAGCTCCCAATTTGCAAGCGGATAGGAAACGTTCCGCAGCTTTCTGGAAGCGTTGAGGCCACTGTAGCTGAGGTAGAAATTACCAATAGGCTAAGTTTTCAACTATTGATGTACCAGATTTATGTATATTATGAGTTGTAATAATGGCAGAGAAATGTAAATTTATTCAGAAACCTGTTTAAGGTGTATTGGCATATAATTATGGAATAAAATGACTTGTGATTATTTTTGGATGTTGATCTCTGAGACTATAACTTGTGGTGTGAGTGTTTATTGTGGGGTCACAGTACAGAGTAGTTGATTAATTATTAAGATTGGGTGTTATTAAGGGAAATGGAACTCGTGACAACCCGGATCCCCGACCCCGGATTTGGGGATGTTACAGAAGTGGTATCAGAGCTAAGCGTTATAAACCTCAGAGATGATGTGACGTTAAGATAATAAGTTCACTAAGATAATAAGAACTCTTGCCAAGTTCATAGTCGGGCTACCTAACGTAGTACTGATAGTTAAAACCCTTACGGGAATCCTTATAAATATTCAGATAGTAACATCCTTATAGTTCGTTCTCGTATAGGGCAGCGGGGCACCGAACCCTGAGGTTCAGGAGCATCAGCATGAGGATGTTTTATTACAAGCTGGAGATCAAATTGTGAATCCGATGGAGTACCCTAATGAGGGACCGGATGAGATTCATATTGTGAATGTTGCGGTTGAGGATGTTATTCCGGAAAGGATTGTGGCTGAGGAGGATCTCATGGAGGATCCTGATGAGAATGAAGAGAGGACCGCTGAGGAATTGATGACCGTAGTCAGGGCGACTACCAGAGCAAGAATGGCCGCGAGGGTGGCACTAGAGGATGAAGAGTTACCAAGGGCATAAAGGTTAATGAGGGCAGAAGGGGTGGGGCCTTCCACGACACCAATTATACCAGTATCAGACCCTCTTGCAGAGGTTCCTGTAGACATCCATGAGGTTCCACCAATTCCTGTTCCATCCCCGGTACAGAGCCCAGTACCTACTGAGGAAATGCCACCTTTATCTCCTGCACCATTGTCACCTGATACCGTGCTTGGTTATCCGTTTGGATCTCCTGGGTCTGCTCCACCTGCACCCCATGGACTTCTAGATGCTACCACTCAGGCTTCTCTTATCGCCAATTATCATATGACTTTGGGTGGCCTGTCTGAGGCCCGTAATGTTAGGAGTGATCTGTTGGATCGACTTACTGCACCGAGGATTGAGGGTGGGGTACTTCCGGCAGGATTAGCTCATAGCATGGAAAGGATTGAGGCTACCACCCGTGTTACAGCTAGAGGCCATCTTGAGGGTCAGATTGATCCAGCTCTACTTGCAACTATCCTAGACGTCATCACCGCTTTAATGGAGCAGGTTAGGGATGTCGTGCGTGCCCGCATTTCTTGATCCATAATGGTGTGCAGAGTCTGAACAATCTGACAAGAATTTCATGCAGCACCGCTTTTGGAGGATTAGCCTAAGTTATGGATGATTAGTTTTAATGACTAGATGATTATCTATGGTAGTACTTTCGGGATAGAAGCGATCAGATCAAATGATGTAATTCTCTTTAATGTGTTCAGTTGTTGTACCCTCGAACAAATGGTTATGTATATATTCGTTAATTTTAGTTCAGATTAGTTTGTTTGTGATAAGATCACATTGTTAATTGCTCTATTAACACGTAAGAGAGTGTCATGAAGTTTATCGAACTTAAGAATTCATGATTTGCAATCGTGCAAGGACTGAACGAGGGGAAAACTTAAGCAAAGTAAGTAAGACAAATATCCGGAGATTCTCAAAATTTTCCAAGTAATATGCCCCCACAAGGAATAAGATTAGGGGAAAACCTTGAATGTGATAATCAGGGAGGTCGCAATTAAGATATAAAGAACCCGTAATATAATAAAGTGGAAAATGAGGATTTAAATTAAAAGATGACCCCAATAATGGGGAGTAGGAAGAAATATTTAGACTAAGAAAACAAAAGTCGAGCGAGATAAGGAGACCCGAGATGGTACTCCTATACGAAAATTCATGGACCTGTCTAAACAGAACTTATACTTTTACCCCTAACCACCACCTTGAGGAAACAATGTAGTGGAAAATTCTTTCAGGACCTTTAAATCGCTAAGCTCTCAGTGTTCCAAGGAACAAGTTGACCCAGTCGAGGCAAGAGCCTGGCTAATGGAAATATAGGAATCATTTGAGATTCTAAATGATTGACGAATCACAAAAGACTATTTTTGTCACTTACCCTCCTAAGAGAGAGACCATCCACTGGTGAAAGACCAAGAAAGGCGGAGCAAGATGTTATGATAAACTGATTTAAGTTCAGTCAATTGTTTTCGGGAAAGTAATTCCCAAAGATAAGGAGATAGTGTAAAAGCTTTGGAGCTAGAACAAAAGCGGATAAGTATGATGAATTATGAATCTAAGTTGTAAAAGTTGTCAAGATTCGTTCTGAGGACACGAATCCAGAATGACATGATGTTTGAAATCAATACTTATGTTGTGTTGGTTCATGAAATAATGATAAGAGAAAGGAAAATAAAAAAAAAGAAACTGGAGTGGAAAGGAATATAAAGGCAATAGAGTTTGTGGAATGATAAGGGAGTTGGGTATGAGGAAACCCTAAAGACTCGTAGTAATAGAAATAGAAAAGTATGTAATCGTCAGGATGAGGGTGATTCACCATGAGTTAAATTGATGGGTGAAGGTATAAGAGATACATATATTTTATCCCCTGTAAGTTGGGAGGATTCGAGGAAACCTTGAGATAGTTCGAAGGATAAATAATGAGACGAGGATAGACTGAGGAGACAAGAAAGTAAGAAATTAGGAAAAATTGGATGAAGGAAGTGACCTTCAAGAATGTGAAGTGTAAGACCGGTGGCTTGATACCCAGAAAGGGAGATGCCATGTATGAAAGATATCCCAACATTGAGGTGACTGTTGAGATAAACAACAAAAGTAAATAAGGAATTATTAAGAAGAAGTTCACGTTGAACACGACCAATATCTTCCAGAACATCCTTGTTATCGTTACCAAATTAGGCAAGAAAAGAGGATAACCGTTGTTATCTTTTGGAGGCCATATTGATTGACCTTAGTTTGAATAAGGATGCTATTGTGAAATTGGTATATACTATCGAGGTGGGAATGATTGAATAAGATAATCTATCAAGGATATATGACTTGATTTATCCATGGAAGGATGCAAGTACCTTTTTAAAGGTGGAATTAAGGATAGAACATCGGTAACTTAAAACGAATCCTAGGGGAATGCATAAAGGCTGGCATTTCACCCTTAATAGGGATAGTATGAGTTTTGACAGTATGAATTGGAAAGGATTAAGGTAATAACAACCTTTAAGAATCAGAGGAGAAATTTTTTTCAGAAGTATGTAGACAATGATTCTGGTATTAATAAATGGTATCTTGATATGCCCTGTATCTAGGGAATACAAGAGGAACGATTCAAGGATAACCTTAGAGGTTTTACAAGGAGAAAGGTAATATTCAAAATTCTCAAAAATAGAAATGTTGATAAAGGAAATATGACGTAATTATAATGATGCCAAGTGGGGCACGTGTTAAACCACGAGAAAGTATGGATCGAACTAGTAAAGGTCGAAATTGTTCAGGGCAATTAGGACCTAAGATAAAAGATGTTCTAAGTATGATTGAGAGTCAGTCGTGACAGTGATTAACCTCTAAAGACTGAGGCAATAACTTATGGAGAAATGGTGATATTTTTTTTTTACTCATCAGATTTTAAGGAAAACATCTTCACATAAGCAGTGATTGAAATGAGGTAGAAAATTTATTTGGAGGTGGTTAAAATGACATTGACTGTAAGGAAATTTTACTATCAGGAAAGGCCAAAGAGGTGGCCGATACTTTAAAGGTAAGAGGATAATTATAGGCGCTTGTGCCAAAAGAATGCAGTGACGATGGTTAAAGCTATGAAGGTTGTATTATGGTTTGGAAGATTGACATTCCTTCTGATGACTGTGCAATACCCAACCGTAATAGTAGTTGGTAAAGGTTTAATTCGTGTAATCGCCATGAGCGGGCTATCTATCTCAGGAAATACTATCTTGAGATAAGCCAGGACCATGTTTCAAAAAGGACTAGACGAACCCTTGAGTTAAGTCTTCTATTTAAGGCATACGAGTAAGAATGGTATTAACCTGCTATCGTTGCTTTGATTGAAACTCTTCTGCAATTTTATCTGCTTCATGTCATGTATGTATGTCAGGATCAGGAGTGTTCTTCATGAATCATGAATGGTGATTATGTTACCTCCTTAGAAGAATTTTATACGACATATATGGACTCCGTATGGTTAGATATTAAGATTTCATGGAAAGTGAATGATGACAGTAGGTCAGTGGTGGACCATAGTAAGGCAGCAATGATTCTGCGAGTAATGAGCTGATCACAACCATGAGAGTTGTATTGGAATGGATGTTGAGATTAAGTACCACTAATCGGGTCGTGGTAGTGTATAAATTATCATTGATAGACTAAGTAAGTAGAGTATCTACCTATTGAATATTTATTCCTTCTTATCAATAGAGAGTCGTATTATTATACGAGGAAGGTTGCGATACAAGCATAGAATTCTAGTAACGATGATGTCTAGAATGAGATCCCAGATTCGATTTTCAATGTCGAGGGAGTTTCAAAGGTAATTGTGTATAAGCTCGAGGAAGAGCATGGGTTCATAGAATGATGGATGGAATAGCAAACATATTTAGGCATGTGAAATACGATGCTATAATACTTGATGTTGATATATATAGATATATGTTTTGTTCTCCTATGACAAACCTCTATAGTTCAGAGGTAGGTTCCAAGCCAGATATTTTGTGGCAGTATATTTTTTTTTCAAATATACAATTCTCTTCAATTCGTTCTTTTCTCTTCTTTTCATTTCATGTAAGCTGAGAAGAACAACCCTTCCAGAAGGGGAGGTATTGCCGAATGACTATCTATCTGTGTGATAGAAGCCTAGTAGGATACCATCTATTGTTTAATTGCTTGTCAAGTACTAAAGGCTGGCCACCTTCTGTAATAACTATGCGATATAACAAGTGTTCATGATCATAGTGATCTCTCAACAAATTCATTTACTTTTATATGATTGATCAAACTTTGGGAAATAGAAACAGCTGAAAAAGGAGTAATAAAGTTGTGGTAGTATTCGGAATGGAAACACATTCATGATACTAAGGTTGACGTGGTTATTAAAAGGTTATAGAACGCTAACGAGCAAAAGTATAACCAGTATAATATTAGGAACGGAAGGTAGTAGTGATTACGAACTGGAAAAGAATGGGTATTGAGATGCCAAAGCTATAGTGCTAGAAGCTGTGATAAAATTCCATGCAATAGACTTGAAAGAATTTGGAATGATCACTTAACGCAGATTGAGTTATCTTATGACAATAGATCATATGTCATTATCGAGATATCGCCTTATGAGATCCTTGAAGGAAGACAATGTCGATCCCCCTTATGTTAGGATGAAGTTGTAGAGCGCAAGATACTCGGACCAGCAGTGTTCCAAAGGACCAAGGATATAATATATCTAATCAGAGGACGGCTGTTAGTAACCCAAGATGGACATAAGAGGTATGTTGATTTGACATGAAAGGACAAGGAATAGGAAGTAGGGGACCTAGTGCTGTTATAGGTATTCCCTTGGAAAGGATGGATGAGGATCGGAAAGAAAGGAAAGCTAAGTCCACAAATTGTTGGACCCTTGGATATATTAAGACGTTTTGGGAAGTTAGCATATGATCTAGCCCTACCCCAGAATATGTAGCAAGTCATAACATGTTTCACGTATCAATGTTAAGGAAGTGTAATTCGGATGCCAGACAAATAGGGGCATATGAGCACATAGACACGCAACCCGACGTAACCTATATGGAGCAACCAGAAAGGGGCTATAGATCGAAAAGGAACAAGTGCTTAGGAGAAGGGTTATCAAACTAGGCAGAGTTTGGTGGTAGGACCACAATGTGGGAAAATTTACTCGAGAGTTAGAAAGTGCAATGCTAAGAGAGTATCCCTATTCATTTTCTATCTGATTCCGGGACGGAATCTTTTTAAGGAGGGGAGACTGTAATAACCCCAATTTTTGGAAATTTTTGAAACCCTTATGAATAGTGATTTTGCAGATTATGTTGAATAAGAAAACTTTTCATGCCACGCTATGTAGGGGTTCTGTTATTGATATTCTGAGATTTTATTAGTACTCTATATGGTATATAAGTGTATGTAAAGATCGTCAGAATCCAATTCCGAACACTTTGATTTTTCCCGGAAAACTACCAGATACAAAAACAATTGAGTATAAGGTAACAGAATAAAAAGGATTTAAATTCAAGGATTATACGAGAGGATCATAAAAGGAATATAATGTATTGAGAAAGGTTAAGGAAACCTAAGTAATGAGATTCCGGGTATGATCCCTCAAACGATAAACGAGAACGAAAGATAAGCGAACCGTATAACAGATCAGCGATCATTAGCCAAGTGATTAAGAGTTAAGCAAAGGGTTAGAGGGGAGTGATGTCACCTCACCAACAAGAAGAGGACAAGTGTGGGAGGATGACATCACAAGATGACCTAAGCATGACATAAGGGAAGGAGGTGTGGTTGATTAATAACCACACAAATTTCATGGTTAAAAAGGTAATTTACCAAAATTAAAGGCTAGTAACCAAGCAAACAACTCACAAAACACAAAGATATTTCATTTCTTCATCTTGCTCTCGGCTTTCAATGAAAAAGCAAGAAAGAAAATTTCAAAATCAAGATCCAACCATTGTTAAATCACAAGGTAATTATCCAAGGTCCCTCATGATTAGTTATAGCTATCCTATAAGTTTGAGCTTCTAATTCATCCACAATCTCTTCCTAAAAATCATGGAAGAAGATGGTGAATAGTGTTTTTCAAGAACTAAAATTTTTGTTCTTGAAGTTTTGTTTAGTTTAAGCTTGGATAAGGACTTTAAGGGTGATTCCAAGCCATTCTCTTGATTCTCCACTCTCCAAGGAAGGTATAAACTCCAAACCCTAGCTTTAGTTTTGAGTAATTAGGAATGAATATGATTGATATAGTATATGTGAAGCATTATGCTTGATTGTTTAAAGTTTGGTTGAGTTTGTAGAGATTATTTGGTTTTGTGGTATTTTTGGGGTTGTAAATCTTGATAATTAGTTAAGGAAACTAAGTAAAGCTTTTAGTTCATGTGGGGAATAAGTATAAATTGTTAATGTGGAGTTGTTGGGGCTGTTATGATGTAGGATGGATGGAGTTTTGATTGGGTTGTGAATTGGGATTGGTTGGTGGTTGTTTTGGAATGGTTTAAATTTGGGAAATCGCGTAAACATAGCCGTCATAATGCCCGATTTACCGTAGACTGTTTTTGTTCTTAACATCAGAACCCTTGAACTCACTGCTAGGTTTTGACCATTTCCATTTTTAGATAGTTCAAGTTATGAGCTTCATTTTGATATGTGGTTCGTTTGATTCCGATGAACGGTTTAGGAGAAACGGCCATTTTAAGTAACGACATTTCGCGAACGAACCCTTACCCCTCGCCTTACTTTGAAACATAGGTTAAAGACCTTAAAGACTAGTTGAAGTATGAAACATTTATGTAAGGTGTAATAGGCCGTTGGTAAGACACCCGCGAAGGAATCGCCTTAAAACTCGTAATGGTTAAATTATTAAAAATGGTGGAGCCGAGGGTACTCGAGTGACTTAAGAGAATCAGTAAGCGCAAAGCGAGCGTTAGAGTCTAAGTTGGTTAATGTATAGATTTACAAGTGACTTTGGTTTAATTCCAACTTACTTGTTGTTTATAGGTTACTAGACTCGTCCCGAGCCATTCGTAACCCTAAGTCGCTCAGGCAAGTTTTCTATCCGTTATACTGTTGTTGTGATGTATACACTTGTATATGCATTATCTTGTAATAGATGCATGACGGTTATATTAGCAAATTCTTGCGATATATTGTAGCATGTGATATGGTACATATGCATGCCTGTTTCGTATTCTTGCCATATATATCTGTTGGTTCAGTTGATAATACCTATGCTAGAGAATAGCGGTAAATTGCATATACCCTTAGTATAGGGACCCAAAGGTGAAAACATTTTCTAAAACCGGGAGTCGAGGATCCCGAGTAGATTTTATATATATATATTTATATATATATGGTTATAGTTTTCAAAACTATTAATCGAATAAGGTTTATTCGATAATTTTATTTTAGTATTGAACATTATTTCGAATATTCATCCGAGGACTTATGACTCCTTTATTTTATTATTGAATATTATTTCGAATATTCATCCGAGGACTTATGACTCCTCTATTTTATTATTGAATATTATTTCGAATATTCATTCGAGGGCTTATGACTCAGCTTAATTTATTTATTGAATATTATTTGAATATTCATTTGAGGATCTATGACTCCGATTATTTGCTGAGATATATTCTTTATTTTATTAAAGAATAATGTTTCGATAATCAAACTTATATTCGATTATTCAAATAAAGATAGTACTTTTGTATAAGTATATCTTTGATTATTTAATTTTCATTCCAGTAAGAGTTTTAAAACTTCTACTTCAATTATTTTTATAAAGATTATTCTTTATGGGAATATTATTTAAATAATAATATTTAGATATTTTCTAATATATTGGGACTGATTTATTTTACTAAATCAACATCACTCCGAACATTCTTAAAAATGTTTCGCGAGCCTTCAAAATGATTTTTAAAAGTTAGAGCGGATCCCAAAACTCATTTTTATATTTAAGATCCTCCTTTCGAAGGGGATTTAAATACTCGCTCAAAATCTGAGGGATCCGGCTCTGTGGTGTGTTTTATATTCGCAACAAGGTTGCTGTTTTGATAAATGAATTGATTACTTACCCAACACTCGGGAAGTAAAATTCTTGGAACAAGTTAATCCATTAACAGGCATCGCCTGGGAAATATCGGTGAGTTTTCCTTTCCAACTAGATATGACTTCTTGGTGGAGCCGTATCAACAAGTTTCTACTTGGGGAACGGGGGAATGAGCTTTACGTTTCAGAGTCATGGATTTCATCTGAACTAGGAGTGGCGTAAGTGGTTGAGTGGCGCCGGCCCAGCCTTATTATATTGGCCCAAATGGCCTAGAAGTTCCGCTAAGGCGGTCCATTCTTTAGGAGTTCAGTGTTCGGTTGACAAGTAAATCCGACAGGTTCTCCTCTACATGTAGAAAATGGCGGGGTTGCACTACTACGACTGATCATCGTAAGTGGTCTTCCTGGCGCGGCAAACTCCCGTAATGAGTTCATCATCCAATTGGATATTTCTGCAACACTACCCAGAGCACTTCGATAGAAAGGCTACGGTTGGGCGATTGTTGAGTGTTGGCAGGGTCAAGTTTTCAAAATGATGTTTGCATCAAATGAAGTATCTCATAACTTCATTTTATTTTGATGATATTTTAAAGGTTGAATCTATTCAAGTATTATCTTGTAGTCTCATCTATGTGATGAACTTTTGAACTAATTATAACTTGAACGGTGGTAGTTCAAGTAGTATTTGGAAAGGATATAAGTATATTGGAGTATCTTGTAACTTCATCTTTTAAACTTATATCTAGTAAATGATTATCTTATGCATGACAAAAATTTTCAGAAAAACATTGAGATAAGGTTAGATATATGAGATCACCTTGCAACGGTATTTTTATACAGTTATACACTGGAACTCTGTGTGTATTATGCATGGAAGAGGACTTCCAATATTTTGAAAAGTATATATGTATATATATATACTGAATATTTTGCGACTTCATCGCATTAAGATATCAACTTGGTTCATTTCTTCTTAACCAAGACTTTCTTGAGTACTATGAGAATGCTCATATATTGTAAATTATTATACATATTATTTCGGTGGGCTTGTTGCTCACCCTTGCTTTCTTCTTTCATCACACAACATCAGATAGATAAGATGAACATGACCAAGCTCCCAATTCGCAAGCGGATAGGAAACGTTCCGCAGCTTTCTGGAAGCATTGAGGCCGCTGTAGCTGAGGTAGAAATTACCAATAGGCTAAGTTTTCAACTAATGATGTACCAGACTTATGTATATTATGAGTTGTAATAATGGCAGAGAAATGTAAATTTATTCAGAAACCTGTTTAAGGTGTATTGGCATATAATTGTGGAATAAAACAACTTGTGATTATTTTTGGATGTTCGTCTCTGAGACTATAACTTGTGGTGTGTGTGTTTATTGTGGGGTCACAGTACAGAGTAGTTGATTAATTATTAAGATTGGGTGTTATTAAGGGAAATGGAACTTATGACAACCCGGATCCCCGATCCCGGATTTGGGGGTGTTACAGCAAACCCTGAACGTGATAGTCAGGGAGGTCGCCATCAAGATAGAAGGAACCCATAACATAATGAAGTGGAAAATGAGGATTTACAATATTTAGGATGACCCCGATTATGGGGAGGAGGAGGGAATGTTCAGACTAAGGAAACAGAAGTCGAGTAAGGAAAGGAGACCCGAGACGGTATTCCTATACAAAAATTTATGGACCTGTCTAGACAGAACTTAGACTATTATCCCCAACCACCACCCTGAGGAAACAATGCGGTGAGAAATTCTCTCAGGACCTTTAAGTCGCTAAGCTCTCAGAGTTCCAATGAACAAGCTGACCCAGTCGAGGCAAGAGCCTGGCTAAAGGAAATATAGGAATCATTTGAGATTCTAAATGATTGACGAATCACAAAAGACTGTTTTGTCACTTACCCTCCTAAGAGATAGGCCACCCGCTGGTGAAAGGCCAAGAAAGACACGGGGACAGAGGTTATAATAAACCGATTAAAGTTTAGTCAATTGTTTTCGAGAAAGTACTTCCCAAGGTTATAGAGATAGTGTAAAAGCTTTAGAGCCAGAACAAAGGAAGACGAGTATGATGAATTATGAATCTAAGTTGTAAAAGTTGTCAAGATACGTTCTGAGGACAAGAATCCCAGAACGACGTGATGTTTGAAGTCAATGATTAGTGGGTTCATGAAATGATTGTAAGAGAAAGGAAAATAAAAAGAAACTGAAGTGGAAAGGAATATAAATGCAATAGAGTTTGAGGAATGATAAGGGAGTTGGGTATGAGGAAACCCTAAAGACTCATAGTAATAGAAATAGAAAAGTATATGATCGTCAGGATGAGGGTGATTAACCATGATTTAAAGTTGACGGTTGAAGGCATAAGAGATACATATATTTTATCCCCTTTAATTTGGGAGGATTCGAGGAAACCTTGAGATAGACTGAGGAGACAAGAAAGTAAGAAATTAGGAAATTAGATGAAGGAAGTGACCTTCAAGAATGTGAAGTGTAAGTAACGCATGTGAATTGATACCCAAAAAGGGGGACGCCAGGTATAAAAGATATCCCAATATTAAGATGACTGTTGACATAAATAAAGAGGTAAATGAGTAGTTAGAACTAAAAAGTTCACGTTGAACACGACCAATATCTTCTAGAACATCCCTGTTATCATTACTAAATCAGGCAAGAAAAGTGGATAACCGTTGTTATCTTTTGGAGGCCATATTGAATGACCTCATTTTGAATAAAGATGCTATTGTGAAATTTGGTATAGACTATCGAGATGGGAATGATTGAATAAGATAATCTATCAAGGATATATGACTTGATTTATCCATGGAAGAGTGTAAGTATCTTTTAAAGGTGGAATCCTAGGGGAATGCATAAAGGTTGGCATTTCACCCTAAATAGGGAAAGCATGAGTTTTGACAATATGAATTGGAAAGGATTAAGGTAGCAACAACCTTTAAGAATCAGTTGAGAAATTTTTTTTTTCAGAAGTATATAGACAATGATTCTGGTATTAATAAATGGTATCTTGATATGCCCTGTATCTAGGGAATACAGGAGGAACGATTCAAGGATAACCTTAGAGGTTTTACAAGGAGAAAGGTAATATTCAAAATTCTCAAGAATAGAAATGTTGATAAAGAAAATATGACGCAATTATAATGATGCCAAGTGGGGCACGTGTTAAACCACGAGAAAGTATGGATCGAACCGGTAAAGGTCGAAATTGTTCAGGGCAATTAGGACCTAAGATAAAAGATGTTCTAAGTATGATTGAGAGTCAGTCGTGGCAGTGATTAACCTCTAAAGACTGAGGCAATAACTTATGGAAAAATGGTGATATTTTTTTACTCATCAGATTTTAAGGAAAACATCTTCACATAAGCAGTGATTGAAATGAGGTAGAAAATTTATTTGGAGGTGGTTAAAATGACATTGACTGTAAGGAAATTTTACTATCAGGAAAGGCCAAAGAGGTGGCCGACACCTTAAAGGTAAGAGGATAATTATAGGTGCTTGTTCCAAAGGAATACAATGATGATGGTTAAAGTTGTGAAGGTTGTATTATGGTTTGGAAGATTGACATTCCTTCTGATGACTGTGCAATACCCAACCGTAATAGTAGTTGGTAAAGGTTTAATTCGTGTAATCGCCATGAGCGGGATATCTATCTCAGAAGGTACTATCTTGAGATAAGCCAGGACCATGTTTCAAAAAGGACTAGACGAACCTTTGAGTTAAGTCTTCTATTTAAGGCATATGATTAAGAATGTTATTAACCTGCTATCGTTACTTTGATTTAAACTCTTCTGCAATTTTATCTACTTCATGTCATGAAAGTACGTCAGAATTTGGAGTGTTCTTCATGAATTATGAATGGTGATTATGTTAACTCCTTAGAAGAATTATATACGACATGTATGGACTCCATATGGGTAGATATTAAGATTTCATGGAAAGTGAATGACGACAGTAGGTCAGTGGTGGACCATAGTAATGCATCAATGATTCTGCGAGTAATGAGCTGATTACAACCGTGAGAGTTGTATTGGAATGGATGTTGAGATTGAGTACCACTAATCGAGTCGTGTTGACGTATAAGTTATCTTTGATAGAAAAACTAGGTCGATTATTTACCTATTGAATATTTATTCCCTCTTATGAAAAGAGAGTCGTATTACTATATGAGGAAGGTTGCGGTGCAAGCATAGAATTCTAGTAACGATGATGTCTAGAATGAGATCCCAGATTCGATTTTCGATATTGAGGGAGTTTCAAAGGTGATTGTGTATAAGCTCGAGGAAGAGCATGGGTCCATAGAATGTTGGACGGAATAGCAAAAATATTTAGGCATGTGAAATACGATGCTATAATACTTGATGTTGATATAAATATATATATGTTTTGTTCTCCTATGACAAACCTCTATAGTTCAGAGGTAGATTCCAAGCCAGATATTTTATGGCAATAAAATTTTTTTTTACGAATATACAATTCTCTTCAGTTCGTTCTTTTCTCTTCTTTTCATTTCATGTAAGCTGAGAAGAACAACCCTTCCAGAAGGGGAGGTATTGCCGAATGACTATCTATCTGTGTGATAGAAGCCTAGTAGGATACCATCTATTGTTTAATTGCTTGTCAAGTACTAAAGGTTGGCCACCTTCTGTACTAACTATGCGATATAACAAGTGTTCATGATCATAGTGATCTCTCAACAAATTTTTTTACTTCTATATGATTGATCAACTTTGGGAAATAGAAACAGCTGAAAAAGGAGTAGTAAAGTTGTGGTGGTATTCGGAATGGAAACACATTCATGATATTAAGGTTGATGTGGTTAATAAAAGGTTATAGAACGCTAACGAGCAATAGTATAACCAGTATAATATTAGGAACGGAAGGTAGTAGCGATTACGAACTGGAAAAGAATGGGTATTGAGAAGCAAAAGCTCTAATGCTAAAAGCTATAATGAGAGTCTGTGCAATAGACTTGAAAGAAATTGGAATGATCACTTAACACGGATTGAGTTTTCTTGCGACAATAGATCATATGTCATTATCGAGATGTCACCTTATGAGATCCTTGAGGAAAGACAATGTCGATCTCCCTTATGTTAGGATGAAGTTGTAGAGCGCAAGATGCTCGGACCCGCAGTAGTCCAAAGGACCAAGGATATAATAGATCTAATCAGAGGACAGCTGGTAGTAGCCCAAGATGGACATAAGAAGTATGTTGATTTGACATGAAAGGACAAAGAATAGGAAGTAGGGGACCTAGTGTTTTTAAAGGTATCCCCTTGGAAACCCTTGGAAAGGATTGATGAGATTCGGAAAGAAAGGAAAGCTAAGTCCACAATTTGTCGGACCCTTGGATATACTAAAACATATTGGGAAGTTAGCATACGAGCTAGCCCTACCCCCGAACCTGTAGCAAGTTCATAACGTGTTTCACGTATCAATGTTAAGGAAGTGTAATTCGGATGCCAGATAAATAGGGGCATATGAGCGCATAGACATGCAACCCGACGTAACCTATATGGAGCAACCAGGAAGGGTTATAGAGTGAAAAGGAACAAGTGCTTAGGAGTAGGGTTATCAAACTAGGCAGAGTTTGGTTGTAGGACCACAATGTGGGAAAATTTACTCGAGAGTTAGAAAGTGCAATGCTAAGAGAATATCCCTATTCATTTTCTATCTGATTCCGGGACGGAATCCTTTTAAGGAGGGGAGACTGTAATAACCCCAATTTTTGGAAATTTTTGAAACCCTTATGAATAGTGATTTTACATATTATGCTGAATAAGAAAACTTTTCATGCCACACTATGTAGGGGTTTTGTTATTGATATTCTGAGATTTTATTAGTACTCTATATGGTATATAAGTGTATGTAAAGATCGTCGGAATCCAAATCCGAACACTTTGATTCTTTCCCAAAAATCCACCAGATATCGAAAGAATTGAGTATGAGGTAACAGGATAAAGGGATTTAAATTCAAGGATTTTATTAGAGGATCATAAAAAGGAATATAATGTATTGAGAAAGGTTAAGGGAACCTAAGTAATAGATTCCGGGTATGATCCCTCAAATGATAAACGAAAACGAAAGTTAAGCGAACCGTATAACAGATCAGCGGTCATTAGCCAAGTAATTAAAAGCTAATCAAAGGGATTAGAGGGGATGATGTCATCCAACCAATGAGAAGAGGACAAAGGAAGGAGGGTGACATCACATGATGACAAAAGCATGACATAAGGGAAGGAATTGTTGGATAATTGTGAGCCACACAATAATTATCATGGTAAAAAGGTAAGAAGCAAAACAAAACAAATCAAAATCAACCAAGCCAAAAAGAATTCATATCATCAAAAAAAATAGAAGTTGACTCTCTTCTTCAAGAACAAGCTCTCGGCTTTTTCTTCTTAAACCAAGGAGGAAAATTTCAAAACCCTAGCTACACACCTTCAAAAATCAAGAGGTTTGTTTCCTTAGCTTCTATAATTCATAACTTAGATGAGCCATAAGTTTAAGCTCAAGATTCCATGATTTTCATAGCTAATTAATTCACCAAAGATTAGGGTGAATAGTGTTTTTAAATTTTAACTTTGTGTTTCTTGATTTCATTTGCAAGATCAAGGTTATATAAGGATAGATCAAGGTTCTTTGAGGCTCCCTAGTAACTTTCCACCCTCCAAGAAAGGTATAAATATTCTCACCCTTTAGTAATAAGTTTGAATGTTGAAGTTTGGAGATGGTTTGGATGGATGAGTAGTAAATTGAATGATAAGCATGATTTGAGCTTAATTGTTAAGTAGTATTAGTTAAATTTGGAGATGTTATAATATAAGATTGGATTGAGATCCTTGAGCTTATTATGACTAAAATCAGTAGCTTTGATGTGTATCTTGAGTTGTTATTGATTGGTAGTTGGATTGATGTGAATTGGAGTGTTTTAAATTTGGCAAATCGCGTAAACATAGCCGTCGTAATGTCCGATTTACTTTATACTACTTTTATTCATAACATTAGGACCCGAGAACTCCCTTCTAGGTTTTGATCATTTCCATGATTAGATAGTTCATGTTTCGAGCTTCGTTTTGATATGTGGTTCGTTTGATTACGATGTACGGTTTAGGAGAAACGGCCGTTTTAAGTAACGACATTTCGCGAACGAACCATTACCCCTCGCCTTACTTTGAAACATAGGTTAAAGACCTTAAAGGACTAATTGGAGTATGAAACATTTATGTAAAGTGTAATAGGCAGTTGGCAAGGCACTCGCCAAAGAATCGCCTTAAAACTCGCAATGGTTAATTTATTAAAAATGGTGGAGCCGAGGGTACTCGAGCTACTTAAGAGAATCAGTAAGCGCGAAGCGAGCATTAAAGTCTAATTTGGTTAAAGTATAGATTCACAAGTGACTTTGGTTTAATTCCAACTTATATGTTGTGTATAGGTTACCAGACTCGTCCCGAGCCATTTGTAACCCCCAGTCGCTCAGGCAAGTTTTCTACCCGTATAACTGTTGTTGTGATGTATATGTGTATATGCATGATCTTGTGATAAATGCATATTTGTTATTAGCAAATTCTTGCGATATATTGTAGCATGTGATATGGTATATATGCATGTCTATTTCATATTCTTGATTTATATATGTGTTGGTTCAAATGCTTATTAGTTGCACAATACCTATGCTAGAGATAAGCGGTAATTGCGTATACCCTTAGTATAGGGGAGCAAAAGGTGAACTTTTTCTAAAACCGGGAGTCGAGGCTCCCGAGTATAATATATATATATATACATATATGAATAGTTTTTAAAACTATGAATCAAATAAGGTTTATTCGATAACTTTATTTTATTAATGAATATTATTTTGAATATTTATTCGAGGACATATGACTCCTTTTATTTTATTTATGAATATTATTTCGAATATTCATTCGAGGGCTTATGACTCAGTTTATTTTATTAATTGAATATTATTTCGAATATTCATTCGAGGGCTTATGACTCAGTTTATTTTATTAATTGAATATTATTTGAATATTCATTCGAGGGCTTATGACTCAGTTTATATTATTTAATGAATATTATTTGGATATTCATTTGAGGACCTATGACTCCGATTATTTGCTGAGATATATTCTTTATTTTATTCAACAATAAGGTGTCAATAATCAAACTTATTTTTGATTATTCTAAAGATAGTACTTTCGTACAAGTATATCTTTGGTTATTTAATACTCGTTTCAAGTATAAGTTTTACAACTTCTACTTCAATTATTTGTATAAAGATTATTCTTTATTGGAATATTATTTAAATAATAATATTCAGATATTTTCTAATATATTGGGACTGATTTACTTTATTAAATCAGCATTACTCCAAACACTCTTTAAAGTGTTTTCGAGTCCTTAAAATGATTTTCAAAAGTTAGAGCGGATCCCAAAACTCAATTTTTTTATATATTTAAGATCTTCCTTTTTAAAGGGGATTTAAATACTCACTCAAAACCAGAGGGATCCGGCTCTGTGGTGTATTTTATATTCGCAACAAGGTTGCGGTTTTGGTAAATGAATTGATTACTTACCCAACGTTCGGGAAGTAAGTCCATCTATCGAGTCGGCATAAGCAACATGGGCTCAGTGGGCGTCCATGATAGTGTAAGTGGCTCAGTGGGAGTTCATCAAATGCGTAAGTGGCTGAGTGGCAGTCCAACATAAGGTCCTATTGCGACCAGGGTGATGACCAGTGGGGAATTCGTCCATGTACTAGTAGAAAATGTTACTTATTGGTATCTTTGCCTGATCAGCAAGATATCAGGTTTATGCCAAGGTTTTCTCCTTTCCAAAATTCATTGGATATTGCAACTCTGTTTATAATTTTCATAACAGAGGTTTTCAAGGAGTGTATGAAATGTATATATATATAGGTGTGTATATATCTCGGGACTTAATGAAGTATCTCGTAACTTCATTATTTATAATAGTATTTCAAGGATTGAATCTATTCAAGTCTTATCTTGTAGTCTCATCTGGGTGATGAACTTTTGAAACTAATTATAACTTGAACGGTGGTAGTTCAAGTAGTATTCGGATATAAGTATATTGGAGTATCTTGTAACTTCATCTTTTAAACTTATATCTAGTAAATGATTATCTTGTGCATGTCAAAGATTTTTGGAAAAATGTTGAGACAAGGTTAGATATATAAGATCCCCTTGCAACGATATTTTATACAGTTATAAACGGGAACTCTGTGTATATTATACATGTCAGAGGATTTCAAAGATTATGAAAAGTATATATATATGTACATATATACTGAATATTTTGCGACTTGGTCGCGGTAAGATATCAAACTTGGTTCATTTCTTCTTGACCAAGACTTTCATGAGTACTATGAGAATGCTCATATATTGTAAATCACTATACATATTATTTTGGTGGGCTTGTTGCTCACCCTTGCTTTCTTCTTTCATCACACAACATCAGATAGACAAGATGAACTGGACCAAGCTTCCAATTCGCAAGCGGTTAGAAAATGTTCCGCAGTTTTCTGGAAGCGTTGATGTCGCCGTAGCTGAGGTAGGAGCTACCAATAGGCTAGGTTTTCAACTATTGATGAACCAGATTTATGTATATTTATGAATTATAATAATGGCAAAGAAATGTAAATTTATTCAGAAACCCTTTTAAGGTGTATTGGCATATAATTTTGGAATAAAATGACTCGTGTTATTTTTGGATATTCATCTCTGAGACTATAACTTGTGGTGTGTGTGTTTATTGTGGGGTCACAGTACAGAGTAGTTGATTGTTTATTAAGATTGGGTGTTATTAAGGGAAATGGAATTCGTAACAACCCGGATCCCCGACCCCGGATTTGGGTGTGTTACAAGAGGTACCAGATTTTATTGATTACTTACCGTATTTTGAGCCGGAGATACCTGACTTTCCACCTTTGGAGTTTTCGATGTTTGATGTTCCTGATATGGTTGACATTCCACAGTGGGAGGACTTGGAGCCACAGGTTCCTTTGCCACCGGTTGAGATTCCAGAGATTCCCCAGATGGAGCCAGAGTTAGAGCCACCTGTATATACACCCTAGGAGCAGCCTGTTTTGTTTCCTACACCGCTAGCTATTTATGCCCCTATGCCCGGGGTATACCAGTTTTCGCAGCCAGAGTTTATGGATGAGGTAGTGGTGGATCATCCATTACCATTGCCTTCTCGAGGTTCCCATAAAGATCTTCACAAACATCGCACGGTTACATATCAGCGGTATCAGTCAGAGAGGGAGGAGAGGGTCAGATGGCAGGATCGGTGTAGGGAGATTCTTGGGTTATTCAAGACACAGGAGGACGGTCTAGTGCGAGCACTCCGACCAGATTACATCTTGAGAGAGAGACTACGCCAGATCCATAGGGTTGGTTCTCAGGAGCTTACTGACTTGAGGCAGCAGGATAGACGTACAGAGGCAGTGTATCGCAGGGCGATGAGACTTACAGAGGCAGTGTTAGAGGCTTTGCAGGAGGAGCTTAGCCGTGTGCCACCTGGATTCTGTTCTCAGCAGATATTGGAGTGTTGTATCTTGTATATTATCTGTAGATAGATCCAGCATGGTATTGTATGACTAGTTTGTATGAGTGTAGCTACTAGTTTTGACTAATAGCAGTATCAGTACGACTGACATATTATAGACTTTTGTATCAAGCATTGACACCTGCAGCTGTGTCCTACCTATATATATATAAGATGAACCTTTTCATGTTTTCTTTATTTTATTTTTCCAGTCATTTAAGCATTTACATTTATTTTATCGTTTTACCCGTTGCATATTTTAAAAATGTTGTATTCATTCACAATCATGTTGTACCCTTTATTTTTCAAAATTTTTAATTATTTCAAAATGATTTATTGTAAACATCACACTATTTTTACTCACTTATTTTAGATATTTGATAAATTATTTTCTTCCCCATATCAACTATTTTATAGGTTGTTTTAATATTATAGAGACTGTTTCTATTCCATAACACCTGTTTAGTAAATTGTTATTAAAAGAACCAATTGTTTTATTATCAGAAATAAGGCACCTAAAAGAAAAGCGAGACCTGACACATCTAACGGAAATAACGAGGGCCAGAATGATAATAATCATATGGATCAGATGTTTCATCTCATACAACACCAGATGCTGATGATGCAGCAACAGATACAGCAGCAACAACATCAGTTTCAACAACAAATGCTATAACAAGCTGCTCATCCAGAACATCAAGTACCACCAGCAGCACCTGTAGTTACTTTCAAGCAATTGCAGTCGGTGAAGCCTCCGGAATTTGCCGGTTCCATAAATCCTACAAAGGCAAGAGCTTGGTTGAAGGAGATAGAAAAGGCTTTTGTGTTGGTTAAGGTTGAGGAAGAACAGAAGACGGATTTTGCTAGCTACTTTCTGAAGGGCGAAGCTAATTACTGGTGGGAATCAAAGAAAGCTTTGGAAGGAGAAGGTGTGGTGACCTGGGATAGATTCACTGAACTTTTCCTGGAGAAATATTTTCCTCGCTACATGAAGAATCAGATGGAGATTAAGTTCCTGGAACTGAAGCAAGACAACTTATCGGTCACGGATTATGAGACCAAGTTCACTGAATTAGCCAGATTTGTTCCTGAGCAAGTGGATACGGATGAAAAGTGGGCCAAGAGATTCCAGCAGGGACTGAAGCCCTGGATTTGTAGCAGAGTAGCAATATTTGAGCTGACGACTTATACGGCTATTGTTCAGAAGGCCATGATCATTGAAGGTGAGAGTGAAGCAGCTCAGAAAGAGAAGGGACCAGGAAATTCCCATAACCGTTTCAATAGAAGGTCAGGATTTCAAGCCCGGGGAAAGGTTAACTTCAGGAGACTAGAACAGGGCAACCAGAGGACAGGTAATCGACTTCCAACCCCGAACCAGCAAAGACTTAGCCGACCGCCTATACCTGATTGCAGAACATGTGGTAAAAAGCATACTGGGATTTGCAACAAGCCAAATGTCACGTGTTTCAAGTGCAAGCAGAGGGAACACTACTCTGGAGAATGTCCGATGGGAAAGGCCGAAGTTACTTGTTTCCAGTGCGGAAGAAAAGGACATATTGCCAAGGACTGCAAAGGAGTTGCAATGGCCGCTAGCATTCCAAGGGTTTTAGCATTACCTCCACCTCCACTACCACCACAAAATCAGCCCAGGGCAAGGACTTTCAACATGTCAATGAAGGAAGCTATGCAGAGTCCGAATGTGGTTGCAGGTACGCTCCCTGTAAATTCCATAAATGCTCAAGTATTGATTGATTCAGGAGCTACGAGATCTTTCTGAAGGTTTTATTACTAAGATAGACTTTGAGGTTCAGTGGTTAGATGAAGTGCTAGTCATAAAATTAGCAAATGATGATCAGGTTACGGTAGATCGAGTAAGCCCAGGTTGTGATATTAAAATAGGGAGATGTCATTTCTCAGTTGACTTGATACCTTTTAGGTTAGGAGAATTTGAATTAATTTTAGGAAGGGATTGGCTAGCTAGTAATAATGCTCAGAATGATTGCGCAAATAAGAATTTGAAATTACAAACCGAAGAAAATACAACTGTAAAATTTAAAGGTGAAAAGAAAAAGCAAAGATTCTTAACAATAATGCAGACGAAACAATTGCTACGTCAAGGATGTCAAGCCTATTTAGCCTATGTGTTGGACACCGAAAAAGAAAGCCCGGAGATTGAAGATATTCCTGTAGTTTGTGAGTTTCCCGACGTCTTTCCAGATGAACTTCCAGGACTACCTCCGGATCGAGAAATCGAGTTTACTATTGATTTGGCACCAGGGAATGAACCAATTTCGAAAGCTCCATATCGAAAGGCACCTGTTGAAATGAAGAAATTAGAAAAGCAATTACAGGATCTTCTTGACAAAGTAAATCATAAGGCCAAGTGTATCCCTTTGGGGTGCACCAGCATTGTTCGTGAAAAAAAAGGACGGTAGCATGCGACCGTGTATTGATTATCGTGAGCTGAACAAGTTAACTATCAAGAATAAATATCCTTTGCCTCACATCGATGACTTATTTGATCAACTGAAAGGAGCAGCATGGTTTTCGAAAATCGACTTACGATCAGGCTATCATCAGTTAAAGATCAAGGCAGAAGATATTCCAAAGACTGCGTTCAGAACGAGGTATAGGTTAACTTCAGGAGACTAAAACATGGCTTTTGGATTAACTAATGCATCTGCAGCATTTATGGATTTGATGAATCGAGTATTCAAGAAGTATTTAGATAAGTTTATCATTGTATATACTGATGACATCTTGATTTATTCGAAGACGGAAGAAGAACATGCAACGCACTTAAGAACGACATTGGAGACATTACGAAAGGAACAGCTTTATGCGACATTTTCAAAATGTGAATTTTGGTTGAAAGAAGTACAATTTCTAGGACACATCACCAGTATTGAAGGAATTCAAGTGGATCCAGCGAAGATTGAAGCTATTTTAAATTGGGAAAGACCGAAGACTCCAATGGAAGTCAAAAGTTTCTTCGGATTAGCATGTTATTACAGAAGATTCGTTAAAGATTTTGCAAAGATAGCCACACCATTGACGAAGTTGACATGAAAGAATGAAAAGTTCGAATGGAACGAGAAATGCGAAGTAAGTTTCCAAGAATTGAAGAATCGATTGGTAATCGCACATGTGCTTGTTTTACCTGATGATCAAGGAGACTTTGTCATATACAGCGACGCTTCATATCGAGGACTTGGATGTGTTCTGATGCAACATGGCAACGTGATCGCATACACTTCTAGACAGCTAAAGCCACATGAACAGAAATATCCGACGCACGATCTCGAACTAGCAGCAATTGTATTCGCACTGAAACTTTGAAGACACTATCTATACGGCGAAAGATGTGAGATTTACACGGACCATAAAAGCTTGAAATATATTTTCACACAGAAGGAACTCAACATGCGACAACGACGCTAGCTAGAGTTAATCAAGAATTACGATATTTCAATCAATTATCATCCAGGCAAAGCTAACGTAGTAGCAGATGCGCTAAGTCGAAAGGAACGATTAAACCCGTTAACATCTTCAGAAGACTTGATCAAGGAATTCATGTAATATCCGGGATATATCGTGTAATTATTTTTGCTAATAAATAATTATTATATGTGTTCAGTATTTATTCTGTGAATTATTTGTTAAGTGTTAAATGTGTTTGGATGTTTAAAAATAATATTAATTGAGTATTTTAATTTTAATATGTCCAAAATAAAATATAGATAATTATCATATCTTCCTAATTATTTTTATGATGATTTATGATTTTATAGTAAATGTATGGATTTTATAAAATCTTTTTCCGAGTCTTTAAAAAACTATTTTATACAATCGGGAACCAACCAACATCATCGTTTTTTACATTTTTATAACCTGAAACTCTTCCGAAAACTACTTCCTAACCTAATTGTAATATTCCGAGCATTTTCCATGTTTCGACTTTTTCGATCCGGCGTACGGTTTGTCCTGCGCGGGTCCCGGCGCAACATTTTCGATACATTATTCGTTTCGGTAAACCAATAAAACTCGTATTTTTGATAAACGGGATCTTATTATTAAACTATCACAATTATCACCTCGTAATACGTGTAACCAGGCGCTGAGACCAAGACCGCAGTACAAATTGTACTGATTTGGATAATTATCCCGAAAACCATTACCGTTTGGATCAGTTTTTATAAATAAACGTACCATTTTATATCCGGAATGATCAAACGGGATACTAATTTTCCGTAATTATAAATAGCATATACCGTATTTTATTTCTTACCAGAAATCATTTGCAAACTATATTTACGGAGTTTTACAGAGAAAATACTATAATTATAAATTGTTCTTTGTAATCAAACACAAATTCGGAGGCGTTATCGATATCGGATTTTGGCGTGCTTATACTTAAAACGAAGTTGTTGATTTGTACTTTCAGAATCTTTCATCAAAACCACTGCAGAATCAAGTGGTAATTCTCTACAAACTGTTTTTAATTCGAATTATTAATGATTTAAATTAGGAATTTTTGTTCGGATGATTTGATGCTTGCATGTTGTAGACTTTTTGATGCTGATCATTTTGGTATATTATACTTCAAATTTGGAGTTCAATAACATGGTTAAATTTGAGTTTGATCTTCGGATTATATAAATTAGTGTTTTTGATTATTTTGAATGTTCTTAATCAATTTTGGGGATTTCTGTACTGTTGATTCTGGAAAGATTTGAAGGTTATCAGCATGTTTATCTTGTTGAGAGGGATCGATTCATGATTTTTAGTTGATTTTAGGAACCGTAGTTTAGCAGATCGGAAAAAATGAAGCTCGGCAGCGAAAATTTCCGTCGAGTTTTCCAGCTGAGTTACAGATGTTCTAGTGATTTAAGATGCATTTTTGCGTTCCTGGAAGCTTATACTCTATTCCCTGTTAATCTGTCGTGTTTCTGGGTGGTTTTGCAGTTGCCGGAAAAGCTTATGGACGACGTCCATGGCTTCCAGCGAGCTTGGGGAAGGTGACTGTAAAATTTACAGTTTAATCCCCCAAGTTTTGCAACCTTTGCATTATTCATACTTCTGTTTTAAAAACTTTCAAAAATCGAATTTCAGTTTTAAAAATACTCAAAAGTCAGATTTCTGTTTTGGTTATTTGCAAAAATTATATTATCCTTTTTATAAAATTTTCAGAAATTGATTTTATTATTTTTAATACTTCAAAAATTTATTATTCCTTTTCTGAAAATTAATTATTTAATTAGTCAATTAATTTAAATATTAATTGATTAATTAATTTAATTAGTTAATAATTAATTTTAATTAAGTATTTAATTGGATTTAATTATTTTAAATTGATTTAAAAATTCTAAAAAATAGTTTCGAGCTTTAAAATATTATTTTAAATTGTTTTCAATGCTCGATAATTATTATACAAATTTTTTGAAGCCAGATTTGGCCAACCGAACCCTGTTTATTACTTTAAAATTGATCCAACGACCCGTTTTAATTCCGAAAAATGCTTTAAAAATCATTTTGAATACCCAAAAGCCTGTTTATAATCCGAGACTCCTTTATAAATGATATGTCATTGATTATTTGATGTGTTATGTGTTATATGTGATTTGTTGATTGACTATCGGTTTATATGTTCGGTGTTTATTTGTTTATAGCATAACTTTCAATCCGTTAATCGGATTTGGGTGAAACGAAGGGTAGTTGAAACCTTATGACGTCCATGTGACGACTAGAACAATGTGAGATGAATATTGATAGATGCTTATGATGCCTAGCAGAGTAAGCAAGGCGTAGGAAAGGAAAACAGGTGAACAGAAAATAGAATTGGCATGTAGAAAATACAACAAGTGATCAGAGGATAGAAGCGAGGCATAGGAGAAGCAGATGAGTGGTTGTTGAATAGAGTCGTTAGACGAGTACAAGTGAAGTTGAAATCAATTATGATAAGGCAGGTACTTCTAAACCTTTCTCGAGATATATTGCAAATATTTCTAAATTCTCTTGTGACATATTGTTAATATTCAAAATAGCTCTGTTTTATATTGGAAATACTTTGAATCCTTCCGCCTTGAACCCGAGCCACATCATTTGATCTTTGAGCCGTAAGTCTTATTCTTTGTGAACCATTTCTTGTTGATTTACCAGATATTAAACCACACAAATACGATACTACTCCACAAATATATAACCATCATATACCAAACACTGGAACAAAATTGTTTAAACATATAGAAACTTTTATACTCAACCATACCTTGTGACATCAAAGTATTAAAACCCTGTAAAAACATTATTCATCTAATACCCGATTATCCTACAGGCTGGAGGCCACTTCTTTTATATACTTTGACATACCCTTTTTGGTACCCTTGAATTTTCACCATGCTCTTATACAAATGTTTTATTACTATTGATTATGATCTGGTTTTATTGAATTATACAGTTTATCATATTGAACTGCTTTAGAATTGGATAGTTTTCTTTATGTGGACCAGATTCGTGGTCAGACCATATCGATGGTCAAGTTAGGCCAATGTGTGCCTTGGATCCAGTAGTTAGAGCAGTGATGTGTGCTTTGCTCGGGGTTAGTGCGTGACTGATCAGCAGCCTAACATTGGTTTTAAAAATTTAAAATGAATATCCAATTATATTGGTTGTTTACCAAGAAACTTGATTCCTTTAAATCATCCCGTTTGATCATTGTTTAACCTCAGTTATTGCTATTATGACTTGCTGAGCTAGTTAGCTCACTCTTGCGAATCTTTTTATATATTTTACAGTTAGGAATGATACGGTTGATAGCGAGGTTTCCTAGTTCAATGTACGAGCTAGGATTCCAGATTATGTTGGATCGAGCTAGCAGGAGCCTATTACAGTAATGAGATCATAAGGTTGTAAGAATAATTTCATTATCAGTTATAAATTAAATTAGTTGGAATTTGGTACGTTGTAATAAAAGTTAAGGTGGTGGCTTGTTTTCATACTTTAACCTGTTGCTATCCGTGATTATGTAAAACGGGGTCATTGCAAATAATATTTCATATACAGGTTTATATATTGTGTATGTGTTATAGTCCCCAAACTTCTGACCCGGGTTTGGAGGGCATCATAATTCGATAAACTGGAGATTGAAGTTCGTGTTTCAAAAAGCTCTACTGAAATGATTTACGCTATGACCTTTCAGCCAGAACTATTAGAGAAAAGAAGAAGGTGTCAAGAAAAAGTAATGGATCAAGAGATCAACAATTTGACAGGAGAAGAGATTACCAGTCAGAAGGATGCCAAGGGAATTTTTTGAGTTGCTTCGAGGATCTGGATACCTAATGTACCGGAATTGAAAGCGGAAATTTTACAAGACGCTCATAGCTCAAGATATTCGATTCATCCTGAAAGCACGAAGATGTACAGAGACCTGAAGGAAAACTTTTGGTGGCCAAACATGAAGAAAGAAATAGCGGAATGGGTTAGTAAGTGTTATACATGCCAAAGGGTTAAATCTGAACATCAACGCCTGAGCGGATTACTACAACCACTAGATATTCCAGAATGGAAATGGGAGCATTTAGCCATGGATTTTGTAGTGGGACTTCCAAGGAAGAAAGCAAATCATGATGCAATTTGGGTTATTATTGATCGTTTAACTAAGTCAGCATATTTCCTTCCGATCAATGAAAGGTTTTCACTGGACAAGTTAGTACACTTATATCTCAAGGAAATCGTGATGCGTCATGGAGTACCTGTATCTATTGTATCAGATCGAGATCCCCATTTCAATTCAAGATTTTGGAGATAATTCCAAGAATGTCTAGGAACCAAGTTGAACATGAGTACTGCTTATCATCAACAAATGGACGGGCAAAGTGAAAGAACTATTTAGACAATTGAAGATATGCTACGAGTGTGTACAATAGACTTTGAAAGTAATTGGGAAGAACACTTAACACTAGTGAAATTTTCTTACAATAACAGCTATCAAGCAAGTATCGGGATGCCACCTTATGAAGCTTTATACGGAAGAAGATGCAGATCACCTACCTGCTGGGATGAAGTAGGAGAGCGCAAGATTCTAAGTCCAGAACTGATTCAGCAGACCAAGGAAAAAGTAGAACTTATCCGAAAGCGACTTGAAGCAGTGCATGTTAGGTCACACACACTGTAGAGGGGGTGAATACAGTGTATAATACAATCAAATCGAACTTTAATATATTAAGTAACAAAAAATAAAATTTATTGAAACAATAAACTCTGTTACAGTATGGAACTTTTACCTCTCAGTGATGAACAAATATCACGAGAGCTGCTAGGGTTACAATAAATCATCTTCTCGAATATGATAACACTTATAGTGTAAACCCTATGTCTGTGTTTATATACTACACAGTTACAAGATAATCGCTAATTGATATGGAATATAATTCTGCTTCCTAAAATATATCAATCAGATATCTTTTCATCCAAGTGTTCCATTCTTCACGGAACTCCTTCTTCATGCATATCTCTTCTTATGTTTATCTCGATCTTCTTTCCTTTAATCAGCTACTGTCCTTATCTGATCGTCCTTAAGCACTTAAGTTCGGATATCTAACTTCTGATGATTATCTCCTGATAATATAAGTACTGATATCCTTAAGTCCTGACTTCCAGTATAAGTACTGATCAACAGTTAAGTACTAATTTGTCCTGTTAAGGAAGATCTGAAATCTAAACATAAATTATACTAGCCATGACATTATCAAATATATCTAACAATCTCCCCCAACTTGTAAATTAGCATAATATACAAGTTTAACAGATATTTGATGATGTCAAAAATATTAAGTACAAATGCATGAGAATTAGACTAGATAACTACAACTTACAGTCCTTAAAACTTTACCAATATTTAACTTCTGATAACAACTTCAGTCTGTACAAATATCAGAATTTAAGCAGTTGTAGATCTTCGACTTGACTTCATCATCTGATCTCTCTAATGTCAGGAGTTGTTCATAAATAGTTCTTCAACAAACATTTCTTAGCATATCTGAGTTCATCAATCATTCTCCTTTTGGCATCTTTAAGCTCTGCAGTATCTTCACCAGTTTGAAAGATTGCAGCTCTGAGATCATTGATCTTTGCTTTTCTCAACTCTTGATCTAGTCTTATGACATAGGCTTTGTCAGACTCCAGATTGAATTCAAGTCCCTTAATACCAAGATATGTTCAGATCTGTGCAGTATTAGGTTTCATATCAACAATATCACCACTGTGATCTCTGTACTTTGGAACATATGTGCTGTCAGACTTAACAGAATAAAGCCTTTTCTGTCTCTGAATCTGTTCTTTTAAATAGTTTGCAGCAGTCCCTGTTATTCTGTCATCCACTTGAAGTAAGAAAAGTACATGCTCCAATTCTTCAAAATACTTCAATGGAATGGCATTTTGTCTTATATGATAAACCCTACCATCTGTCATGAAATACAACATGATGTATTCTTTCAAGTAGGTATGATAAACCATCTGTACAGATTCCAGTTGATTCAATGTAACACCCCCAGATCCGGGGTCGGGGATCCGGGTCGTCACGGTCTTTCTTTCCATAATATCACTTCACTTAATTAATAATAAATAACCTTATGCTGTGACCCCACACTAACACACACCACAACCCGTTATAGTCTCAGAGATGAAATTGAAATAAGTACAAGTCTTTGAATCAACAATTTAAAAGTTATTACAACCCAAAATGATTACTTGATAATTTACAGTTAATTGCCATTATCTGCCACAAGTTATAATTATACATAATTTGATTCTCAAAAGTAGAATGCCTGATCTACCAATAGATCTACCTCTGCAGCTATAGCAGCCAACAACATCATCGGGAAGACGCGGGACGCTTCCCACGCGCTTGCGCTGGGTCTGCTGGAGTCTGGCCATCTTTCCTAACTGTTGTTGTATGATGAAGAAATAAAGCAAGAGTGAGCCTTACAGCTCGCAAGATAGTATAAAGTGATAACAATAATATAAGTATCTAAATGGATACTTACTAGAATTTTTTATCAAGTGTAAGATAATTACTTACTAGATATAAGTAAACACAAGGGATGAAGTTACCAAATACTTCACTACACTTATATCATTTATAAAGCTACTTGAACTACCACTGTTCCAGTATAATGAGCTTTTACCAGTTCATCACATAGATGAGACTACAAGACAATATTTGAATAGATTAAATCTTTGAAATATTATTAAAGGAAATGAAGTTATGATATACTTCATTAAGTTCTGATATGTATATATATCCACATATACATCTTCTTTATACATTTCCTGAAAACCTCTGTCATGTAAAGTATGAACAGAGTTTGAAACATCCAATAAATTTTGGAAAAAGGAAAAGAATTTTGGCATAAACCAGGTATCTTGCTGATCAGGCAAGGATACCAATAAGTAACCTTTTCTACTAGTAGATGGACGAATTCCCCACTGGTCATCACCCTGGTCTCAATAGGACCTTATGCTGGACTGCCACTCAGCCACTTATGCATTTGATGGACTCCCACTGAGCCACTTACACTATCATGGACGCCCACTGAGCCCATGTTGCTTATGCCGACTCAATAGATGGACTTACTTCCCGAACGTTGGGTAAGTAATCAATTCATTTACCAAAACTGCAACCTTGTTGCGAATATAAAATACGCCACAGAGCCGGATCCCTCAGGTTTTGAGCGAGTATTTAAATTCCCTTAAAAAGGAAGATCTTAAATATAAAAATGAGTTTTGGGATCCGCTCTAACTTTTAAAAATCATTTTGAAGACTCGAAAATACTTTAAAGAGTGTTTGGAGTAAAGCTGATTTAATGAAGTAAATCAGTCCCCAGTATATTTAGAAAATGTCTGAATATTATTATTTAAATAATATTCCCATAAAGAATAATCTTTATAAAAATAATTGAAGTAGAAGTATTAAAACTTATACTTGAAACGAGTATTAAATAACCAAAGATATACTTATACGAAAGTACTATCTTTATTTGAATAATCGAAAATAAGTTTGATTATTGACACCTTATTCTTTAATAAAATAAAGAATATATTGCAGTAATAAGCAGAGTCATAATACCTCGAATGAATATTATAAATAATATTCATAAAATAAAGGAGTCATACATCCTCAAATGAATATCCAAGTAATATCCAATAATAATATAAAAGAGTCATAAGCCCTCGAATAATATTCGAAATAATATTCAATAAATAATATAAAGTTATCGAATAACCCTTATTCGATTAATAGTTTTGAAAACTATAACCATATATATATTTATGAATATATATATATACATATATACAAAATCTACTCGGGATCCTCGACTCCCGGTTTTAGAAAATGTTTTCACCTTTGGGTCCTTATAATAAGGGTATATGCAAAATACTGTTAACCTCTAGCAAAGGTATTATCAACTGAACCAACAGATATATATATATGGCAAGAATACGAAACAGGCATGCATATGTACCATATAACATGCTACAATATATCGCAAGAATCTGCTATAACAAATATGCATTTAACGCAAGATCATGCATATACACAAATACATCACAACAACAGTATAACAGATAGAAAATTTGCCTGAGTGACTTGGGGTGATAAAAGGCTCGGGACGAGTTTGGTAACCTATAAACAACAAGTAAGTTGGAATTAAACCAAAGTCACTTGTAAATCTATACTTTAACTAACTTAGACTATAACGCTTGTTTTGCGCTTATTGATTCTCTTAAGTCACTCGAGTACCCTTGGCTCCACCATTTTTAATAATTTAACCTTTACGAGTTTTAAGGCGATTCCTTCGCGAGTGTCTTACTAACTGCCTCACACACTTACCATAAATGTTTCATAATTTAATTAACCCTTTTTGGTCTTTAACCTATGTTTCAAAGTAAGGCGAGGGGAAAAGTTTCGTTCGCGAAACGCCGTTACTTGAAACGGTCGTTTCTCCTAAACCGTGCATCGGAATCGAACGAACTACATATCAAAATGAAGCTCGTAACACGAGCTATCTAGACATAGCAATGGTCAAAATCTAGCAGGGGGTTCTCAGGTCCTAATGTTATGCACAAAAGCAGTCCAAAGAAAATCGGACGTTACGACGGCTATGTTTACGCGATTTCCCAATTTAAAACCATTCAAAACCAACCCAATTCAACCTCAAATCAAACATACAACCAACATCCATCCTTATCACATCATATCAGCCCCAACCAATTCAATTTTAACATTCATACTTATGCCTAAGCTTGAATTTAACTATACTACAATCTTTTAACCAAAACAACAACATTCACCATTCCATTTCAATACCATTTCAATCCCAAACTCTAAATCACAATCATTAAGCTACAATATCACCCTACTAATCAAAATCATCTTATAATACATAGGAATCTAGGGTTTGGAGATGATATACCTTCCTCTAAGTGGTGGGAGGAGCTAGGAAGCCTTAAGAAGCCTTGAGAAGTCTTAGGAATGCTTGGATCTTCAAGGAAATCAAGAAAAATTTCAAGGTAAAAACTTGAAAACACTATTCATTGTCTTCTTCATTGATTAAATGAAGAAGATTGAGAAGGAATTGATGGCTTAAATTCATGATATAGCCCTAACTAAGCATAAGGATGATTAGGGAATTAACTCACCAATTTAGGAAGCTTGGATCTTGAGTTTTGAATTTCCTTGCCTTTAAAATGTCAAAAAGCCGAGAGCATGAAGAACAATGCCTTGGTTTCTTTTTTTGATTTTGATGAAAAATGATTTGCTTGGCTTGGTTGGTTTGATTTTGTGTTTTTTTTAGTAAATTACCTAGTTGCCCTTGATTTTGTGTGGTTAAAAAGCCACCACATCTCCTTCATTCCCATGTCATGCCTATGTCATGTGGTGATGTCATCTTTCCCTCCTTGTCCTCTTCTCATTGGTTGGGTGACATCACTCTCTCTAATCCCTTTGATTAACTTCCTAATTGTTTGCCTAATGACCGCTGATCTGTTATACGGTTCGCTTAACTTTCGTTTTCGTTTATCGTTTGAAGGATCATACACGGGATCTTATTACTTAGGTTCCCTTAACCTTTCTCAATACATTATATTCCTTTTTATGATCCTCTCTTATAATCCTTTAATTTAAATCCTTCATATCCTGTTACCTTATATTCAATTCTTTCCGTATCTAGTGGATTTCCGAGAAAAATCAAAGTGTTTGAATTTGGATTCTGACGATCTTTACATACACTTATATCCCATATAAAGTACTAATAAAATCTCAGAATATCCATATCAGAACCCCTACATAGTGTGGCATGAAAAGTTTTCTCATTCAGCAAAAACACTATTCATAAGGGTTTCAAAATTTCCAAAAATTGGGGTTATTACAGTCTCCCCTCCTTAAAAGGATTCCGTCCCGGAATCAGATAGAAAATGAATAGGGGTACTCTCTTAGCATTACACTTTCTAATTCTCAAGGAAATTATCCCACATTGTGGTTCTTCCATCAAACTCTAAATAGTTTGATAATCCTTCTCCTAAGCACTTGTTCCTCTTTCAATCTATAACCTTTCCTGGTTACTCCATATAGGTTACGTCGGGTTGCATGTTTATGTGCTCATATGCCCCTATTTGTCTGGCATCCGAATTACACTTCCTTAAGATTGATACGCGAAACATGTTATGACTTGCTACAGGTTCGGGGGTAGGTCTAGCTCGTAAGCTAACTTTCCAATCCGTCTTAATATATCCAAGGGTCCAACAAATTGTAGACTTAGCTTTCCTTTCTTTCCGAATCTCATTAACCCCTTCCAAGGGAATGCCTATAACAACACTAGGTCCCCTACTTCCCATTCCTTATCCTTTCGTGTCAAATCAGCATACCTCTTATGTCCATCTTGGGTTACTACCAGCCGTCCTCTGATTAGATCTATCATATCCTTGGTCCTTTGGACCACTGCTGGTCCGAGCATCTTGCGCTCTACAACTTCATCCTAACATAAGGGAGATCGACATTGTCTTCCCTCAAGGATCTCATAAGGCGATATCTCGATAATGACATATGATCTATTGTCGTAAGATAACTCAATCCGCATTAAGTGATCATTCCAAATTCTTTCAAGTCTATTGCATGGAATTTTATCACAGCTTCTAGCACTATAGCTTTGGCGTCTCAATACCTATTCTTTTCCAGTTCGTAATCGCTACTACCTTCCATTCCTAATATTATACTGGTTATACCTTTGCTCGTTAGCGTTCTATAACCTTTTAATATACGCGTCAACCTTAGTATCACGAATGTGTTTCCATTCCGAATACTACCACAACTTTATTACTCCTTTTTCAGTTGTTTCTGTTTCCCAAAGTTTGATCAATCATATAGAAGTAAATGAATTTGTTGAGAGATCACTATGATCATGAACACTTGTTATATCGCATAGTTAGTACAGAAGGTGGCCAGCCTTTAGTACTTGACAAGCAATTAAACAATAGCTGGTATCCTACTCGGCTTCTATCACACAGATAGATAGTCATTCGGCAATACCTCCCCTTCTGGAAGGGTTGTTCTTCTCAGCTTATATGAAATGAAAAGGAGAGAAAAGAACGAACTGAAGAGAATTGTATATTCATAAAAATTTTATTGCCATAAAATATCTGGCTTGGAATCTACCTCTGAACTATAGAGGTTTGTCATAGGAGAACAAAACATATATGTTTATATCAACATCAAGTGTTATAGCATCGTATTTCACATGCCTAAATATTTTTGTTATTCCGTCCATCATTCTATGGACCCATGCTCTTCCTCGAGCTTATACACAATCACCTTTGAAACTCCCTTGATATCGAAAATCGAATCTGGGATCTCATTCTAGACATCATCGTTACTAGAATTCTATGCTTGCACCGCAACCTTCCTCATATAGTAATACGACTTTCTATTGATAAGAAAGAATAAATATTCACTAAGTAGATACTCTACTTAATTAGTCTATCAATGATAACTTATACACTACCACGACCCGATTAGTGGTACTCAATCTCAACAACCATTCAAATACAACTCTCATGGTTGTAATCAGCTCACCACTCGCAGAATCATTGCTGCCTTACTATGGCCCACCACTGACCCACTGTAGTCATTCATTTTCCCTGAAGTCTTAATAGCTAACCATACAGAGTCCATACATCTCGTATCAAATCCTTCTAAGGAGGTAACATAATCACCATTCATGATTCATGAAGAACACTCCTGATCCTGACAAACATACATGACATGAAGCAGATAAAATTGCAGAAGAGTTTCAATCATGGCAACGATAGCAGGTTAATACCATTCTTAATCATATGCCTTCAATAGAAGACTTAACTCAAAGGTTCGTCTAGTCCTTTTTGAAACATGGTCCTGGATTATCTCAAGATAGGACCTTCTAAGATAGATAGCCCGTTCATGACGATTACACGAATTAAACCTTTACCAACTACTATTACGGTTGGGTATTGCACAGTCATCAGAAGGAATGTCAATCTTCCAAACCATAATACAATCTTCACAGCTTTAACCATCATCACTGTATTCTTTTGGCACAACCGCCTATAATTATCCTCTTACCTTTAAAGTGTCGGCCACCTCTTTGGCCTTTCCTGATAGTAAAATTTCCTTACAGTCAATGTCATTTTAACCACCTCCAATAATTTTCTACCCCATTTCAATCACAGCTTATGTGAAGATGTTTTCCTTAAAATCTGATAAGTAAAAAAAATATCACCATTTTTCCATAAGTTATTGCCTCAGTCTTTAGAGGTTAATCACTGTCACGACTGACTCTCAATCATACTTAGAACATCTTTTATCTTAAGTCCTAATTGCCCTGAACAATTTCGACCATTACGGGTTCGATCCATACTTTCTCGTGGTGTAACACATGCCCCACTTGGCATCATTATAATTACGACACATTTCCTTTATCAACATTTCTATTCTTGAGAATTTTGAATATTACCTTTCTCCTTGTAAAACCTCTAAGGTTATCCTTGAATCGTTCCTCCTGTATTCCCTAGATACAGGGCATATCAAAATACCATTTACTAATACTAAAACCATTGTCTATATACTCTGAAAAATTTCTCCACTGATCCTTAAAGGTCGTTATTACCTTAATCCTTTCCAAATCATACTGTCAAAACTCATACTGTCCCTATTAAGGGTGACATGCCAACCTTTATGCATTCCCCTAGGATTCATTTTAAGTTACCGATGTTCTATCCTTAATTCCACCTTTAAAAGGTACCTGCATCCTTCCATGGATAAATCAAGTCATATATCCCTGATAAGGGTGTCTTATTCAATCATTCCCACCTCAATAGTACATGTATAATTTCACAATAACATCTGTATTCAAAACGGGGTCAATCAATATGGCCTCCAAAAGATAACAACGGTTATCCGCTTGTCTTGCCTAATTTGGTAACGATAACAAGGATGTTCTGGAAGATATTGGTCGTGTTCAACGTGAACCTCTTCTTAATAATTTTTTATTTACTTTTGTTGTTTATCTCAACAGTCACCTCAATGTTGGGATATCTTTCATATCTGGCGTCTTCTTTTCTGGGTATCATGCCACCGGTCTTACACTTCACCTTCTTGAAGGTCATTTCCTTCATCCAATTTTCTTAATTTCTTACTTTCTTGTCTCCTCAGTCTATCCGTGTCTCATTATTTATTCTTCGAATTATCTCAAGGTTTCCTCGAATCCTCCCAACTTACAGGGGATAAAATATATGTATCTCTTATGCCCTCAACCATCAATTTTAACTCATGGTGAATCACCCTCATCCTGACGAATGCATACTTTTCTATTTCTATTGCTACGAGTCTTTAGGGTTTCCTCATACCCAACTCCCTTATCATACCTCAAACTCTATTGCCTTTATATTCCTTTCCACTTCAGTTTCTTTTTATTTTCCTTTCTCTTATCCTTATTTCATGAACCAACACAATATAAGTATTAATTTCAAACATCCCGTCATTCTGGATTCGTGTCCTCAAAACGAATCTTGACAACTTTTACAACTTAGATTCATAATTCATCATACTCATCCGCTTTTGTTCTAGCTCCTAAGCTTTTACACTATCTCCTTATCTTTGGGAATTACTTTCCCGAAACAATTGACTGAACTTAAATCTGTTTATTATAATCTCTTGCTTCGTGCCTTCCTTGCCCTTTCACCAGCGGGTGGTCTCTCTCTTAGGAGGGTAAGTGACAAAAACAGTCTTTTGTGATTCGTCAATCATTTAGAATCTCAAATGATTCCTATATTTCCTTTAGCCAGGCTCTTGCCTCGACTGGGTCAGCTTGTTACTTGGAACTCTGAGAGCTTAGCGACTTAAAGGTCCTGAAAGAATTTCACACCACATTGTTTCCTCAAGGTGGTGGTTGGGAATAAAATATAAGTTCTGTTTAGACAGGTCCATGAATTTCCGTATAGGAGTACCGTCTCAGGTCTCCTTATCTCGCTTGACTTTTGCTTTCTTAGTCTAAATATTTCTTCCTACTCCCCATAATTGGGGTCATCTTTTAATTTAAATCTTCATTTTCCACTTTATTATATTCCGAGTTCTTTATATCTTAATTGCGACCTCCCTGATTATCACATTCAAGGTTTGCCCCTAATCTTATTCCTTGTGGGGGCATATTATTTGGAAAAATTTTGAGAATCTCTGGATATTTGTCTTACTTACTTTGCTTAAGTTTTTCCCTCGTTTAGTCCTTGCATGATTGCAAATTATGAATTCTCAAGTTCGATAAACTTCCTGACACTCTCTTACGTGTTAATAGTGCAATTGACAATATGAACTTATCACCACGAACTGATCTGAACTGAAATTAACGAATATATACATAACATTGGTTCGAGGGTAAAAAAACTGAACATATTAAAGAGAATTACATCATTCGAACTTATCGCTCCTATCCCAAAAGTACTACCATAGATAGTCATCTCGTCATTAAAACTAATCATTCATAACTTAGGCTAATCCTCCAAAAGCGGTGCCGCATGAAATTCTTGTCTGATTGCTCTGGCTCTGCACACTACCATGGATCAAGAAATGCGAGCATGCACGACATCCCTAACCTGCTCCATTAAAGCGGTGATGAGGTCTAGGATAGTTGCAAGTAGAGCTGGATCAATCTGACCCTCAAGATGGCCTCTAGCTGTAACACGGGTGGTAGCCTCAATCCTTTCCATGCTATGACTTAATCCCGCCGGAAGTACCCCGCCCTCAATCCTTGGTGCAGTAAGTCTATCCAACAGATCACTCCTAACATTACGGGCCTCGGACAGGCCGCCCAAAGTCATGTGATAATCGGCGATAAGAGAAACCTGAGTGGTAGCATCTAGCAGTCCATGGGGTGCCGGTGGCGCAGACCCAGGAGATCCAAATGGATAACCAAGCACGGTATCAGGTGACAATGGTGCAGGAGATAAAGGTGGCATTTCCTCAGTAGGTGCTGGGCTCTGTACCGGGGATGGGACAGGAATTGGTAGGACCTCATGGATGTCTACAGGAACCTCTGGAAGAGGGTCTAATATTGGTATAATTGGTGTCGTGGAAGGCCCCACTCCTTCTGCCCTCATTAACCTTTGTGCCCTTGGTAACTCTTCATCCTCTAGTGCCACCCTCGCGGCCATTCTTGCTCTGGTAGTCGCCCTGACTACGGTCATCAATTCCTCAGCGGTCCTCTCTTCATTCTCATCAGGATCCTCCATGAGATCCTCCTCAGCCACAATCCTTTCCGGAATAACATCTTCAACCGCAACATTCTCTATCTGAAACTCATCCGGTCCCTCATTAGGGTACTTCATCGGATTCACAATTTGATCTCCGACTTGTAATAAAACATCCTCATGCTGATGCTCCTGAACCTCAAGGTTCGGTGCCCCGCTGCCCTATACGAGAACGAACTATGTTACTATCACGATATTTTTAAGGGTTCCCGTAAGGGTTTTAACTGTCGGTGCTACGTTAGGTAGCCCAACTATGAACTTGGCAAGAGTTCTTATTATCTTAGTGAACTTATTATCTTAACATCACATCATCTCTGAGGTTTATAACGCTTGGCTCTGATACCATTTCTGTAACACCCCCAGATCCGGGGTCGGGGATCCGGGTCGTCACGGTCTTTCTTTCCACAATATCACTTCACTTAATTAATAATAAATAACCTTATGTTGTGACCCCACACTAACACACACCACAACCCGTTATAGTCTCAGAGATGAAATTGAAATAAGTACAAGTCTTTGAATCCACAATTTAAAATTTATTACAACCCAAAATGATTACTTGATAATTTACAGTTAATTGCCATTATCTGCCACAAGTTATAATTATACATAATTTGATTCTCAAAAGTAGAATGCCTGATCTACCAATAGATCTACCTCTGCAGCTATAGCAGCCACAACATCATCGGGAAGACGCGGAACGCTTCTCACGCGCTTGCGCTGGGTCTGCTGGAGTCTGGCCATCTTTCCTAACTGTTGTTGTGTGATGAAGAAATAAAGCAAGAGTGAGCCTTACAGCTCGCAAGATAGTATAAAGTGATAACAATAATATAAGTATCTAAATGGATACTTACTAGAATCTTTTATCAAGTGTAAGATAATTACTTACTAGATATAAGTAAAAACAAGGGATGAAGTTACCAAATACTTCACTACACGTATATCATTTATAAAGCTACTTGAACTACCACTGTTCCAGTATAATGAGCTTTTACCAGTTCATCACATAGATGAGACTACAAGACAAGATTTGAATAGATTAAATCTTTGAAATATTATTAAAGGAAATGAAGTTATGATATACTTTATTAAGTTCTGATATGTATATATATATCCACATATACATCTTCTTTATACATTTCCTGAAAACCTCTGTCATGTAAAGTATGAACAGAGTTTGAAACATCCAATAAATTTGGGAAAAAGGAAAAGAATTTTGGCATAAACCAGGTATCTTGCTGATCAGGCAAGGATACCAATAAGTAACCTTTTCTACTAGTAGATGGACGAATTCCCCACTGGTCATCACCCTGGTCTCAATAGGACCTTATGCTGGACTGCCACTCAGCCACTTATGCATTTGATGGACTCCCACTGAGCCACTTACACTATCATGGACGCCCACTGAGCCCTTGTTGCTTATGCCGACTCAATAGATGGACTTACTTCCCGATGGGTAAGTAATCAATTCATTTACCAAAACTGCAACCTTGTTGCGAATATAAAATACACCACAGAGCCGAATCCCTCAGGTTTTGAGCGAGTATTTAAATCCCCTTAAAAAGGATGATCTTAAATATAAAAATGAGTTTTGGGATCCGCTCTAACTTTTAAAAATCATTTTGAAGACTCGAAAACACTTTAAAGAGTGTTTGGAGTAAAGCTGATTTAATGAAGTAAATTAGTCCCCAGTATATTTAGAAAATGTCTGAATATTATTATTTAAATAATATTCCCATAAAGAATAATCTTTATAAAAATAATTAAAGTAGAAGTATTAAAACTTATACTTGAAACGAGTATTAAATAACCAAAGATATACTTATACGAAAGTACTATCTTTATTTGAATAATCGAAAATAAGTTTGATTATTGACACCTTATTCTTTAATAAAATAAAGAATATATTGCAGTAATAAGCGGAGTCATAATACCTCGAATGAATATTATAAATAATATTCATAAAATAAAGGAGTCATACATCCTCAAATGAATATCCAAGTAATATCCAATAATAATATAAAAGAGTCATAAGCCCTCGAATAATATTCGAAATAATATTCAATAAATAATATAAAGTTATCGAATAACCCTTATTCGATTAATAGTTTTGAAAACTATAACCATATATATATATGAATATATATATATATATATATACATATATACAAAATCTACTCGGGATCCTCGACTCCCGGTTCTAGAAAATATTTTCACCTTTGGGTCCTTATAATAAGGGTATATGCAAAATACTGCTAACCTTTAGCATAGGTATTATCAACTGAACCAACAGATATATATATATGGCAAGAATACAAAACAGGCATGCATATGTACCATATAACATGCTACAATATATCGCAAGAATCTGCTATAACAAATATGCATTTAACGCAAGATCATGCATATACACAAATATATCATAACAACAGTATAACGGATAGAAAATTTGCCTGAGCGACTTGGGGTGATAAAAGGCTCGGGACGAGTTTGGTAACCTATAAACAACAAGTAAGTTGGAATTAAACCAAAGTCACTTGTAAATCTATACTTTAACTAACTTAGACTCTAACGCTTGTTTTGCGCTTATTGATTCTCTTAAGTCACTCGAGTACCCTTGGCTCCACCATTTTTAATAATTTAACCTTTACGAGTTTTAAGGCGATTCCTTAGCGAGTGTCTTACTAACTGTCTAACACACTTACCATAAATGTTTCATACATTAATTAACCCCTTTTGGTCTTTAACCTATGTCTCAAAGTAAGGCGAGGGGAAAAGTTTCGTTCACGAAATGCCGTTACTTGAAACAGTCGTTTCTCCTAAACCGTGCATCGGAATCGAATGAACTACATATCAAAACAAAGCTCGTAACATGAGCTATCTAGACATGGCAATGGTCAAAATCTAGCAGGGGGTTCTCGGGTCCTAATGTTATGCACAAAAGCAGTCCAAAGAAAATTGGACGTTACGACGGCTATGTTTACGCGATTTCCCAATTTAAAACCATTCAAAACCAACCCAATTCAACCTCAAATCAAACATACAACCAACATCCATCCTTATCACATCATATCAGCCCCAACCAATTCAATTTTAACATTCATACTTATGCCTAAGCTTGAATTTAACTATACTACAATCTTTTAACCAAAACAACAACATTCACCATTCCATTTCAATACCATTTCAATCCCAAACTCTAAATCACAATCATTAAGCTACAATATCACCCTACTAATCAAAATCATCTTATAATACATAGGAATCTAGGGTTTGGAGATGATATACCTTCCTCTAAGTGGTGGGAGGAGCTAGGAAGCCTTAAGAAGCCTTGAGAAGTCTTAGGAATGCTTGGATCTTCAAGGAAATCAAGAAAAATTTCAAGTTAAAAACTTGAAAACACTATTCATTGTCTTCTTCATTGATTAAATGAAGAAGATTGAGAAGGAATTGATGGCTTAAACTCATGATATAGCCCTAACTAAGCATAAGGATGATTAGGGAATTAACTCACCAATTTAGGAAGCTTGGATCTTGAGTTTTGAATTTCCTTGCCTTTAAAATGTCAAAAAGCCGAGAGCATGAAGAACAATGCCTTGGTTTCTTTTTTTGATTTTGATGAAAAATGATTTTCTTGGCTTGGTTGGTTTGATTTTGTGTTTTTTTAGTAAATTACCTACTTGCCCTTGATTTTGTGTGGTTAAAAAGCCACCACATCTCCTTCATTCCCATGTCATGCCTATGTCATGTGGTGATGTCATCTTTCCCTCCTTGTCCTCTTCTCATTGGTTGGGTGACATCACTCTCTCTAATCCCTTTGATTAACTTCCTAATTGTTTGCCTAATGACCGTTGATCTGTTATACGGTTCGCTTAACTTTCGTTTTCATTTATCGTTTGAAGGATCATACCCGGGATCTTATTACTTAGGTTCCCTTAATCTTTCTCAATACATTATATTCCTTTTTATGATCCTCTCTTATAATCCTTTAATTTAAATCCTTCGTATCTTGTTACCTTATATTCAATTCTTTCCGTATCTAGTGGATTTCCGAGAAAAATCAAAGTGTTTGAATTTGGATTCTGACGATCTTTACATACACTTATATCCCATATAAAGTACTAATAAAATCTCAGAATATCCATATCAGAACCCCTACATAGTGTGGCATGAAAAGTTTTCTCATTCAGCAAAAACACTATTCATAAGGGTTTCAAAATTTCCAAAAATTGGGGTTATTACATTCAATCTCTCAAGAGTTGCTCCAATACCTGGTTCACTCAAGGAAGTTGGATCATTGGTAGTGTTATGTATTCTCCTTTCATCAACACTTCCCAATCCAGTTTTATCTCTTGCTTCCTTTCCAGTAACTACTCTTGCTTCAAAACCACTTGCAGTAGTCTTTAAAGGTTGAGTCTGTTTTGCTTTAGTGAATCCTGGTAGGAGTGTCTTTGGTCTATCTTCTGATATCAAGTTAACTTGAGCTATGTCAGAGGTTACTTGCTTCTTCTGAATATCAGAACTTACAATTTCTTGACTCTGAACAACTTGAGCCATGTCAGAGGTTGTTTTAAGAACTTTTCTTGAAGTCAGAGCAAGATTATCCTTTTCATCAGTAATTTCTTCATCCTCAGGAGGCACATAAACCTTGATAGGTTCACCAACTTTTTCTTTACCCTTGGATCTTGGATCTATCTGCGGTTGTGATCTAGCCAATGTTGCTTCAGTAAGTGTCCTTTCTTTGATCACAATGCCTTTGAGTTTTGGAAGTGGCTTTTTACCAGAAGCTTCAGATTTAGATGTGACTTTCTCTGATTTAAGCCTGGCTTCTTCTTTCATTAAACTCTCCAAGTCCATTCCTGGATTTTCCTGAAGAAATAACTGTCTTAACATTTCCTCATCAAGATCTAAAAGTTCATCAGAACTTATCCTTTTACCAGTAGCAGAACTTATTCTCTTCCCAGTATCAGAACTTGTCCTGTGACTAGCTTGTCTTGATGTGAATCCTCTACCTTGACTATGACCTCTTCCCATTCCAGAGTTTCCTTGATCATCTTTTTCATTATCCTTTCCTGTCAGTGTCTTGTCAGTCTTGCATTTGGACTTAATTACTTTCTCCCCCTTTTTGGCATCAGCAGGTAGTAGAAGAGAGATAAGCAATTCCACTGAGGATTGGATTTCAGTTAATTGTGATTGCTGAGAAGCTTGATTTTTCAGAATTTCATCAATCTGAGCTTGTTGATGATCTTGAGTCTTCTCAATAGAAGCAATCCTGTCAATGGTAGGTTGGAAGAACTTTTTCTTATCAATTTTCCAAACTTGTTCCTGTTTGATAAAGTTCTCCTGAATCTTGTGGAGCTCTGCATGAGTAGTTGAATGAAGACCTTGTAGATGTTTAGTACTCAATGCAGTGACTCTAAGCTGGGTTTTGAAATCATCAGAATTTAACATTGCATCGGCTTTAGTCAAGTGCTCAGCAAGATGCTTTTCAGTTGGAACACATGAAACTGAGTTCCATTCCTTAGTCCACTCCTGACCTGCAGGAGTTTCACTCCAAGGTACTGGTGCTTCTACGGTAACAAACTTCTTAACCAGTTCAGACTTTAGAATAGTCTGTTGAGTAGCATATCCTGAAGGACCTGCTGTATCAGCATCTGCAGTTGGAGCAGCATCACCAGTATCTCCAGAATTTGCAGCATCAGAACTTAAAGAATCAGTATCTTCGGATAAGACAACAGTGTGAGTAGCAATAGAGGCTTCAGCATCCTCTAATTGCTGATCTTGTTCTAAGTTCTGATCAACAGCCAAATCCTGATGCTCACCGAAAGTCTGATCATCATCATCATGATTCAGAGAAGATGGTGTTGATAACTCTGGAGTTTGAACAACATCAGGAACAGGTGTTGTAGAAGGATTAGTTGCTGGTGGAGCTTCTAAGAAAAGTATTTCAGGCACAACCAGGTTCTGAATATCAATTTCAGCACTTAGGCCTGGATCAACAGGAGAGACAGACTTTTGAACAGGAGACACTGATGGTGTGTTGGCCTTTTCAGTAGCAGCTTCCTTATATGGAGTTGATGGAGAAGAAGTGACTGGAGCAAATTCCTTGTCTTGTGAGATTAGAGATTCCTGATCCCCTTCCTTAGCTGCTTCCTCTTCATCATCTGAAACTGGCCTTTTTGCCCTCTGTTTTTGATATCTCTTTGTTGATTTGGATTCCTTGGGAGTTTCAGGAACTGTCATTCTTCTAAGCCTTTTGAGAAGCCTAGATCCCCCAATTCCAGAATCCTTCTGAGAAGTCTTTTTCTCAGCTTCACTTACAACAGGTTCTGAAGAAGGAACCTGTTCCTCAGTATCAGATTCATCTCTCAAGGTAATCCTCCTTCTCTTTTGAGGTGTTTGAGGAACAGTTTTTGTCCTCTTTGTCTTGGAGGAAGAAGGCTTCACAGTAGGTACTGAGGCTGAGGGTTGTTCAGTCTGTGAAGTGGAGAGATAGGATTTGAGATATGTTCTGAGGGTAGGTTGAGTAGAATGAGTGGTAGGTGCTGAGGATGATGGTTTTTGGGTGTTTGTGGTTGGTTGGACATCAGAGTAAACAGATCTATAAGTATGAGGATCAGCATTTACTAAGATCTGTTTTACAGACTGAGGAATCTGTAATGGTCTAACCACTGATTTCTTAGTATCAGCATTTACCAGGTCATTAAAGTATCGTTTTGCAACTCTAAAAGGTGGGGTTGAGGAACTTATTAATTGAGGTTCATCAGTATAAAAAGTATATATAAGTTGACAGAATCTAGCAAAATAGACAACATTCCTATCCTCTGTCATCCTATCCCCAATAAAACCAATTATTCCAGTTGCAAAATCAAAATGAGTTTGATGCATAATAGCATACCCTATGTGCTGACTCAGAATTGGGATAACATCAAAATTCGAACATTTGTTCCCAAAAGCTTTGGTGATGCAGTCGAAGAAGAAGCTCCATTCTCTTCTGATATGAGCCTGTTTCAACTGCCCAAGTTTTGCCAAACTCCGTTCATACCCCAAATTTGTCATTAACTCCTGAAGAGCTGATTCTACTGGAATTGAAAAAGTACAACCTTCTGGGAGATGTAGAGCTTTGCGTATTATACCAGGAGTGACTGCATAAGATGAATCACCCACTTTGAAAACAATACTGGGAGTGCCATGTTTACCACCATCATCAAAATGCCCAGTCCGCCAAAATGTCAGAACTTGTTGGCTCGAAAAGACTGAAGGCTGGGTCAGTGCATACCCAATCTCACTGTGTGCAAGAAGATCTTGCATAAAATGCAATTCAGATGGAGCTTCAGCATGATCAAGAATTGCAGCATAGTTGTTTGGAACAAACTTAGCTCCATCAATGATTAAATCCTTAGATGCCATGTGAAAAATTGAGATTTAAAAGTGCCTGTTAGGTGTTTGATAAAATGTCTGTATGAAAAACCAACGTGAGAGAAAGAGAGAGTAAAAGTAAGTAGAGAGAAAAAGTATGAAGGAAATAAAAGATTAAAGAAATCCTTTCTCTGTCGTACTTATACTCTAAAAAAAATGTTACCGTTGGACACCTGTTAGACATGCAGTAATAACGGATAGTTACTGAGCACGAGAAAACAGGAATCATTACTTGCCCACTTGCCTGTTTTCAAGGAAAAATCATTCCATTTACCCAGATATCCCATTAATCAAGGTGAAACAGTTTTAATTCAAAATTGAAACCGTTCCCACTGATTTAATTATTTTTCACTGCATCATTAATATTCTGAAAAGAAATCAAGTTAAAATGACCAAGATAAATCAAATGAGTAAGTACTGATAAAGGAAAGTCAGAACTTAAATTAAAACAGAATTTATATGGTCATCAGAATATCAATCAGGATTTATCAATGCATTACAAAATAACTTAGAGACAAAATCTTGAAATAAAGACATATTTCATTAATATATCAAGAGAATACATTCATGAAATGGAAATTACATCAGTACTTATACAAGATTTCCCTAAGCTACGAAACCTAACATCAACAGCTTTAGTCCTAGCTAAGAAGCCTGACAAAGCTGATGATGAAGAAAAACAGGAAGAAGACGAGATTAAATCATTTCTTCTTCCTACTCTCGATAAACAGAATGGCGAGTCGGATGATTCGCTCTTGCTGGCGGAGAGCTTCCAGCCTTTCCTCCTCCAATCGCTCTAGATGGCGATGGTAGTCCATATAGAAGAACAGGAGGTGGGTCAGTACCTCCTGTGGGACAGAGTCCCATATCTCCTCAGGAATGGCCGTGACGTGCCATTCCTGCTTCCAGTCGGCACAGCTTAGCTCCATATTGAAGTTTTGGTAGTTCAAAAACATGTTGTATCAAACCATTGTGTTTTTGAAAGAAAAAGTATGAAGGTAAGTTTGTGAGAAAGAATTTGATGGGAAGGCTGATGTGAAGAGGCTGTTTATATAGGCAAGAGAATGCTAGGAGACACAAAGGTTTTTAATGCTGACAGGTAGAATTAATCCTACCTCATCTCCCCAGACTTGGAAAAAGAATAACATTCATTGAAAAGAGAAAACATGGTTTAATGCGCACAAGACACAAGTAAAAGTTGACTGTTCAAGTACGAGTACCATTAATCCTAACCATAGTGACTATTAATCTTCCACTTCACATGTTCTAGATTGTACCGAGACTGTTATCAAATTTTATCCACAGATAAGTCAAGTAAAGAATTTACACTGTAATATCAGAACTTAGACTTATTTCAGAACTAACAGTCATCAGAACATAATTTCTTAACTCGAAAAAGGAATGCCTATCTTAGTAAATCCTCATACAAGTGCTGAGTTATACTCTTCAGAACTTAATCGTCAGAATATGCAACCAGAACTTGTCCTCAGAGTTAGTGCAAAATGACACAATGACTGTTTATCTAAAACAACATAGACCACCACAGTAATTTTCATCATTCAGATGGAGTGATTAGTGTGTGCATCAAGCTAAATAGCAGACAAAGAATAAAGTTTGGTTCACTTCAGTATATCTTAGAAATAAGGCATAACTAAAATTTTGCTAAAGAGCTGTCATTATCTTGAAACCTACTGTTAAATGAGTTCATGCTTGAGTCCACCTAAACTGTTTTGTGCTAATTTTATGCATCTTTTTAAATTCTATTTTACAGTGGCTTCTCAGTGTAAGTGAGTCACGACTGCTTATCAGAATTTATGCTATTATCAGAGTATTTCTCCAGTAATCATAGAGTGTGAAAAGTCACCAAGAAAATATTTTGCTTTTCTAATGCATATTTACTTAATACCAGCAATGCACTTGGGTCTTCCCTTCCACATTTTTGCTCTAGATCTCAAAGGAGTACCTGATTTTTATTCTTTGATCCTTTTTCTTTTTATAAGTGAGGTTTATCAGCACTTAGTACATTCAGCAGTTTTACTAGTATCAGAACTTAACAGATGAGTAGCATTATTCTAATTTGTGACTTAGTAATAAGATAAACAAAGTAAACTCAACTAAGCTCAATTATCAGAATTTGCTTGTGTCATAAAATTTCCACAGAAATAATTACTTCTTACATGGGATTATTTGTTTATTGAAGACTACTAGGTCAGTATCTAGCACAGTTATCCTCATAGGATTGAATTGTTACTTAGACAGACAAATCACTTATCAGAGTTTAGAAACATATATCAGACAACAGTCAGTACTTAAAAACATTTAGCAAGTAATCACAGAAAGAGATTAAATTCGGTAAGTACTGATCATAAAGTCTGATAATACAGAACAATACTAAGCAGATTTAGAGAAAGAACCTGAAATCATTCCAAGTTCATTTACCAATCTTGTAAAAGTGGCTTCATAGAGTGGTTTTGTGAAGATATCTGCTAGTTGTTGATCTGTTGGAACAAAGTGCAATTCCACTGTACCTTTATCCACATGTTCCCTTATGAAGTGGTACCTGATGCTGATGTGCTTTGTCATAGAGTGTTGAACTGGATTACCTGTCATAGCAATAGCACTTTGATTATCACAGTAAATAGGGATTTTGAAATATGTTAACCCATAATCCAGTAACTGATTCTTCATCCAAAGAATCTGTGCACAACAGCTTCCTGCAGCAATATACTCTGCTTCTGCAATTGATGTGGAAATTGACTTTTGTTTCTTGCTGAACCAAGAAACCAATCTGCCTCCAAGAAATTGGCAGCTTTCACTTGTGCTTTTCCTGTCAATTTTGCAACCTGCAAAATCTGCATCTGAGTAACCTATTAGTTTAAAATCTGATTCTCTAGGATACCACAATCCCAGATCAGCTGTTCCTTTAAGATACTTAAAGATTCTTTTCACAGCTGTTAAGTGAGGTTCTCTTGGATCTGCTTGAAATCTTGCACAAAGATAGGTAGCATACATGATATCAGGCCTACTAGCAGTTAGATAGAGTAGAGATCCAATCATACCTCTGTAGTCAGTAATATCTACTGATTTACCAGTATCCTTATCCAGTTTTGTTGCAGTGGCCATGGGAGTGGATGCACTTGAACAATCTTGCATTCCAAATTTCTTCAGCAAGTTTCTGGTGTACTTGGTTTGACAAATAAAAGTGCCTTCTTCATTCTGCTTGACTTGAAGGCCCAGAAAATAGCTAAGTTCTCCCATCATACTCATCTGATATCTTGACTGCATTAGTTTGGCAAACTTCTTGCAAAGTTTGTCATTTGTAGACCCAAAAATGATATCATCAACATAAATCTGGACCAGAAGTAAGTCTTTTCCATGGTTGAGGTAGAACAGTGTTTTGTCTATTGTTCCTCTGTTGAATCCACTTTCCAGAAGAAACTGAGCTAAAGTCTCATACCATGCTCTAGGAGCTTGCTTAAGTCCATAAAAAAATTTATCAAGCCTATAGACATAATCTGGATGTTTGGAATCTACAAAGCCTGGAGGTTGTTCAACATATACATCCTCCTCCAATTCTCCATTGAGAAAAGCACTTTTCACATCCATTTGAAAGACAATAAACTTTTTGTGAGTAGCATAAGCCAAAAATATCCTTATGGCTTCTAACCTAGCAACTGGTGCAAATGTTTCATCATAATCAATTCCCTCTTATTGAGAATATCCTTTTACAACCAGCCTTGCCTTATTCCTTGTAATTATGCCATCACTGTCAGTTTTGTTTCTGAATACCCACTTTGTACCAACAACAAATCTATTCTTTGGTCTTGGCACTAGGGTCCAGACTTTGTTTCTTTCAAATTCATTTAACTCTTCCTGCATTGCTTGCACCCAATCAGCATCTTGAAGAGCTTCTTCCACTTTTTTTGGCTCAGTCTGAGAGAGAAAAGAATTGTAGAGACATTCATTTGAAGTACCTGTTCTAGTGCTGACACCTGCATCAGGATTTCCAATTATCAAATCAGGTGTATGTGATTTTATCCACTTTCTTGCAGATGGAAGGTTTTCTCTAGAACTGGATGTTCCCCCATGATCCATGATGTCTTCATTTTCATTATCTGATACTCCCCCTGAAACTATGCTCTCTGAGTTGGATTCTTCAGTATTTAGATTTTCAGCACTATCAGAACTTGGCTTATCAAAACTTGACGAATCAGAACTTGAAGAGCCAGATGTATGTTCTGATGTTTCTTGAGATGTGGTAGGATCTTGAGTATGCTCCCCCTGCATAGGTGCATCTTCCTTTGACGTAGTCACCACAGTTTCAATAACATCAGAGTTTAATCCATCAGAGTTTACAGTATCAAGACTTAGACTGTCAGGATTTTCAGTATCAGAATTTGAGTCTTCATTTCCAAATCTCAGCTGATCATGGTCAATGAAATCTTCAAGACCATTAATCTTCTTGTCATCAAAAGAGACATTGATAGATTCCATGACCACTTTTGTTCTCAAATTATAGACTCTGAAGGCTTTTGTGGAAAGTGGATATCCAACAAAGATTCCTTCATCAGCTTTTAGATCAAACTTGGATAGCTATTCAGGATGAGTCTTGAGAGCAAAACACTTGCATCCAAATACATGAAAGTATTTCAGATTTGGCTTCTTTTTCTTCACCATCTCATATGGTGTTTTTCCATGCTTGTTAATGAGTGTTGCATTTTGAGTAAAACAAGCAGTCTGCACAGCTTCAGCCCAAAAATAGGTTGGAAGCTTTGCTTCTTCAAGCATTGTTCGTGCAGCTTCAATGAGAGTTCTATTCTTCCTTTCAACAACTCCATTTTGCTGTGGAGTTCCAGGAGCAGAAAATTCCTGCTTTATTCCATGGTTTTTGCAGAACTCTTCTATTATCAAATTCTTGAACTCAGTGCCATTATCACTCCTTAAAATTTTCACGGAATCTTTGACCAATTTATCCAAATGTTTGACATGATCAATCAAGATAGATGCAGTTTCACTTTTTGTGTGCAAGAAATACACCCATGTGTATCTGGTGAACTCATCCACTATGACCAATGCATATTTCTTCTTTGTAATAGACATGACATTTACTGGACCAAATAGATCAACATGTAGTAGATGATAAGGATCAAGAATTGATGATTCAGTCTTGCTCTTGAATGAAGATTTTCTTTGTTTAGCCTTCTGACAGGAATCACAAAGGCCATCAGGAGCAAATACTGACTTTGGCAGTCCTCTCACAAGATTTTTCTTGACCAGTTCATTTATATTGTTGAAATTTAAATGAGAGAGTTTCTTGTGCCAATTCCAGCTTTCTTCAATTGATGCTCTACTCATCAGACAGATTTCAGAACCATCAGTACTTGTTGAAAGCTTAGCTTCATAAATGTTACCACGCCTGTATCCTTTCAGAACTACTTTGCCTTTAGATTTACTCACAATTTCACAGTGTTCTTCAAAGAAATAAACATGATAACCTCTATCACAGATTTGACTTATACTCGGCAGATTGTGTTTAAGTCCTGAGACCAGAGCTACTTCTTTAATTATGATATTTCCAAGATTGATATTGCCATATCCCAATGTTTTTCCAATATTGCCATCTCCATAAGAAACACTTGGGCCAGCTTTCTCCACAAAGTCTGATAGCAGGGCCTTATTTCCAGTCATATGTCCTGAACATCCACTGTCCAGAACTAGAATATTTTTCCTGTTGCCCTGCAATCACAAAGACCACTAATTATTAATTTTAAGGACCCAGACTTGCTTGGATCCTTTGGCCTTATTAAGTTTGTTAACATCTGCAGCGGATTTAGCATCAGAGTTTATGTTAACAATTTTCTTATCAGAACTTACACTATCAGACTTTGAATCAGAATTTACACTAGAAGGAACAATGGAAACTTTCTTCAAAGAAGGTTTTATTTGATAATAATCATAGTACAAACTATGATATTCCTTACAAGTATAAATGGAATGCCATAAACTACCATAATGAAAACAAGGATTTTGTGGTTTGTATCTAACAGACTGACTCTTAACTCCTGATTTTGAAGGTAAGGAGTTAATATTCTTATTCTTCCTGCAAAAAGAAGCCAGATGGTTAGAACTTCCACAATTATGACATATTTTCCTAGGAGCATCAGGAACAGGTTTATAATCATTGCTTTTATTCACACCTTCCTTTCCATTCCTATTTTTCCTAGGTGATTTTACCTTGTTTGCATTCTTTACATCTTTCAGCTTATGCTTAAGCTGCTTCTTTGTCATTAAGCCTATGTTCACTTCAGCTGTCTTTTCCTGTTTTAGTTTGTTAGAAGTTGATTCCTCTTTAACTTCTGATTTCTCATTTTTAGACTTTACAGTTACAAACTTAACAGGTTTTAACTTTGGCTTTTGCTTAAGAACAGGCTTAATTTCTTCAGTTCCTTTATCATTCTTATCTTCTCCATAACCTAAGCCCTCCTTCCAGTTTCCACTACTTAGCAAATTTTGAGTTGTTTTGCCAGGGTTAGTCCAAGTCCTGATAATCTCTCTTTCCTTTTCTAACTCAGTTTTTAGATATTCATTCATTTTTAGCACTTCATCCCTAATATAAAAAGCATCATCTCTATCCTTCTGACTTTGATGGAACATGACTAACTCTTTTTCTAAGAAATCATTTCTTTTCTTAAAAGCAAGATTTTCAGAAGTTAATCTTTCACATGTTAAAGTTTGATCTCTATAACTAACAAACATGGTTTTAAGATATCTTCTCAACTCATTAATATCATCAGTATGAAAAGCATAAGTAGTCTGAGGTACCTTTGTTTCAGCTGCTTCAGAACTGCTCTCAGCACTTTCTTTATCAGCATTTGCCATCAATGCATAGTTCTCCTCACTTTCAGAGTCTGAGGTGTCTGTCCAGCTTTTCTGCTTTGTGATAAGAGCCTTGCCTTTGTCACCCTTTGCCTTCTTGCAATCAGGAGATATGTGGCCTTTCTCACCACAGTTATAGCATTTACCATTGGTATAATCTCCCCTGTCAGACTTTCCTCCTCTGCATTCAGATCTTCTGAAATTCTTCTTATCAGAACTTATGCCTTTCCTGGAAAACTTCTTTCCCTTCCTGAACTTCCTGTATGCAATCTTTGTGATTCCTTTCACCATAAGAGCACACAGCTTCATCATCTCCTCATCAGCATCAGTCTCAGGCAAGCTTTCAGAATCTGAGTCATCATTACTTTCAGAACTTGATGACTCAGTTTCAGACTTTATGAAAAGAGCTTTACCCTTGTCTTTCCTTGAGAAAGCTGCTTTCGGGGATTCTTCTTCAGCCTTAAGAACAACTGTCCTTGACTTTCCTCCTTTCCTCTTGCTTCTTTGTTCCATCTCAAGTTCATGAGTCTTGAGCATTCCATATATTTTATCAAGAGTTGTTTCATCAAGATTGTAGTTGTCTCTTATTGTCGTTGCCTTCAAATCCCAGCATTCAGGAAGAGCTAACAGGAATTTAAGGTTTGAATCTTCAAGATCATACTCTTTATCAACCAATGACAAATCATTCAAAAGTTTGACAAATCTATCATATAAATCATTCAATGACTCATTAGTCTTTGAGTCAAAATGTTCATACTCTTGAGTGAGTATTGTCTTCACGTTCTTCTTAATTGTGTCAGTTCCATGACACCTTGTTTCCAGAGCATCCCATATCTCCTTAGCAGTGTTGCAGTTGATTACCCTGTTTGACATTACATTATCAATGGCACTATGCAGTAAGTGTCGTACCTTAGCATCCTTAGCAATTGATGCTATATCTTCAGCATTATAATCACTCTTCTCCTTTGGTACGGTCTTTGCTGCTTCACCTGCAACTGCAACATCGAGTTTGGTTTGTTTGTGAGGCCCTTCCTTGATTCTATCAAGGTATTCTGGATCTGTTGCTTCCAGGAACATGGTCATCCTTACCTTCCATATGGGATATTCAGATGGTCTCAGTATGGGAACTCTGATAGTCTCATACCGACTTTGAATTTGTGTCTTTGGAGGTTCTTCAGTTTTGGTAGGCTTAGTTAGAGTTTCTGTGTCAGACATTATTGTGTTTGGATCTTTAACTGTATGTGTGTTAACAGATTGGCTCTGATACCACTTGTTAGGTCACACACACTGTAGAGGGGGTGAATACAGTGTATAATACAATCAAATCGAACTTTAATATATTAAGTAACAAAAAACAAACTTTATTGAAATAATAAACTCTGTTACAGTATGGAACTGTTACCTCTCAGTGATGAACAAATATCACCAGAGCTGCTAGGGTTACAATAAATAATCTTCTCGAATATGATAACACTTATAGTGTAAACCCTATGTCTGTGTTTATATACTACACAGTTACAAGATAATCGCTAATTGATATGGAATATAATTTTGCTTCCTAAAATATATCAATCAGATATCTTTTCATCCAAGTATTCCATTCTTCACGGAACTCCTTCTTCATGCATATCTCTTCTAATGTTTATCTCGATCTTCTTTCCTTTAATCAGCTACTATCCTTATCTGATCGTCCTTCAGCACTTAAGTTCTGATATCTAATTTCTGATGATTATCTCCTGATAATATAAGTACTGATATCCTTAAGTCCTGACTTCCAGTATAAGTACTGATCAATAGTTAAGTACTGATTTGTCCTGTTAAGTAAGATCTGAAATCTAAACATAAATTATATTAGCCATGACATTATCAAATATATCTAACAGTGCAGAATCGACAGCGTAAATATGCAGATCTATCCATAAAAGATGTGGACTATCAGGAAGGGGAACATGTACTGCTAAAGGTATCACCATAGAAGGGACTAACCAGGTTTGGCAACAAGGGCAAATTGAAACCTCGCTACGTTGGACCATTTAAAATTTTAAAGAGAGTCGGAAAGGTTGCGTACGAGTTAGCTTTACCACCCCATATACAGCATATTCATAATGTATTTCATGTATCTATGCTTAAGAAGTATAACCCTAATACGAGGCATGTAATAGAATATGCGCCAATAGAACTTCAGGCAGATTTGTCGTATGTAGAGCAGCCGATAAGAATTTTAGATCGGCAAGAGAGGGTATTAAGGAATAAGTCTGTACCATTAGTGAGAGTTTTGTGGAGAAACCCGGTGGTTGAAGAATCAACCTGGGAGCTTGAGAGTGATATGTTAGAGAAGTATCCTCAGTTATTTACATAGTGTGATTCTGAGGACAGAATCCTGTTAAGGGGGGGAGAATGTAATGACCGAGAAACTACGCTTGAATTATATCATAATAAAGATAAATTATGTGTATTATTATGTGATTAAAGGTGTTGAGTCATTAAACCCTAATTGTTATGTGCTACGTGTTGTCTGTTTTGATCCGAATGTGATTTGGATATTTATTGAGTATTTTATCGTAAGTTATATGTTTTATATCAAAGCCCGTACATCTCAAACCGTTTTTTAAAAGCCCGTATTTCAAACAAAATCATTGGCCCTATTTTTCCAAAAACAACCTATACCATATCGCTATTCTGAACCCCTGGACGTTTTACAAATTTACCTTTTTCGCGAAAAACGACTTTTCCGGACCCCTTCAGGTACCAAAAGCCCCACAAAAATCACATTTTTATTTTTATATGATCATGAAATTATCATACATCATTTTTCTTTGCATTTATGTAATATTCATAATTTTTGGGAATTTTAGCATTAATTTTGTATTTATTGGATATTTAAAAATTCGTTATTAATACCCAAAAATTATAAAAATTGGGGCCAAATATATTTATTAGATGTGTAATTAGCCCATTAATTTTATTTAGGGGTATTATTTTCAGTACTATAAATAGTTGTTTTATTATTAATTAATTAGTTAATTATAATTAAAAATTCAGAAAATCAAGAAATAATTAGTGTTGGTGAAGAATATTCAAGGAATTCAACTGCAAATTTGGGAGTGATTCTGTTATCCAAATCAAATATGTGAGTAACCAAAATGATCCTCTTGATCTCTGTTGTGCAAGACATGCATGTATCATAACAAGACTAAGTCATTCTGACAACCCTAAGATTAGTTGTACTGTAACCTTAATCTGTAATTCATACTTGTAACACTTAATGTCTGTAAAATGTAAATGGAGCAGACTGGAGCATTTTTCCCTAAACAGTATCAAGCCTAAGAATTCTATCTGGAAGAAGATCAAGAAGGTCATGCCTTAGAAGAATTATGAAGAAGCTTGGAGTTGAATAATTCTGTTTGGTGAAAAACATTCTAAGTCAAGATCTCTACAAGTAACAGAATTAGTGTTATAGAGAAGTCATTCGAGAACTCCGAAAGACCTATCGAGAACTCAGGAATTGTTTATCGAGAACTTAGGAAATGCTATTGGAGATATCGATAAGTCAGATACCCATTCGAGAACTCATAGATATCGACAAGTATACATTCATTAGAGAACTCTGAGTTATCGATAAGCCAAAGTCCATTAGAGAACTCTGAGTTATCGATAAACCAAAATTCACTAGAGAACTCAGAGTTGTCAATAAGTCAAGTCAACATGAAGTTTCAGAGATATCGACAAGCCAACATGCCTATCGAGATCTCAAGTTCTCTACAACTTAATTGGAGATCTCGAAGTGAAGAAATTTCTCTAAGTACAGAATTGAAGAACAGTTCAATATCCAAGGTTGCAAATCAACAAACAATTCACACAGCTGGATTGACAAGTCTACAAAAAGCAGCTTGAGAGATGTGCAAGATTAATGGTAAAGATTAACTGACAGAGGAAGATTAAAGTAAACACAGGATGCTAAAGATATGCTAAGCCAGAAATGGAAGATTTGCTTTTCTATAAATAGAAATGACAAGTGATAGTTTAGAAAAGCTAATAGCATGTTTATTATCCACTGTGTAAACTAGCAGTTAACTGAGTTATAAAGTTAACACTGGTCTTTGTCAGTTGTAACAATCTAGATAGAAAATCTTGTATTCTCTCTCAAGAAAGGAGCTAAGTTCTAAAACAAGAACTTAGAGATTTTGTAGCAAAACACTGCTTGATTTTTAATATAAAATTAAGTGAGTTTTGAAGATCTTTGTTTTACATATTTGCATTGTTATTTATGTTTAACATCTATTCTACTAAATCATTGATAACAACCAACTGCTTAAGCCAAAGTCGATCAAAAGGTAAACATTTAAGCCAAAACACATTCACCCCCCTTGTGTTGTATTTATACCTAACAAGTGGTATCAGAGCAAAATTTGAAAGTAAACAGATTAGATCTTGGAAAAATGAATACACAGAAAATCAGTAGTATCAAGATTCCTCCCTTTGATAAGGCCAACTACACTTTATGGAAAAAGAAAATGTTGTTGTTTATAAGAATGGCCAATCACCTTTACATTGGTATCCTCAATAATGGGCCCTTCACTCCTGTGGTTAGAGTTGAGGAAACCACAGATGGAGATATGGTTATTCCAGCTCATTATGCTCTCAAGGATCCCTCTGAGTATACTGAACCTGAAAGAGAGAAAGTTTCCCTGGACAGTGCTTTGCAACTGATACTAATTGAGTCACTTGACAATGTAATGTATAATAACATTGTCAACTGTGACACTGCTAAACAGATCTGGGAAAAGATTGAGATACTTTGTGAAGGAACTGAGGAGGTTAGGTCAAATCAAAAAAGGATATTGATTTCTCAGTATGAGGGTTTTGTGGCTAAACCAAAGGAGGGTATTACTGATGTGTTTGAAAGGTTTAATAAGCTGATAAATGACTTGCAGCTTCATGATAAATTTTATGATGTTGAAGAAGTGAATTTGAAGTTCTTGCTTACTCTCCCTGATCATTTGGAACAAAAGATCTCTGCAATCAGAGAAGGAAGGGATTTGAGTAGAATCACACTGGAGGTGCTCTATGGGGTTCTGAAAACTTATGAACTTGAAATGATTCAAAAGAAATCATTAAAGGTTGGTCAAGGATATGTACTGGACGACTCAAGTGCACTGAATGTGAATGATGGCCAGACCTCTAATGATGAGCAAAGATCCCAAACTCCAGAAATTTCTACAAGTGAGAAAAGAGTCAATGACACTAAAGAGCAAGTCATGCTGGAATTGGATGAAGAAGATGAGTTCTACACTCTTGATGAGCTTGATGAGCTAGACAAATCAATGGCTTACTTGGCTAGAAAATTCTCTAACATTAGAGTGAAGAAACCAAGATTTTTCAAGAGCAAATGATAGTCCTTCAATAAAGACAGCAGCTGGAAAGGAAAAGGGAAGTACACTCTTGATAGCAACACTGGCTACAAAACTGGATCTATTGATAGATCAAACATAAGGTGCTTTAACTGTGATGAGTTGGGCCATTTTTCTACAAAATGTAGGAAACCTAAGAAGGCAAGGAAAGACAAAGCCTATCTTGAGTTGGAAGCAAAGTATGATGCTCTTCTAAAGAAGCAACAAAGGAAAGCTTATATTGCTGAGGGCAAGAGCTGGAATGATTCAGATAATGATGAGGATGAAGAAGTTGGAAACTATGCACTCATGGCCTTGGAGCAAGGAGACTCTTCATCATCTAAATCACAGGTACCAACTCTTACCACAATTGATTTAAATGTGAGTCAATATAAGGAAACTGTTGAAAAGATGAGCACAGAAATGTTCCACATTCATACAAGCATGGTTGCTGCAAATGAGAAAGTTAGCAGATTGAAAAAGATCAATGAAAAACTTGAGAGTGAAAAACAAGAGACTGAATTGTTGCTGGTTGAGTTTGATACTACTAAGCAAGAAAATGCATACTTAAAGAACAAATTAAAGTGTGCAACTGAAATTGAAGCAGTATTGAGAGAAAGGCTGGAGAAGAATGAAGTAAAACTGAAATCCTTCAAAAATGCTTCTGAGTTGATTGGCCAATATCATGAAAAGAACAAGCCATGTGCAAACATTGCCATTGGTCTTGATTATGAGGGGTTGACCAACAAAAAGAAGTCTATGAGTGACAAAGGAAAATCAACTGAAACTGAGGATGTTCCAATTATTTTGAAGAAAGTTGAATCACCTTTGTTCAAGGTATGTGAGGTGAACTTCAGTGAAGAAGAGTTGATCATCAAACAGGAGATAGCTGATGAGGACAAGGAAAAAAAATGATGAGACAACTCAGTCTTCCATCTCTGTTGAAACACCAAAAGCCACTCAAGAAACTAAGGAGCCTGTGAAGGAGATTAAAGCTGAACAGGTCAAAAAGAAAAAGAAGAATAGAAATGGAAAGATTGGGATAAACAAAAGCAATAATTTTACTTATGTTGCAGATGCTCCTAGAAAGAGGTGTGAGAATTATGGATCAATGAATCACCTAACTCATCTTTGTAAAAAGATTGTTAGCAATCCACCTGAAGGAGTCTGCAAGTACAATGAAGCTAAGGCTAATGATCCCTATTCATTCTGTGATAAGTTTGACTGCATTCCCTGCAACATGAAAGTAATGAAGAGTTGCCACAAAATGAGAATTGATCTCATAGAATCGAAAATTGGTTCTATATCTGAAAGGGAAAATGCTCAACAGTTTATGAATTCCATTTTATCTCAAAATTCTCATTCTACTTCTGCAAAATCAGTTAACAAGAAGAAAGTGCCCAACACAGCTTGGGTAGCTAAACATACTTAATCCTCATTGTGTGCAGGTCAAAGGAAAGAAGTTTATATGGATCATTGATAGTGGATGTTCCAGACATATGATAGGTGATAAGGCCCTACTATCACTATTTGAGGAGATGGCGGCCCTTTGGTGACCTTTGGAGACAACAGCAAAGGATTCACAATGGGATATGGCAAGATTGTTTCTGAAAATGTTGTCATTGAAGATGTAGCACTAGTTGCTGGATTAGAAGTAAATCTTTTAAGTATTAGTCAATTTGCAGACAGAGGTTTTCAAGTTATTTTCAACAAAGAAGATTGTGCTTTTATTAGCAAAAAGACTGGTGAAATTGCTCTCAAAGGAGTAAGAAAGGGAAGCTTGTTTATTGCAAACTTAGACTCAACAAATAAGGATGGAGTGTGTTGTTTCTACACCAAGGCATCAGAAGAGCAAAGCAAATTATGGCATAAGAAACTATCTCACTTGAATTTCAAAGCAATCAACACCTTAGTCAAGAAGGAGCTTGTGAGAGACATGCCCAGTCTGGAATTTGCTCAACTGGAAGTTTGTGAAGCTTGTCAGAAAGGAAAGATGAAAAGATCAAGTCACAAGTCAAAATCTGTGAATTCAATAAGTGCACCTCTGTAACTTATTCACATGGACTTGTTTGGGCCAGTAAATGTCTTTTCCATTTCAAGGAACAAATATGCCCTTGTCATGGTTGATGATTTTTCAAGATACACTTGGGTTGAGTTCATGTACTCTAAAGATGAAACTCCAAACATTATAATTGAGCATATCAAGATAATTGAGAAGCAAGCTGAAGGAGAAGTTAGTGTGAAAAGATTGAGGAGTGATAATGGAACATAATTCAAAAACTCAATATTAAGTGAATTCTGCAAAAGCAAAGGAATTGTTCAAGAATTTTCAGACACCTCTGAACAAACAAGTGACAAATGAAGAGACCTCTGAACAAAATCATGGGAATGAAAGCTCTCTTCATTCTTCAATCATGGGAATGAAAATCTAACCATTGATTTTGTTCAGAGGTCTCTTCATTTGTCACTTGTTGTGCCACAACTTAATATTAGTTGTTCAAGAAAGATGAAGTTGTGGCACAACAAGTGACAAATGAAGAGACCTCTGAACAAAATCATGGGAATGAAAGCTCTCTTCAGACACCTGAATTTGATGGCACAAACTCAGGGGGAGAAGGGGAGAATGGAAATGACAGTCATGGTAATACTGAAGAAAATGATGAAGGCACTAGTCAACAGACACACACTAGAAAGTGGGATAGGAGTCATACAGTAGAAGCTATTATTGGTGATCCCTCAGCTGGTGTGAGAACTAGAAGTGCAACTGCTAATGAATGCATACATGCATGTTTTCTATCTCAAGTAGAGCCCAAGAAAACTGAAGAAGCCCTATTGGATCCTGATTGGATATGTGCTATGCAGGAGGAGCTGAATCAGTTTGAGAGAAACAAAGTTTGGAAATTTGTTCCTGCACCAAAGAATAGAAGCATAATTGGAACTAAGTGGGTGTACAGGAACAAAATGGATGAAAATGGAATTGTTACTAGAAACAAAGCAAGGCTGGTTGCTAAAGGCTACTCACAAGAAGAGGGAATTGACTATGACGAGACTTTTGCTCCTGTTGTAAGACTAGAAGCAATAAGAATTTTTCTGGCATTTGCTGCACACTCAAATTTCAAGGTGTAATAAATGGATGTCAAGAGTGCTTTTCTTAATGGTGAACTAGAAGAAGAAGTTTATGTGCAACAGGCACCTGGCTTTGAAGATCCAGAATTCCCTAACTTTGTTTACAAATTACTCAAGGCTCTATATGGATTAAAACAGGCACCCAGAGCCTAGTATGACACACTTTCAGAATTCCTACTCAAACATGGCTTTACCAGAGGTACTATTGATAAGACTCTCTTCTACAAGAAGCATGGTGAAGATATGATCCTAGTTCAAATATATGTGGATGATATCATCTTTGGATCTACAAATGAAAAGCTTTGTCAAAGATTCTCTAGGCTAATGCAGAGTGAGTATGAAATGAGCATGATGGGAGAATTGAGTTACTTCCTTGGCCTTCAAGTTAGTCAAAGAAGTGATGGTATTTTCATCAGCCAAACCAAATATGTGAATGACTTATTGGAGAAATTTGGTATGATGGATAGCTCACCTGCATCTACATCAATGTCTACTGCAACCAAGTTGGATGAAGACAAGAAAGGCAAGAGTGTGGATATTTCAAGCTATAGAGGGATGATTGGATCATTGCTTTATTTAACTGCTAGTAGACCAGACATCATGTTTGCTACTTTTCTATGTGCCAGATTTCAAGCCAATCCAAAGGAATCACATTTGATGGCTGTAAAAAGGATTTTCAGATACTTAAAGGGAACTCCAAACTTGGGATTATGGTATCCTAAGGGAGCTGGTTTTGAAGCTGTTGGATACACAGATGCAGATTTTGCTGGATGAGAGTTGATAGGAAAAGTACTAGTGGAAGCTGTCAATTTCTTGGTCAAAGACTTGAATCCTGGTATAGTAAGAAACAACAATATGTGTCAACTTCCACAGCTGAAACTGAATATATAGCTGCTGGAAGTTGTTGTGCTTAGGTGCTTTGGATTAGAAATCGGATAATGGACTATGGTCTAGTGTTACACAAAATTCTTATTATGTGTGACAATACTAGTGCCATATCTATAGTAGCTAATCCAGTTAATCATTCTAGAACAAAGCACATTGATGTTAGGTACCATTTTATCAGGGAATATGCTGCAAATGGTACCATTGAGCTCATTTTGTTCCAATAGAGAAACGATTAGCTGACATTTTTACTAAACCTTTGGATGAAGCAACCTTCACTAGACTTGTGAGTGAAATTGGTATGCTCAATTCTTCATACTAAGGTAAGAACTCAGCTAATGTGTTGCAGAAGATTAATTTCTAATAAATCAACTTAGTTTGATTTAATTGGAAATTAACTGAAATATGAATTATAAATATTTCAGAATCTCTGTATATTTATTTTTCTTAAAAACTCAAAAATTAACTTAGAATATTTCAAATTCTAAGTAAACTGCTTAGTTGTTAATTTATATCTTAAATGTGTAAAATTAACACAAGGCAGAATAATAGTACTCAAAGGTATAGAGAACTGAGTTTCGATAAGTCAAAATGACTTATCGACAAGTCATTCTAGAGTTCTCGAGTGAGTCCTCGATAAGTCTATTTACAGACTTCTCGAATGACTTCTCGATAAGCTCTATTATGACTTATCGATAAGACCATGCAGAGTTCTCTAATATTGTTAATTCACAGAGTTCTCGACAAGGATATTTTGAGACTTATCAATAACTCAGAACTAAAATAATTTAATTCAATGAATTATTTTAGTGAAATACTTTTGGAAAATTTATTCTTATTTCAATTTGATTCAATTCAAATAAATTAGAATTATTTCAGTCCTTTTTGGACAAAGTGGGCATTTATCAGAGTGCTAGATAAATCATTTCTTAGTTCTTGAAAAGAATTAATAAAATGACTTATCGAATGTACCTTTTTCAAATTCAAAATTACTTCTCGATAAGTTTAATATCAAACGTGTAATTCACTTATCGATAAGTATTTTACTTTTTCTATAAATACTCAGACTTCTCGATACATACACTGTACTTACACTTTCTCGAGATCTCAAGTGACCTAGCTTTCAGTCAAAAGGCGATTTCTCTCTTATTTTTGCTCCTTTCTCAAAATGTTTTCTTACCCACTACTTCTAAACACTAAAATGGCACAAAACATTATTAGAGCTATCATTCCAGAGAAGGGAACTAACTTTATTGCTTTTCTTGATGCTAACCAATCCCTTGATAGTTTCAAAGGGTTTGTAAAGTTTCTTTCTAAATCTTATATTGCAGGTGCTTTAACTGCAAGTCATGTGCTGTATCTGGACGTTCTTCATGAATTTTGGACATTGGCTATAACTAGGATATTTGTTCAAAAGAATGTCACTTTTATGGTGGTCACATGCACAATTGGAGGCCAGGAAATTGAGTTTTCAGTTGCTGATGTGAATACAGCCCTGGGATTGGCAACTGAGAATTATGGAGAGATGTCAACTACAGATGAGCTGAGTGAATTAATGGACTTCATCAACTACAGTGGCTCAATCAACTTGGCAAGCCTAAACAGGACAAACCTTAGGAAGGAATGGTCCTTTGTGTTTGATTCTGTAGTGAGGGCTTTCACTTGCAGAAAAACTGGCTTTGACAACATCTCAAGTGTGGTGCAGAAGCTGGTGTTCTCAATAGCTCACAGCAGGCATCTGAATGTTGGGGCTCTAATTATGGAGGAGCTGGCTACCAGGCTTACTATGCCTTTGAAGAATAAAGGTAAAGAAATCTTTTTGCCAATGTTTATTATGTCTACTTTAGCTCATAAAGTAAATGACATACATTTGTTAGCTGGTATTGATAGTAGTAGATTTGGCAATTGTAAGCACGTATCCAAAATAATATTTGGCTCACTTACTTCAAAGAATAAGGTGAGTGTAAGTCTTAGAATCACTCCATTTATGTTGGAAAGATTCAGGACTTATCCTTACCCTATGTCAGACATGAGGGCTCCTAAATTTGCTAGTTCAGCTATGGTTCCTGAGCCTGTGGAAGCACAAACACAGGCACACCAACAGGGACCTTCCAAAGCTGCAACCCCTTCTTCTAAACCACTAGGTGTTAGCAAACCAACCACTTTAGTCTCTCAAAAGACTGAAATGTGTAAAAAGAAGAGAAAGGAATCAACCCTTGCTGTTGTAAATGAGAGTGAAACAATTCAAATTGAACCAGAGTCACCCTTGGTCAAGAAACCAAAGAAGAGTAAGTTACCTGAGTTGACCACTCGAAACACCTCTGTGTCCTCCCAAAAGGGCACAGTTGAACAAATGGGGAGTAAACATTTACTAGATGCATCCTCTTAACAGGGTATATCTATTGAAAAGAGAATTCACCCCAATGCATCCTGTACTAAGTCAGCACAACCTGCACCTAGAGTATATGGTAGAAGAAATAAGGATGGCACACACAGTGAGGGCACATCACTTGAAGCTCCCTCATCCATTCAGGGGGAGCTGCCAACACTCACAACTGAGTAAACTTCTCAAATCTCTCAAATTTCTTCATCATATAGAGCACTTGAATCTGATTCTCAAGTGCACCAACACTCAAGTGACATGGTTCATGAAACTGTGCTAACCACCCAGAACCAACATCTAGATGGTGAGAGGCTACTAGCTGGGGTAGACCTTGATGACACCATCACAAACATGGGGGTTTCATCAGTTTTTACTGAAGACCCCATGGTCACTCTTGCACCTTCATGTGCACAATCATCTTTACAGATGAATAGGTTTGAGGGTAGTACTCTTGAGGGAGAGCTATCTAAATCCTCTCCAATTCAATTGGAGGTCCCTCTAAAAGGAACAACTCCCCTCAAAACCCTAGCTGAAATTTCCTTGACAGTTGAAGCTAGGAGTATAATTGCCAATGACCCTGTTATGGGAGAGGCAAGTTCATCACATTTATGTGACAGTGTTATGCAAGGTGCACAAAGGTTTGAGGCTGGTGTACATGACAGTAACCCAGTCAAATCCTCTCCAATTCCAATGGAGGTTCCCACTATATGTGGTGAACAATAAACTATCAAAACCATAGATTTATCTGTGAGTCAAACTGTGACTTCAGTCACATGTGGTAATCTGGACATTTCTCAGCAGCCATCCACATCTCAATCCAGCCAACCATATGTCATGGCTCAATGGCTACAAGATATGGAAGCTCAGCCTTCTACAATTGATGACATGTTGGTTGATCAAATATCAGGCTTGGCCAATCTCTCTCAGCAATTGCTCACTTCAGACATGGGGAACCAGGACTATCAAGCTATATTGCTATGCTTCAATGAAGAGGTTGAACAACAGAAGGAGAAGATAGTAGATGAAGCTGAAGAAGATGGAAATGTAGATGCTGTTAGGACGAAAACACGCGCTAATATTCACGGAAGTATACGTGTTCGCAAGTAATATAGAATAACTTCTAGTTCGTTCCCACAGAGACTCAGACTAATTATGTTCAATTAAACTCACTCACCAATGTATGATTACTTCTCAATGTTAAGACACTAACACTTAAAATTGTTAACTAAATATTAACTACAATTAACTACTTAATTAATCACATAATTAACACTTCGAATTAATAATATAAAAACACTCATGAGATCACAACTTCATTACTACTTCCTTCAATAGTTATTGTTATTACCCTTAGCATGCAACAGTGATGATATTAATCGAATAACACTAAACTGATAAAAGCCAACTTTCATTGTACTAATACCATTCTACCAAACATCCACAATTAAGATAGAAGTTGAATAGGCATCAAATATGTTGAGTTCCTATATGTCTACAGAAATTGACAAAATAATGATTTAAGCACAAGTTATTCCTTTTGATTACACAGGGCGAATAAAATGGTTAGAGTTACCCACTAATCATGCACATCATACATAAACCTATGCTAGCATGGCAAGTTCTAAATCTCGAGATCCACCGTCGCTTGACAAGAGATTAACACCCTATCTTATATGTTCGCGACACACATAAGACGAATACGCACAACCAATACTAGATATCATACAATCGTCACACACTAAGGTATTAAACAATTAACTAAAGAATTCCATAGTAAATCCGTTACGACCCCATGATCACGATTAGCCCATAATAGCACTTATCGTCATCATGGGTTCATATGAAAACATGATAAACAAAAACAAGAGAATAATAACTAAACTAATTATATTAAACCAGAGTACGTCACAAGAGTAATTAGGTTCAAAAGCAAGAAAACTAGCATCCAACGTTACAACGAAATAAAGAATCACAAGAAAATATGCTTCCTCTTCGTTGCGGTATGCTAAAATGGTCTTCTTCCTTGTCTCCTTCTCTCCTTGCTTAATACCACCCTCTAGCCTCGTGAAAACGTCTCTAAATCTACTTATATAATAGTCCCATAAAACTCAGATTACATAGAAGTTGGAAGCCAAACAGAAGTAGAAGTCTAAAATAAATTATCAAATTTCCCGACCCTGCGCGGCCGCTCAGCATAGCTGAGCGGGCGCTCAGGACCTAATGGAAAATTCCTGAATTTACTCCGTTTCTTCGCTGTAATCTGCCCATTTCTTTCCTCTCGCAATGCTGAACACATGCCAAGGCTTATTCTGGATGATTACTCCCCCGAAATACAACTAATACCCTGAAATGCATAAACACTGGAAAAACGCATCAAATACACAAAATACTTGATTTCAAGGCACCAATTTAAGCTATTTTAAGACATTCTAAGTGGTATAAAATGCCACTTATCACACCCCCAAACTTAAATCGATGCTTGTCCTCAAGCGTCACAGACTCAAAAATAAATAAAAACATGCATGAATGTAATCTGTATGAAATGCAGTGATCCCCCTTACTACGACCAATCCAACCAACTTACAACATCTCAACAAATACAATTAAGCAACTAAAGATCAATCAAATCATGCAATCGAACATACAGCCAGAAATGTGGTGTGTGCAGATGCTTAACAGATATGCTTCGGAACTAGACCAATTATTATGACTCAACTATCATCAAGGCAATCACAAGATTATACAAAGAATAAAAATTCTAGGCACAAAGTGACTTATAACACTACGAGAATAATGCAGCTTATTACGGAATCATGCTTTTTATTCACAACAATAATACTTATTTGACCGTGCAATGAGTGAGGTCCACAGAAGACTTATACAATGGTATCCATGTAGCGAGCGTTAGGTTAGCTGATCCTAGACTCTAAAAGCCTTAGGTCACTAGGCACAAAGTCCCCTAAGAACTTAATAACTCGAATATCAAAGAGCCCACTCGAGATCAATTATGCATTAACTTCTTTATTATTTTTTCTTTTTTTTTCTATGTTTTTCTCTTTTTCTCTTTTTTTTTTCAAAATTTCTGAGCAAGTGCGTTTCGCTCCATCTTGCTCAACCCTAGACTACTCGCAGAACCCTACGAGCCGGCTACTAGCCATTTGACGCCTAGCCACAATTAGCAACAAATTCCATTTTTTTTACTCCATTTTTTTCTTTTCCATGCCTTTATCAATAAGAACCTATTATCAAATTCTAAGCATAATAAATAGATTAACCTCGAAAACAATCAGATCATAACAACAATCTAGTCCTTACGCATTCTCTAAGACTTAGTAAAAATACAAATGCTTCTAGCATGCATATCAACCTACATGACTCAACATCACTATAATTCCATCACTACACTCGCCTCAACATCACAAATCAGTCGGCAAATCATCGCAAAAGGGATCATGGCATATGCATGAGCTATATGACATGATAAACAAATAAAGCTATAAATAAATAAAAAAAAAACTATATGGCAAAAATTATGCAACTATATGAACTAACTATCATGAATATGCAGCTATATGACACACACACAAAATATTCCTTAACTACCACCCCCAAACTTAAAATCTTCACTGTCCCCAGTGAAGGTAGTAGAAAGGAACACAGGGTATACATAGTCGGAGTCATCATCATCATCTCCCTCAGTGGGTGGAGTATCAGGCGGCGGGTATGCAGAGTCCTCACCAAAAACTGGCCACTGGATGTCAGCTCCAAGGCCCCGAAAAGCAGTCCCTAACGCAAGGGTGAGCTCCTGAGCAAACCAGCTTTGTGTCTCGTACATGGCATCCATCCGCCGTGACAGACTCCTGTACTGAGCATCAACCATCCCAGCACCCTCCTGAGCTCTCGAAGAACCAGCCTCATCACGCCTAGGCCTAGCCATAGTAGCACCTCGTGCTGGACGCCCTCCTGAAAGACGATAACCCAGCCCATGCTACTCGGGCTCACCGCCGGTCCACTCCTGCATCCCATTCAAAGTCCCAGAATCAATCGGAGCAGCAGGCAACTGTAACTGCTCATGGGACGGCCAGTTCACTCCCACTGCTCGGCAAAGCTTCGTGACCACGGATGCATAAGGGATGTTCATGTGCTTAGCTCCCCTCAAAAACTTCAGAATTTCTTGGTAGATAAACTCACCAAGGTCCACATAGTACTCCCCATTCAAAATTCCCCACAACAACTGCGCTCTCTCAACTATGACCTCGTGTGCATACAAAGAAGGCAGAATATTAGCACAAATAAACGCATTCCATGCATGGGTATACCTGTTCATAGCGATCGCCGGAAAGTGATGATACTCATTAGTTCCTGTCTTGAAGGTCCAAACTGTGCCCGACCTACAAAGAGTAGCACAAATCAAATCAAAGTTGAAATCCTCAACTGTCTTCTCATTCCAGTTCTCCTCCTCGAGCTTCCTCTCTCGCTACCCAATCACCCGGCGAATCGCCGCTGGGTGATAATCAACCGTCAGCCCTCGGACCACAGAAAACCCATTCTTCTCGGCCTTCGCGTTCGCATAGAACTCGCGAACCACGCTCATCGGCACTGCTTCAGGCGACTCACAGAAAGCTATCCACCCCTTCTCTAAAATCATAGGTAGCAACTCACCATCCCTCCTCGATGGAAAAAACCCCCTCTCCTTCAGAATCGGCTTCCCCAAAAGCCTAGTGTACTCCTCCTCCGCAGCTTTGTCATTCAACCGAGGCCTCACAGCAGTACCCCTCGATGAATCAGCAGTAGGGACTATGCTGCTGCTATCAATAGTCCTTGCTCTCTTGGGTGCCATTGAATCTGAATAAAAGTGCTTGAGAATAGTGTTTTTGTGTTTTGGAGAGAGTTTGAGTGTAGAAAGTGTGTGGGAGATGTATGGGATAAGTGTATGTATATATAGGGTATGGATTAGATTAAAATTAGATTAGGAGTGGGTTTGAGGGATAAAATCATGGGGTAATGGGAAAAGAAATCGTGGGTAATGGGGCTGTATTTTATTTTTTTTATTTTCTAATTTTTTTGGTTTTTTTATGAACTTAAAAAAAATTCTGGCAGCCGACCCCTGAGCGGTCGCTCAGCAAAGCTGAGCAGGCGCTCAGCTTGCTGTGCGGTCACTTAGCAGAGCTGAGCGGACGCTCAGGGGGTCTCTGGAAAATTTTTTCCGAGCCCGGTTTTTCTGATTTTTTTGTGGTTTTCGATAGGTTATTAACTTCTAAGGGTTCCTGTAATAACAAATCATGGGTTGCCTCCCACGCAGCGCTTCTTTTTCGTCATTAGCTTGACGTTGCGTACCTTCCTCAAGTTGACAATAAAACGACACTAATCACTTCTCGGTTTGCCGTGTCCCCATAGTAGTGCTTCAAACGCTGACCGTTAACTTTGAATGCTTGGTCCGGATCATTCTCAAAAATCTCCACCGCTCCATGTGGAAACACAGTTTTGACAATAAAAGGTCCAGAACACCTTAATTTCAACTTCCCAGGAAAAAGTCGGAGACGAGACTTGAATAAGAGTACTTGTTGCCCCGTCACGAATAACTTAGGATGTAGCTTCCTATCATGCCACCTCTTCACCTTTTCCTTGTACATTTTGTTATTCTCGTACGCTTGAAGTCGAAATTCATCAAGTTTATTAAGCTGAAGCATTCTCTTCTTACCAGCTGCATCTAAATCCAGGTTCAACTTTTTCAACGCCCAATAGGCCTTATGCTCAAGCTCCGCGGGTAAATGACATCCCTTACCATACACCATTCTAGAGAAGGTTGTTTATCCGTCAAGGAAAGATTGGTCTTTAAAGCTCGATGAAGCTGTTTGGGCTTACAGAACAGCATACAAAAATCATATAAGTGAACTTACGGTTGCAGAAATGCGACCCTTCATCACTTATGATTACCCGAGGTGTTCCAAACCTTGTGAAAATCTGCTTATGAAGAAAATTTAACACTGCCTTTGCATCATTTGTCGGTAGAGCTTTGACTTCTACCCATTTCGAGACATAATCGACTGCCAGCAAGATGTACTCATTATTGCAGGACGAGACAAAAGGCCCCATGAAATTGATTCCCCAAACAAAAGACCTCATCCTTTCTCGTCACATTTCCCACTCTTTGGCAATGATCACACCTTAAGACAAACTGATGAGCATCCTTAAATAAAGTAGGCCAGAAAAAACCTGCTTGCAGAATACGAGCTGTCATCTTCTCACCACCATAGTGTCCACCATAAACTGTAGAGTGGCAGTCTCGTAATATCCCCTCCATCTCACAGAACGGGATACATCTCCTGATGATCTGGTTAGCTCCCTGTCTAAACAAATATGGTTCATCCCACATATACCACTTCACCTCATGCAGAAACTTCTTCTTTTGAGCTGAGGTCAAATTAGGAGGCATTATATTGCTGACAAGATAGTTTACAATATCGGCAAACCATGGCTCTTCCTCCTGAACTGCGAACAACTGCTCATCCGGAAAAGATTCATTGATCAATGTCCTATCCTGTGAAGTAGACTCGGGATTCTCCAATCTAGAGAGATGGTCAACTATTTGATTCTCAGTACCCTTTCGATCCTTGATCTCTAACTCAAATTCCTGAAGTAAGAGCACCCGACGAATGAGTCTCGGCTTCGAATCCTTCTTGGAAACCAATAGCGAATGGCCGCATGATCAGTGAATACTGTCACTTTTGTCCCAAGCAGATAAGATCAAAATTTCTCGAACCCAAAGACTATAGCCAAGAGCTCCTTCTCAGTAGTGGTGTAGTTCATTTGGGCCCCATTTAAGGTCTTACTAGCATAGTAGACCACATGAAAGAGATTATTCTTGCGCTGCCCAAGAACTGCACCTACCGTATAATCACTCGCATCACACATCATCTCAAACAGCTCTGTCCAATCTGGTGCTGTAATAACTGGTGCAGTGATTAAACTCTTCTTGAGAGTCTCGAATGCCGTCAAACATTCATCATTAAATTTGAAAGACACATCTTTCTCAAGCAAGTTGCACAACGGCTTGGATATCTTTGAAAAGTCCTTGATGAACCTCCGATAAAAACCCGCATGACCAAGAAAACTACGGATTCCTTTCACAGAAATAGGTGGTGGAAGATTTTCAATGACTCCCACCTTGGCTTTATCCACCTCAAGACCTTTGCTAGAGACCTTATGCCCAAGAATAATGCCTTCACGCACCATAAAATGACATTTCTCCCAGTTGAGCACCAAATTAGTTTCCACACACCTTTTGAGCACGACACGAAGATTATTCAAACATTCATCATACGAATGTCCAAAGACGGAGAAGTCGTCCATGAACACCTCAACATTATTCCCAATCATGTCAGAGAATATAGCCATCATACATCTCTGAAAAGTGGCCGGTGCGCCACATAACCTAAACGAAACTCTGCGAAAAGCAAACGTGCCAAATGGACAAGTGAAGGTAGTCTTTTCCTGATCCTCTGGTGCAATAAAAATCTGATTATACCCTGAGTAGCCATCCAGAAGACAATAATACTCATGACCAGCCAACTTGTCAAGCATCTGATCAATAAAAGGAAGAGGGAAGTGATCCTTCCTCGTGGCTTTGTTCAACTTTCGGTAATCCATGCATACTCTCCATCCTGTAACTGTTCGAGTGGAGATGAGCTCATTCTTCTCATTTGCTACCACAGTGATACCTCCTTTCTTAGGCACACATTGCACGGGGCTCACCCAAGAACTGTCAGAAATAGGATAAATAAATCCTGCATCCATCCATTTCAGAATTTCTTTCTTCACCACCTCCTTCATGATAGGATTCAGTCTGCGATGTTGCTCAACAGTTGGCTTACTACCCTCCTCCAGCAGAATCTTATGCATGCAGTATGAAGGGCTGATCCCATTGATGTCTGCTATGGTCCATCCAATAGCTGATTGGAATTCTCTCAAAATCCTTAAGAGCTTGTCTTCCTCACTACCAGAAAGGTCAGATGCAATAATAACATGTAAAGTAGATGCATCACTTAAAAAAGCATACCTCAAGTGTTCAGGTAATGGCTTGAGCTCCACGGTAGGTGCTTCCTCAATTGATGGTTTGAGCTTTCCTTCAGCATTCTTGAGGTCAAAAGTACCAAGAGCTTCAAACGACATGTCCAGCTTTCGCCTCCAGGGAGAAGCATTAAGATATTGTAACTGCTCGTTGCCATCTTCATCATCACTGTCGAAATCCCCCACTAAGGCCTTTTCTAATGCATCAGTCATTACCATATGATCGAGTTCTGAAGTAACCGCAGAATCAATCACATCCACTTGTAAGCACTCCTCATCTTCTATAGGGAATTTCATTGCTTTGAATACATTGAAGGTCACATCTTGATCATGCACCCGCATAGTAAGTTCACCTTTCTGCACATCTATCAAGGTACGGCCAGTAGCCAAGAACGGTCTTCCCAAGATTATGGGAATCTTCTTATCTTCCTCAAAATCCAGAATAACAAAGTCTGCAGGAAAGAATAGCTTATCCACCTTGACTAGCACATCCTCCACTATGCCCCTTGGGTAAGTAATAGAACGATCAGCCAATTATAGAGACATGTAGGTGGGTTTTGGATCCGGCAAATCCAACTTTTTAAAGATCGACAACGGCATCAGATTGATGCTTGCTCCCAAATCACAAAGGCACTTGTCAAATGACAACTTGCCAATGGTGCAAGGAATGGTGAAGCTACCTGGATCTTTAAGCTTTGGAGGTAACTTTTGCTGCAGAACAGCGCTGCATTCTTCCGTTAGAGCAACGGTCTCAAGGTCATCCAGTTTCATCTTCCTTGAAAGAATACTCTTCATAAACTTCGCATAACTGGGCATTTGCTCCAGAGCCTCAATGAAAGGTATATTGATGTGAAGTTTCTTGAACACCTCCAGAAACTTACCAAACTGCTTATCCGGCTTTTGTTGCTGCAATCTCTTAGGGAAAGGTGGTGGAGGATAGAGCTGTTTCTCCCCTGTATTACCCTCAGGCAGAGTGTATTCAACAGTAGTCTTCCTTGGTTCCGCCACTTTCTCCTTTTGCTTAGCTTCTTCATCTCTAACTTCAGCTTCTCCTTCTTTTGCCTTTTCAGCATCAGCAACTTTCCCAGACCTTAAGGTAATAGCCTTGACTTGCTCTTTAGCTTCCTTCCGACCTGGTACTTCCGTGTTACTGGGAAGTGTTCCAGGTTGACGATTGAGCACTGCATTGTCTATTTGACCGATTTGATTTTCCAAGGTCTTGATAGATACCGCCTGACTCTTGCATAACAGCTTAAGTTCCTCAAAATCAGCACTAGTAGGTGGAGCTGCACTCCCCTGTTGAGGATATAATTGCCTTTGAGCATATTGCTGCGGTTGCTGGAATCCAGGTGGATTAAACTGTTTACTCACACCTTGCTAATATGGTGGTTGAATATCATTCTGATTATTACCCCAGCTGAAATTTAGATGATTTATGTTGTTAGGATGATAAGTAGCTGGCACAGGCTGCTATTGTCGCTGATAATTGTTCACATACTGGACAGATTCGTTGACGAGAGAACACTGATCCGTAGCATGAGAACCTGCACAAAGCTCACAGACCATAGCTATTTGATTAACTCCATATGTAGCTAGAGAATCAACCTTCATAGACAACGTTTGGAGCTGCGCTGCAATAGCAGTGGCTGCATCGACTTCCAGAATACCTGCTACCTTCCCAGGCATCATCCTCTGGGTTGGGTTTTGATGCTCATTTGCAGCCATAGTCTCGATAAAATTTTAAGCCTCAGTATGGCTTTTGGCCCACAAGGCGCCTCCAGCTGCTGCATCGAGCATGGGCCGAGATTGGGCCCCCAAACCATTATAGAAACCAGTGATCACCATCCAATCGGGCATTCTATGATATGGACACTTTCTCAACATTTCCTTGTAGCATTCCCAAGCTTCGCACATAGATTCTGTAGGTTGCTGCGCAAACTGAGTAAGAGCACTCCGCATAGCAGCAGTCTTTTCCATCGGATAAAACTTCACCAGAAACTTTTGCGCAAGATCTTGCCAAGTAGTGATGGACCCAGCTGGTTCAGAATGTAACCAGTCCTTAGCTTTGTCCCTCAGTGAGAATGGGAAAAGCCTCAGCTTGATAGCCTCATCAATCACGCCATTATACTTGAAAGTACTGCAGATCTCGACAAAATTCCTTATGTGCATGTTGGGGTCTTCAGTCGCAGCACCTCCAAAAGAAACAGAATTCTGCACCATCTCAATAGTGCCCGGCTTGATTTCAAAGGTGTTAGCTTGAATAGCCGGATGAAGAATGCTTGACTGAATGTCATCAATTTTAGGCCGAGAAAAGTCCATAAGAGCTGGATCTGCCGGAACAATACGATCACCCATGATTACTGGTTCTTTCTGCTCACTTCCTGAATCTGAATCTTCAAAATCTATCTTTTCCGGAATATCAAGAACTTCGTCTATCTCCTCAGCTGTATCTAAAGTCCTCTTGCGAGTACAAGAACGAGTTTGCATAAACGCTCGCTAAAGTACCTGAAACACAACCAAAAACAATAAGTAACAAATACGTCTTAATCACTGAGTCCTAACGACCAATGATGGTAAGTACATAAACTAAACAAATACGCCGAGTCCCTGGCAACGGCGCCAAAAACTTGTTAGGGTGAAAACACGCGCTAATATTCACGCAAGTATACGCGTTCGCAAGTAATATAGAATAACTTCTAGTTTGTTCTCACAGAGACTCAGACTAATTATGTTCAATTAAACTCACTCACCAATGTATGATTACTTCTCAATGTTAAGACACTAACACTTAAAATTGTTGACTAAATATTAACTACAATTAACTACTTAATTAATCACTTAATTAACACTTCGAATTAACAATATAAAAACACTCATGAGATCACAACTTCATTACTACTTCCTTCAATAGTTATTGTTATTACCCTTAGCATGCAACAATGATGATATTAATCGAATAACACTAAACTGATAAAAGCCAACTTTCATTGTACTAATACCATTCTACCAAACATCCACAATTAAGATAGAAGTTGAATAGGCATCAATTATGTTGAGTTCCTATATGTCTACAGAAACTGACAAAATAATGATTTAAGCAGAAGTTATTCCTTTTGATTACACAGGGCGAATAAAACGGTTAGAGTTACCCACTAATCATGCACATCATATATAAACCTATGCTAGCATGGCAAGTTCTAAATCTGGAGATCCACCGTCGCTTCACAAGAGATTAACACCCTATCTTATATGTTCGCGACACACATAAGACGAATACGCACAACCAATACTAGATATCATACAATCGTCACACACTAAGGTATTAAACAATTAACTAAAGAATTCCATAGTAAATCCGTTACGACCCCATGATCACGATTAGCCCATAATAGCACTTATCGTCATCATGGGTTCATATGAAAACATGATAAACAAAAACAAGAGAATAATAACTAAACTAATTATATTAAACCAGAGTACGTCACAAGAGTAATTAGGTTCAAAAGCAAGAAAACTAGCATCCAACGTTACAACGAAATAAAGAATCACAAGAAAATATGCTTCCTCTTCGTTACGGTGTGCTAAAACGGTCTTCTTCCTTGTCTCCTTCTCTCCTTGCTTAATACCACCCTCTAGCCTCGTGAAAACGTCTCTAAATCTACTTATATAATAGTCCCATAAACTCAGATTATATAGAAGTTGGAAGCCAAACAGAAGTAGAAGTATAAAATAAATTATCAAATTTCCCGACCCTGCGGGGACGCTCAGCATAGCTGAGCGGGCGCTCAGGACCCTACTGGAAAATTCCTGAGTTTGCTCTGTTTCTTCGCTGTAATCTGCCCCTCTCTTTCCTCTCGCAATGCTGAACACATGCCAAGGCTTATTCTTGATGATTACTCCCCCGAAATACAACTAATACCCTGAAATGCACAAACACTAGAAAAACACATCAAATACACAAAATACTTGATTTCAAGGCACCAATTTAAGCTATTTTAAGACGTTCTAAGTGGTATAAAATGCCACTTATCAGATGCCTGGTTGTCTGATGACCATGTGGTAGAAATGGTCGAAGTTTTGGCTAGATTCAGGCGGGAGTACATAACTATCATGGGAAGCAATGATAAATCTCTGACTCCTCCTGAAGTCTATGATGCCATCATAGATGTGCACAAAGCTCAACTCAAGGCTTTCCATCTCTTTGGAAAGGCCCTTGAAGTAAAATTGACTAGACATGAAGATAAAATCAGGAAGCTTATCAAGGAAAAGATGGATGACATTGTGCCTTATCAAAAGGACATCAAGAATCAATTCCAGTCTTTCACTGAGCAAATGTCAAGGATGGATCTGGCCTCCATTGAAAAGGAAGTGTCAAATATGAAGAGTTCTTTCAAGGCCCTGTTTGATCAAGTTCAAGCTCATATCACAAATTCAAATGATACCAGGGTCAAGCTCAATCAAATGTATACTACAAGGTATGAGCCTTCATTTCTTCTCATGGAGGGTGTCAGAAAAGCTGTTGATGAACACTTTGGGTCCTTCTCAGCCAAAACCTCTACTCCTCAAATACAAGAACTTCAATATCAAATTTCTTCACTTAAAGCTTCCAACTCAGATTTATCTTCACAAGTCAGAGCTCTAACCACATTGGTTGAGAGTCAACAACATGATATTCAGGCCCTAGTGGAGTCCCATAAGCATTTACAAATGCAGAATATAGTTGATTTAGGAGCCATTATGGGAAAACTCAACATCCCACTGCCAGCATTGTCTGAAGCTGTAAGACCTGAGATTCCTACTCCCCTATTCATGCCTGTCACCAAGACTAAGGGGGAGATAGATGCAAGGCTAGCACAATCACAATCAAAACTCAAAAGTCAAGTACAAGGTCTAGAATAAGAGAGGCTCCTTATGGCTGCCCAAGGTCCAGGAATGACACAAGAGTTTGACAATTTGCTCACTGGACTAAGGAACTCTCTCAACAATAACTTCTTCACTTATAGAAAGACCTTGGAAAAGACTATCAATTTCATCAGGGTGCTGTAGATCCCAGTCAAGGACCAGTTTTTGGAGAAAAGGATAGTGTTCAATCTTAATGATTCTGGTGTAGACAGATGTATGCAAGTCAACTTCAATTATCTAATTTCCAGAAGAGCATCTGAGGTGGATATTTTGATTAACAAGGTCAGGATAATCAACAATGAAGAGAAAATGCTACTAGCAGAGTTGAAGAAGGCTCAAGAAGCTGCATTCCTGGAAGCTTATCTACATCCAAGAAAATGGGTGCACTATATCTGCTCTACAACCAAGCAACTGAAACATTTCCATGTACCCAAAAACTGTGTCATGGCCAACAAAAGACTGATAATGGTGCTTGAGTCTGAGCTGAAAAGTAAGAAATTGAAGACTAGTGAAGATGAAGCTATGATCAAGATTCTGAGGAGATACATTGATAACCCTGAAGCCAATTTGCCTAAAACTCAAATCAACACAGATGACTTGGGTGATGATGAGCAGAAGAAAGATGGTCAAAATCCTTCTGGCTCAAACTCAAGTCAATCTAGCAAGGTAATTCGTAGAAAAGGTGATAGTGAGAAAGATAAGGAGAAGAAAAGTGGATCTGAGACTCAAAGGAGGGGTGGAAGGAGAAAAAGACAAAAGAATGATACCTCACAACCCCTCGAAACCCTAAATATCCAAATACCAATTGTTAAACCTTCACATTCAACCTCATCAAAAACTGCTCAACCTCAAACCTCTAAGCCTAAATATTTCTATAAGCTCACTACAAACTCTCTCCTCAAAACTCAAATCACTCACAGCCATACTTCTCTGAAAAGACTCAAAACTGTACCTCATTCAAGCCACCCCATAAAAAACACTTCAAAACAGTTGGAATAGGTCCAAAAGGAGCCAAGGTTAAGAGAAGATTCAGAAGACAAAGAAGACAAAGAAGAAGACAACTGGCAGCTGAATTTCTAAATGATCATGGATTTGGTGAAAAGGCCATCTGGAACAGATATGATCAAGATGATTTCCAACCTCTAAATGTTGTGGATTCAGATGAAGACTACTTCCAATAGCTAGCTGAAAGAATTGTCAGAGTTTGGGTTGTTAACATCAAAGAAGTTAGAATCTACTACAGTGATGGGTCCTTTGAAAAGCTTGGAAATAGACTAATGGATTCTCTCTCAATTGTTGAAATGAAAAGGGTGATAAGCTTGATGAATGGTAAAGATTCAGCCACTAAGGCATGGAGAATAGTATTGGCAGTGTTTGTGGTTAACAGAGAGGAGATGATAGATAAGCATAGAGATTTGCAAATCAACAAACAATTTACACAGCTGGATTGACAAGTCTATAAAAAGGAGCTTGAGAGATGTGCAAGATTAATGGTAAAGATTAACTGACAGGGGAAGATTAAAGTAAATACGGGATGCTAAAGATATGCTAATCCAGAAATGGAAGATTTGCTTTCTATAAATAGAAATGACAAGTGACAGTTTAGAAAAGCTAATATGTTTATTATCCACTGTGTAAAATAGCAGTTAACTGAGTTATAAAGTTAACACTGGTCCTTAGTCAGTTGTAACAATCTAGATAGAAAATCTTGTATTCTCTCTCAAGAAAGGAGCTAAGTTCTAAAACAAGAACTTAGAGATTTTGTAGCAAAACACTGCTTGATTTTTAATATAAAATTAAGTGAGTCTTGAAGATCTTTGTTTTACATATTTGCATTGTTATTTATGTTTAACATCTATTCTACTAAATCATTGATAACAACCAATTGCTTAAGCCAAAGTCGATCAAAAGGTAAACATTTAAGCCAAAACACATTCCCCCCCCCCTCTGTGTTGTACTCATACCTAACAATCTCTACTTTCTATTCATACCATCAATCAAACTGGAGCTTTTTCCAGTTTCCGGCGGGTCGACCCAGTTCTTGGTGACCCGAATACAACCCGTTTTTTTTGAAAATAAAACCCGGTTTTTATCTTCAAAACCCTGAAAACATTTTCTGAAAGTTGTTTCTGATATTTCTATTATTTATTCTTATTTTATAAAATCAGAAATTAGTTTTATAAATTATAAAAATCTAATAAAAATTAGATTTAAATTCTGAAAATTATTATTAATAATTTTTAAATTATTTTATTTATTTGGGAAATTCGAAATTAGTTATTTAATTAATTATTTAATTATTTATCTAATTATTATTAGTTATTTAATTAATTAATAATTAGGTAATTAATTAATAAATAAGGATTTAAAAATAATTGAATAATATGATTATTAACTCGATAATTAGTTGAATATTACGATTAACTAGTATCTATACGAGTAATGATTCGATAATTAAAATTATTATTGGAGCGATAATTTATTTATTCGAAGAGTGTCGTAATGATTATTCGTATCGAATAATTAAGTACAGATAATTAATTAATTGTATCAGTTATAATAATAATAATAATAGTTCGATAATTATGCGAGGAATGCAAGTAGCTCGTATTTATACGAGTAGTTGAACGTGGAGTTAGATTATGGTGCGAGTAATAATTAGTTATTCGATAAATAGCGTATCAGTTAATTGTATCGATTGGTTATTTGTAAATAATTGATCTAATCAAGTAAGTGATAATAATTTGTAAATAATTTTAATAATTTGTAATTAATCCTAATAATTAAGGATTAATTATTTTAAAATGCAATAAATATCTAATTATTATTTAAAAATATAATTAAGGATTATTTAATTATAATTAATTACTTATAATTGATTATTAATTAATTAAATCTTGTTTCATTCGTAGTAATTAAACTGTTAGTCCGATTTGAGCGAAACGAAGACCCTTAGACTTAGAAAAATGAAACGAAACCAATAAAAATAATTGAAAATCATAATTTCCTCCGAAAGAGAGTGGTCTTGTGTTAGTTAACTATTTATATGCCCTAATAGGGGTAGAATCGAGTCAAATAAATTCTGAACAATTATAAATAAAACCAAATAGGGCTAATTAATACAGGTATGGGTCTAGTATCGATTCTAAAAATATTTATAAGTCCAAAAAAAGCAATCATGTGCTTTATGTGTGATGTGCTTTACATGATTATATGAAACTTATGTGCTATATAATTATATGTTTAGATATGCGAGTCAGATAGAAATGTATGGGTAGATAATTAAGGTTATGTGGTATCAATTCGAGATACGCGTATGAAGTAAGTTATATAAATGACTATCTTTCTATGATTGATCCAGTATCAACAAGGCAGATCAAGCAAGAGACAAAAGGTGGTGAATTGAACCAGGTTAAGTACGCGCAAGGCAAGTTTTTGCCCTATTCTAAATTCAGAATAGTGAAATATACCCCACTTTCCATATCAGTTACAATTTGATAATCTTATTCACATATACTGTTACACAATTAATGATTCTTGTTTCTATTTCATTTCGATTCTTGATTTCTCCCAATTTATTGAATCTTCTATTCATATTCCAATACTTTTATCCTTGTTACATATACTATGATATATCCTGATATTGGGATACATCAAAAGCATTCCGATTATTCTGGATGCTAAGCTTTGGACTGGATGGTTACGATACGGGCTGGGTTTTACCCGAACCTTTAATTAATAGGCCATAGTTGCCTGAGTACTCTTTATGTTGGTAGGGTCTATGCAGTTCGGTATAGATCTGCACTATATCCTGACTGATCAGCGGGCTATAGTGCATATGTTGGTTCTTGTTTCCAGTCTTGTTCATTTGGCACTCGCCAGTATTGGCAAATTAATAATCTTTACAGAAACAAATGGTTGTACAAACCAGCAGCTTACCGATTCATTTATTCTTCTCCTTTATACTATATATATATATATATATATATATTATTGCAGGCTTGTTGAGCAATTTTGGCTCACCCTCTTTTATTGTTATTCCTATTGTTTTACAGTTAAGGTAGAGAATGAAATCCATCAGAACCCGCATAGCCAAGAAGCCAGTCAAGCGGCGGGACCCTCTTATACCAAGAGTGTTCATCCCTATCCAAGAAGAGAGTTTTGAGCTACCAGATCAGGTGTAACAGGATAAGTAATAGTGATGAGTTGAATAAAAGTTGTTTAGTATGAGATGTAAATAGAATAAAGTTTTGTAACGAAGAGAGTTTTTGAGATAGATTGTTTTTTAGCTGGTTTGTAATAAAGTTAGTGTGTCGTTCTTATTTTCAAATCTTAACCTTAAATGATCCTGAGTAGTAGTAGTTCGGGGTAATTATTTTATTTATATTTTGCTTGTGCAAGATTAGTGAGTAGTTAATATTAGTAATGCCCCAAATCTATACCCCGGGTTTGGAGGGTGCTACACTCGTCGAGTTTATTCAATTGAAGCATCCTCTTCTTTCCAGCCGCATCCAAGTCCAGATTCAACTTCTTCAAAGCCCAATATGCCTTATGCTCAAGCTCCACAGGCAAATGACACGCCTTACCATAAACTGACTAAAACGGCGACATTCCCAATGGAGTCTTATATGCTGTTCTATAAGCCCAAACAGCTTCATCAAGCTTAAAAGACCAATCTTTCCTTGATGGGCATATGACTTTCTCTAAAATACGCTTGATCTCTCTATTAGACACCTCAGCTTGACCATTTTTCTGAGGATGATAAGCCCTAGCAATGCGATGATTCACATTATACCTTTTCATTATAGCAGTAAACTTGTGATTGCAAAAATGCGACCCCACATCACTGATTATGACTCTTGGAGTTCCAAATCTTGTGAATATCTGCTTGTGAAGAAAATTAAGCACCACTTTCGCATCATTAGTTGGAAACGCCTTAACTTTAACCCATTTCGACACGTAATCAACTGTCAACAAGATATACTAATTGTTACAAGATGAGACAAATGGCCCCATGAAGTCAATTCCCCAAACATCGAAGACCTCAACCTCGAGAAGCACATTAAGAGGCATCTCACCCCTCTTAGACATATTACCCACATGTTGACATCGATCACATTTCAAAATGAACTGGTGAGCATCTTTAAATAATGTCGGCCTAAAGAAAGAAGAACACGAGCTGCTGTCTTTTGTCCACCATAATGTCCTCCATAAGCTGTTGAGTGGAAATCTCGCAAGATCCCCCCCATTTCGCTGTAAGGAATACATCTTCAAATGATTTGGTCAGCTCCTTGATGAAAAAAAAATGGCTCGTCCCATATATACCACTTCACTTCATGTAGAAACTTCTTTCTTTGAGCATAACATAAGTCGGGAGGCATGATATTACTCACAATGTAGTTCACAATGTCTGCGAACCACGGTTCTTCTTCTTGTACTCCAAACAGCTGTTCATCGGGAAAAGATTCATTTATCAATGTCTTATCCAATGAATAGCATTAGGATTCTCTAAACGCGAGAGATGATCAGCGACTTCATTTTCAGTCCCCTTTCTGTCTTTGATCTCTAATTCAAATTCTTGAAGCAAAAGAACCCATCTAATCAATCTAGGCTTCGAGTCCTTCTTTGATACTAGATATCGAATTACAGTGTGATCAGTAAAAACTGTCACCTTAGGCCCAAGAAGATAAGATCAGAATTTCTCAAAACCATAGACAATGGCCAAAAGTTCTTTCTCCATAGTAGTATAATTCAGTTGAGCACCATTTAGGGTCTTACTAGCATACTAGACCACATGAAATATGTTATTCTTCCTCTACCCAAGAACTGCTCCAACTGCATAGTCACTTGCATCGCACATCATCTCAAAAGGATCATTCCAATCAGGTGTAGTTATGACCAGTGCCGTGATTAAACTCTTCTTCAATGTCTTAAAAGCTGTAAGGCACTCGTCATCAAACTTGAAAGGAACATCTTTCTCTAGCGAACTGCACAATAGCTTTGAAATTTTTGAGAAGTCTTTGATGAAACGCTCGTAGAAACCCGCATGACCAAGAAAACTGTGAATTCCCTTAACAAAAATGGGTTGAGGAAGATTCTCAATGACCCTCACCTTGGCCTTGTCCTCCTCTAGACCTTTACTAGAAACCTTGTGCCCGAGAATAATGCCCTGACATACCATAAAGTGACATTTCTCCCAATTGATAACCAGATTGGTCTCAACGCACCTCTTGAGAACGTGTCCAAGATTTTGCAAGCATTCATCAAAAGAATCACCAAAGACTGAGAAGTCATCCATGAACACCTCCACCTTCTGGCCAATCATATCAGAAAAGATGGCCATCACGCATCTCTAAAATGTGGCTGGTGCACCACACAGACCAAAAGAAACTCGTCTAAAGGTGAAAGTACCAAATAGACAAGTGAAGGTAGTTTTCTCTTGATCTTCTGGAGCGATACAAATTTGATTGTAACCTGAATAACCATCTAGAAGACAATAGTACTCATGACTGGCCAACATGTCAAGCATCTAATCAATGAAGGGCAAAGGGAAGTGATCATTTCTAGTGGCTTTGTTCAGCTTCCTGTAGTCCATGCAAACTCTCCACCCCGTGACTGTTCTAGTAGGAATAAGCTCATTCTTCTCATTTGTTACCACAGTAATACCACATTTCTTTGGCACACATTGAACCGGGCTTACCCATAAACTGTCAGAAATAGGGTAGATGATCCCTGCATCTAGCCACTTAAGAATTTCCTTCTCCACTACCTCCTTCATGATTGGATTGAGTCTTCTTTGCTGCTCAACTGTAGGCTTGCTACCTTCCTCTAGCAGAATTTTATGCATGCAGTAAGAAGGGCTGATTCCCTTGATATCTGCTATAGTCCATCCAATTTCCGATTTGAACTCTCTCAAAATCCTCAAAAACTTTTCCTCATCACTACCTGAAAGGTCAGATGCAATAATAACAGGCAGAGTAGATGCATCACCTAAAACCACATACCTTAAATGCTCAGGTAAAGGCTTAAGCTCAAGAGTGGGAGCTTCCTCAATAGATGGCTTGAGGCATTTAGGAGATTAGTTCAATTCCTCCATACCCAGAGATTCAAAAGGCATATCAATCTTCCTCTTCCAGGAAGAAGCATTCAAATATTGTTATTGTTCTTCACCTTCATCTTCTTCACTATCTGAATTTCCCAACAAGGCTTTTTCTAAGGCATCGGACCTTAGCAATTGATCAAGTTCCGATGTGACCACCGAATCGACCAACTCCATTTTTAAGCACTTCTCACTATCAGTAGGAAATTTCATAGAATTGAACACATTGAAAGTCATATCCTGATCCAAAACTCACATTATGAGCTTACCCTTCTGCACATCTATCAAGGTTCGGCCAGTCGCCAAGAAAAGTCTCCCCAAGATTATGGGAATCTTCTTATCCTACTCGAAATCAAGAATGACGAAATCAGTAGGGAAGATGAGTTTATCAACCTTGACCAATACATCCTCCACGATACCTCGCGGATATGTAATAGAACGGTCGGCCAACTGCAAGGTCATATAAGTTGGTTTTGGATCAGGCAAGTCCAACTGCTTGAAGATTGACAAAGGCATCAGATTGATGCTAGCTCCCAAGTCACATAAGCATCTGTCAAAAGACACTTTTCCAATAGTTCACAGAATAGTGAAGCTTCCTGGATCCTTAAGCTTCGGAGGCAACTTTTGTTGCAGCACAGCACTGCATTCCTCCGTGAGAGCGACTGTCTCTAAATCATCTAGCTTCACCTTCCGAGAGAGAATACCTTTCATAAACTTTGTATAACTAGGCACCTGCTCAAGAGCCTCAGCGAAAGGTATATTGATATGAAGTTTCTTGAACACCTCCAGAAACTTCTCAAATTGCTTGTCCAGCTTTTTCTTCTGCAGCCGCTTGGGAAAAGGCGGTGGAGGATAGATCTGCTTCTCCCCTATATTACCCTCAAGAGGAGTGGGCTCAACAGTAGTCTTCCTTGGTTCCACTTCTACTTCTTGCTGCTCTACTTCTTTCTCAGCATCAGCTTCTTCAGTTAACTCTTGAGTTTCTTCGGGATTCGCAACCTTTCCAGACCTTAAAGTGATTGCTTTTACCTGCTCCTTAGCTTCCCTCTTTCCTGGCACTTCAGTGTCACTAGGTAGTGTACCAGGCTGATGATTTAGCAAGACATTGGTAATTTGCCCAATTTGATTTTCCAAGGTCTTGATAGAAACAGCTTGACTCTTGCACATAAGCTTCAACTCCTCTAATTAAGATTTTTCATTAGCTTGTTGCAGCTGGAGTTGTTGTCTTAGTGCATATTGCGGCTGCTGAAGACCGGGGGGGTTGTACTGCTTAGCTGGATATTGCTGATAAGGCTTTTGAACCGCATTATAAGTGTTGCTCCAACTGAAATTAGGATGATTGCGGTTGTTGGGATGATAGGTGGCTGGCACTGGTTGCTGCGATCGCTGGAAGTTGCTCACAAACTGAGCTGATTCACTAGAAATTGCACACTGATCAGTCTCATGGGCACCAGCATTCACAGACACTAGCGATTTGATTAACTCTATAATTAGCCAAAGTGTCCACCTTCATCGTCAAAGCCTTAAGTTGGGAAGCGATAGCAGTTGTTGCGTCCAACTCCAGAATTCCTGCGACTTTTCCTTGAGTCAGTCTCTGGGAAGGATTCTGGTACTCATTAGCAGCCATCAGTTCAATAAGTTCATAAGCTTCATCGTAGCTTTTAGCCCACAAGGCTCTTCCTGATGCTGTATCAAGCATGGGTCTAGAAGTAGCACCCAATCCATTGTAGAAATAGTTGATAATCATCCAATCAGGCATGCCATAGTATGGGCACTTCCTTAGCATCTCCTTATATCGATCCCATGCCTCACACAAAGATTCTCCAGTTTGCTGAGCAATCTGAGTAAGAACATTCATGATTGCAGCAGTCTTCGCCATAGGGAAGAATTTAGTGAGAAAATTTTGCGCAAGATCCTCCCAAGTGGTGATAGACCCTGCTGGTAGAGAGTGTAACCAGCACTTAGCTTTGTCCCTTAGAGAGAATGGGAAGAGGCGTAGCTTGATAGCATCTTCAGTCACATCATTAAACTTGAAGGTGTCGCATATCTCGATGAAATCCCTGATGTGCATGTTGGGGTCTTCAGTAGGAGAACCCCCAAACTGAACTGAGTTCTGTATCATCTGAATTGTGCTTGACTTGATCTTAAAAGTGTTAGCCCTGATGGCTGGTCTGATGATGCTTGACTGAATGTCATTAACCTTAGGCTGAGAATAGTCCATCAAAGCCTTCAGATTTTCCGCTTGATCACCTATCTCTACTAAAGCTGGTTCTTCAACTTTCTCTTCTTCTTCTACATTCTTTTCTTCCTCAAAAACTTCCTTACGAACTACCACAAGTTCTTCCTCAGCTTTATCCAGTATTCTCTTACAAGTACGTGAACGCGTATGCATACACCCTCGCTAGAGTACCTGAAATAAAACAAGGAACAAATAAGTAACAATGTTCGAGTCAATGAACTTTAACGACCACTAATGGAAAGCACATAAACTATAAATTAACACTACAGTCCTCGGCAGTGGCGCCAAAAACTTGTTAGTCGCTAAACACATGTTAATAATACACATAAGTATACATGTTCGCAAGTAGTATAGAATCTTTTCTAGTTCATTCCCACAGGGACTGTATTGGTTAACTAATTGATTCACGCACTTAAGCAACAATGTATGGTTATAATTCAATGCTAAGATGATAACAATTTGAGGTTGTTTATAACTAAGAATTAAGCTAACAATTATAACTATGAAATTAAGATTGATTAAATTAATATATATGACAAACATGGGATTCTAACTTCATTAAATACTTCATTCAATAGCCTTATTGTTCTCAACCTTAGCATGCAATGGTGATGACACTAATCTGATAACACGAAACTGATAAACGCCAACTTTCATTGCACGAGTACCATACTACCAGACATCCACAAAAGAGATAGAAGCTGAATAGACACCAATTATATTGAGACCCTATATGTCTATAGAATTTTACAACATAACGGTTTAAGCACAAGTTATCTATCTTAATTACACAGGGCAAGTAAGATGGTTAAAATTACCAACGAATCATGCATAACAATAACACATGAACCTATGCTAGCATGGTAAGTTCTAAATCCTTAAATTCATTGTCACTTTATTAAGAATTAACACACTATCTTATAAGTTCGCGACGCTCATAAGACGAATACGCGCAACCAATACTAGGATATCAATCAATCACCACACACTAAGGCATCAAAATAATTTAACTAAATAAATCCATAAATAAATCTGCTAGAACCCCATGATAACGATTAGCCCATAATCGGATTCATCATCAACGTGGGTTCCGATGAAAGCATGGTATAACAAATGTAGTCTTTGTAATGAATAAATAAAACCAAGTACAAATAAGAGTAAAGGTTCACAAGTAAGAAAACTAGCATCCAAATATAAATTAAAATAAAGATTCACAAGTAAAAACAAGATCTTCTTCGCCTTCGTTGAATTGTGCTAAAAACGGTCTTCTTACGGCTCTCCTTGCGCTTTGGTATATCTCTCTCATGAAAACGTTCTTATTTGAATATATATATATATAGCAGCCCTTTGCAATCTGGATGTCTCCCCACTTAGAATGGAATTAGAATCAGGATTCATATTTTCCGCACCGGTGCGGCCGCGCGCTATCACAGCACGGGCGAGCTGTCATTCTGGAATCCTGGTGCGGGCGCGTGCTATCACATCGTAGGTGCGCCGTCCTTCTGGGAAAAACTCATATTTCATCTTTTTCCTTGCTACTTCGAGACATTTTTCCACGAGCTTTTATTCCAACACCACCTTGACACCAAATTAGTACCAAAACAATGCTAATTCACCTGATTCTCAGATTAATGCCTGAAATGCAAAAACACTAGAAAACACGTTAAAACACTTAACAACTTGAGTACAAATGTATCAATTCAAGCTTATTAGAGCATTACCAAGTGTCATAAATGCCACTCAACAGATGACTCTGTTGTGTTGGTGGAGGTAATGCCAATACTTTCTGGATACTGGCTGCCATTGCTGGTCCTCGACAATCTCTGACAACATACCCTTTCTTTCCACACTGGAAACAAGTAACTTCTATTCTCCCTGCTGGACATTCATTAGAATAGTGTCCTTTCTATTTATACTTGAAGCATGTCACATTTGCTTTGTTGCAGACTTCCGTATTTCTCTGACCACATGTCTTGCAGTATGGCAATGGTGGTCTAACCATTCCCTGCTGGTTTGGAGCTTGGAAACGATTACCTGCTCTTTGATTTCCTTGACCTATCCTTTTGAAATTTATATTCGCCCAGCCTTAAAATCTCGGCTTCCTGTTATAACGGTTCTGAAAATTCCCTTGTCCCTTTTCATTTTGGGACATCACAGTTTCCCCTTCAATGATCATGGCTTTCTGAACCACGACTGTATATGTCATTAATTCAAATACTGCCACTCTGCTATGAATCCATGGCTGTAATCCCTGTTGAAATCTTTTAGCCCATTTCTCATTAGTATCAACCTGTTCCGCAACAAACCTAGCCAATTCTGTAAACTTGGTTTCATATTCAGTCACGGAAATATTCCCTTGCTTCAATTCCAAGAACTTGATTTCCATCTGGTTTTTCATATAGCGAGGAAAATACTTTTCCAAAAACAACTCAGTGAACCTATCCCAAGTTACGATGCCTGCACCTTCTAAAGCTTTCTTGGATTTCCACCAATAATTAGCTTCTCTTTTCAGGAAATAGCTAGCAAAATCAGTCTTCTGATCTTCTTCAACTTTCACAAGCGCAAACGCTTTCTCCATTTATTTCAACCAATCCCTAGCCTTAGTAGGATCTGATGTGCCCTCAAATTCTGGAGGCTTAACTGACTGAAACTACTTAAAAGTAACAACAGGCACAACTTGTGGTATCTGAGGCTTAGGACGAGGTGGCTGTTGTAACATCTGTTGCTGAAATTGTTGTTGTTGTTGCTGCTGCATTTGCTGCTGCATCATTACCATTTGTTGTTGCATTAGATGGAACATTTGTTCATGGGGTTATTATTCTGTTCTTAAGAGTTGTTGTTACATGTTTCAGTTCTGGTCTTTCTTTTTGGTGTCATTTTTCTGATAATAAAACAAATAGTTCTTTTAATAATTTATTAAATAGTTGAAAGTGGATAAAGAAACAATTTGACTGGTATTAAAATAATATATTTAAATAGTTCAGAATTTAAACAAATCATTTGAAATCATTTTAAAATTTTAAATAAATAAATTGAACAACATTTTTTGAATAAAACAGAATTTAAGATATGGAAAAACTGTAAAACGGTAAAGTAAATGTAAATACTGTAAAGACTGAAATTTAAATAAATAAAAAGAAAGATTGAAAAAGGTTTATTTTATATAATTGACACCAGCATCAGGTGCTAATGTTTGATACAAAAGTCTACCATCAGGTCTATCCTAACTATTATCGATACATGTCAAAAATGAGTACACACATACATATCTAGTCTCAATATACTATAGCTACCTCTATCTACATATATCAAATATAATACAACAACCCGATCCAACTGTCAAACATCAGAATCCTGGTAGAATGCGTCCCAACTCCTGACAGAGAGTCTCAATAACTGACTGTGCAAAATGGGTGGCTCTATGAAACTCTGCATAAGTATGTGGCCCATCATGCATCAATGCATCCAACTCAAGCGAAGCACTGTAAACTGTCTGCCGTAACCTCTGCCTCATCAGATAATTTGGCTGGAGTGCAGCTAACGGTCCTCGATCCCTCTAATCGAACAATCCCATAATCTCTCTGCACTGCGATCTCCAATACTGTACATCCTCCCTCACAATACTATACTCATGATAAGGTACCATATACGGCTCTCTGACCTGTCCAACTGACTCTTGTGACTGAACCTTGGGTATCCCAGTGACACCCTGCTGAGGCAATCCTAACTGTAATCCCACATCATGCTCTCTCATCCCCTCGACCGGGGCCATTTGAAAACCTCTGGAACTGGAGCATATACTGGCATAGGAGGTAGTATTACAGTCGGTGGAAACTCTGCCTCAACATCAGGTATAAACCGATACTCTATAGGTTAGGGAGGTGGTATCAACGGATCAAAGAACTTCATAGGGTCAAACATCTCAGGATCTAGAAACTGCTCAGGGGCTGGTAATATTGGCTCCTGTGGTAACTCTAATGGAGGTATCGGTGATGGAATCTCAACTGGTACCGGTGGTATCACCGGGGCTACCGGTCATGTGACGGTCCTCTCAGAAGATGCTGATGATGCCATCTGATAATACAATAAAGCAAGAAGAAGGGTCATTCAACATTCCTAGAACTTATAAATTCCTAATCTTAAAAATTATCTAAATCCTAACCTTCTATTCCTATCTTATGTGATCTTCCTATCTTATCTTAATCATAATGTTCTTGTTACCTGGACCAAAACCTACAGCTCTGATGCAGAACCTGTAACGCCCTCCAAACCCGGGGTATAGATGTGGGGGTTACTTACTAATCTCCAATATAATACAAACCTGTATAACAATTATACAAACATACATCTAACCCCTTTAATCTATCCAGGATCTTTTCAGGTTGAGGTATGAAAACAAGAACAACACACTAACCTTTATTACCAAACAAATTTAAGATCACACAAAACTCTCTTTATTACAAACCATTGTCTAAACAAATTTTAAACTAAATTCATTTTATTCAAACACAAACCACACTTATTTACACTACACATGCCCAGGTAACTCAAAGCTCTCTTCCTGGATTGGGATCAGAACTTTTGGTATGAGAGGGTCTCGCTGCTTTACTAGTTTCTTCACCACGTGAGTTCGGATAGGTTTGATTTTCTTTCTTAACTGAAAAAAAACAAGGTGAATAACAACAAAGGGGGTGAGCCAAAATTTTCTCAACAAGTCCACAATATATAAACAGTGTTATAGGAAACAAAATGAACCAGTAATCTGCTTATATCGATAACTGTGTATTTCTGCAAGAGAAAATGAAGGCCACTATCAGCGAGTATCAATAAACTAGACTGGACACAAGTTCACACCTATATCCTGCTAATCAACCAAGATACAGTGCAGATCCACAACTCAATGTATAGATCCATTCGGGTTCCCAGGCTCTATGGCCCAACACAAGGATCCGGTTCATTCCCAGTCCATAGGATCAAGTATATACCTGATCCTAATCATCACCATCCGGTCCATATATGAGTAACTAGAATAATCGGTATGTTTTGATGTATCCCAACATCGGAATATGTCAGAGTATAGGTATATATATGTTAGTGTATACTGAAAATATTTATTTGAAGTATGTACATTTATTTCTGGCCAGTTTATTTGAGAATCATTTGAATGTTTACATGTTGTCTAATATTATATATTGTGAACAATCTAGTATCAAATGGGATACAGGATATTAGATTGTTAAATACGGTTATATAATATAATAAGGTTCACAGCACAGGTGGTGTTGGACAATCCACTGGTATGGCTGTAGTATTATTTAGATTAGTTTATATTGACTAATAAATAATACTAGTATACTTTGTGTATATTGAACAGGATCAAATTTAGAATTGTTCCCTTAATACTGATTAAGAAGGAGAACTAAGATTCTATGTTATTACTAATGCTTAGGTTCTTAATCCGAAAATAGTAATTGACACGTGTATATTATTTACATGCTTTGATTTATATATGAAATAATTCTTTTGAATTATATCATTATATTTTGGGTGATGGAATTATATACATGGTGGATATTATTTATTGAAGGAATCCATGTCCTGATAATATTCGGGTTAATGATGTCCCCTTGAAAGCTCAAAAAGATTTAATTATGTGAAACCCTGCAGGTAGAATTTATTCTGGCATAATTAAATAAAGGTTGAGTGGATGATCAAGGATAAAAGATATTAATTAAATAAATTATCAGTAATTTATTTAATTAATGGACATATGATATTTTAAACATGGGGAATTTAATAAGCAAATAATATTGGAACCGAATTAATTAAATTACGGTATTAGGAAAGGTAGTGCAAATATTAATTCTTTAGTGGATTAAATTAACATTTAATTACATTGGGCTAGGCTCAAGATGTAATTAGAAGGCCCAACCTAATTATCCATGGTCCCTATTGTAGCCTATATATATTCTTATTCTCTTCTTGCTTGGAATTGTGTGAAAACATATTGTAGCCACCAAGGAGCAAGAAGAGAGGATAACTTGAGAAGACGGAGGCCACACTTCGCTCAAGGGAATTTGGTAATACAATAGAAGAGCGTGGAATCAACCATTAACAAGGTAATCCTTTTTTCGTAATCTTTATCGTAAAACGTAGTAACAACCTAAGTCCGTGGTTCCCAACAATTGATACCAAGAGCTTGGTAATGGGTTCTACGTTTTATGATATAATGTCCATGTCATAATTATATATGCGTGTGTATAGTGTTTTGCTTGTATTGGTTTTGATGCAGGTTATTAATCCACTATTATGGCCATGTATATTTTAATTATGTGTTTGGATCCCACGTGGTTTAATCGTGGTTAATTTTTGTTTTGGTTTCCACGTGGTTTAATCGTGGTTGTAATTTACACGAGGGTTGATCGTGTTAGAATAGATTTTACAAAATTAGTTTTGTATTAGATCTATTTTTTTTGTAATTGTTCCGGGTATTTTATAATAGTTATGTGCGATCGGAAATCAATTCCGGTAGTTTTTTGTTCTGTTGTGCGATTATAAGGGGCTGCTGTTGATGTTTGGATCGAAAAAATCAAAACAAAACTCACAGAAAAGCAACAGGCGCGCGCGCTGCGGCCGCTGCGGCAGCTGGGGCTGCTGGGGCCGCTGCGGCAGCTGGGACTGCTGGGGCTGCTGGGGGCGTCGGGGTGCGCTTGGGGCAGATTTTTTTTTGAGAGCTGGATTTTTTTTTCAAGGGCCATAATAGTGGAAAATTTATTTTAATTTTTTCCATTAAATTTTAATTATTGCTTTAATTTATTGATTATGTGTGTCGTTAATTATGTGTGTAATTCTTTTAAAATTGCATGTTTAACTTAATTAGGACGACATGGACATAAATTTTATTTATTGCTTTAATTAAATGTTATATGTTGCTAAAATTATGTGTGTATTTTGAATGCATGATTAGACATAATTATAACAACATAGGGCCCCATTTAATTTTAAAATTCCTCAATTTTAATAAAAAAAAATCTAAGTGGGAGAAGGAATTAATATGAAATTAAATCCCATGGTCTCCATTATTGGTTGTAGGAAATTTAACATAAAGACGAATATAAATTATATATATGTCACCCATCGTGGCATGTAATTTATGGTGTCTAGAATGTTATAGAAATTACTAGAACAAACTTCTTAAATTAATAAATTTTGAAAGGAATAAATACGGATTTTCTTTATTTCTGATTTGGGGCGATTTTGTCAAAAACGGGTCATCGAACTTGTAAGGCTGTGGGTTTTAAGCGAGACCGATGTGACTCCTCCACTACCTGGAAATCAAACCATTGATGAATATAGAATTGAAGTATTTTATTCAAGGCAAAATTACGAATATTGGAAGGTATACACGCCACCCATCATGGCGTACCAAGTTCCATATATTTCGAATAATTTAAGATTTGATGATGGTATACACTTAGCTATGAAAAATAATATAGTCCACCCCAACGTGGCATATTGTTTAGTAATAGGACCGAAGTAACATTTAAACAAAATTAGGTGGTATACATGTCACACATCGTGGCGTACCAGAAGCTTATGGTGTTTATATGTTAGTGCATTAAATTTTAATAATTAATGCACCCTTATTTATGTGATGTTTTTATGCATGATTCTCAGGATAAAATGGGTTTTAATCCACTATTCACCATACTTAAGGATAACAAACTTACCGGACCTAACTATATTGAATGGAAACAAAATTTGGACATTGTGTTGACTGCTGAGGAGTACAAGTTTTGCACTTATGAACCCAAGCCTGAACAGCCTGCTGTTGATGCTCCTGAAGATGAGAAAGAGTATTATAAACGGTGGATTAAGGCTGATAAAATGTCACGATGTTACATTCTGGCAGCAATGTCGGGTGTTTTGCAGCATCAGCATCAGTCTATGGCCACTGCTTTGGATATGCTCTTTAATCTCAAGGAACTTTTTGGAGATCAGAATAGGGCTGTTAGGCAAGTAGCCATGAAGGCTTTAATGAACACTCAGATGGATGAAGGCACACCTGTAAGGGATCATGTTCTCAAGATGATGTCTCATCTGAATGAGATAGAGATCCTTGGTGCTGAACTTGACGGGGAAACCCAGATTGACATTATCCTTATGAGCTTGTCCAAGAGTTTTGAGCAGTTCCGCTTGAATTACAATATGAACAAGAGGCAGTATAGTCTCGCGGAACTGCTGATAGAACTTCAGGCAGCTGAAGGATTATTTCGGCAGAGTGTTCAAGTGAATGTGGATGAGAAAGGTTCTTCCTCTAAGCCGAAAGGTATTAAGAAGAAGAAAAAGGCTCAGACACAGAAAGCTGTGAAGGCAGTGGGAGTTCAGGGTGGTGTGAAAAAGCCTAAGGGAAAGTGCTTCAGATGCAAATAGTCAGGTCACTGGAAACAGGATTGTCCTCTTCCTAAGAAGACAAACAATACTGGTATATCTCTTTCTCTAGTTACAGAAACATTTATAGCGGCTATATCTACGAGCACTTGGTGTGTAGATACAGGAGCCACTGATCATGTTTGTAATTCTATGCAGGGGTTCCAACTATCCAGAATGCTTATAGATGGTGAGATATACGTGTTCATGGGAGATGCTACGAAAGTAGCAGTAGTTGCAGTAGGAGTTATTCATTTATCTTTTGGTTCTGATAGGATTTTGGTTTTGAACAATTGTCTTTATGTACTTCTTTTAGAAGGAATTTAATTTCGTTTTCTAAACTTGCTTTGGATGGTTATAATGTTTGTTTGGATCATAATGTTTCTATTATGATGAATAAACGAATTATATGTTCTGGTACATTGCAAGATAATTTGTATATAATTAATCCTAGTCAACCTGCACTACAACTGCAATTTAGGGAATTGAACAACACATCTTCTAACTCTACTAAAAGAAAGGAACCTTCTTGTTTGAACCAAACATATCTTTGGCACTTGAGATTAGGTCATATTAACTTGAGGAGGATTCAAAACTGGTAGTAGACGGGCCTTTAAGCTCATTGGCATTGGAGCCATTTCCAGTTTGTAAATCCTGCTTGGAAGGTAAAATGACTAATAGGCCTTTCAAGGCAAAAGGGAATAGAGCCAAACAACTGTTAGAATTGGTTCACTCTGATTTATGTGGACCCATTAATATCCAAGCAAGAGGTGGTTATGAATATTTCGTCACTTTCATTGATGATTATTCTAGATATGGGTACGTTTATTTGTTGCACCGTAAGTCTGAGTGCTTTGATAAGTTCGAAGAGTACAAAGCTAAAACGGAGAAGCGACTTAATAAAAGTATTAAGTCACTACAATCAGATCGTGGTGGCGAATACTTGCTTGGAGAATTTAGGGAATATTTATCAAAAAATGGGATAGAATCCCAGTTAACCGCACTGGGCACACCCCAGCAGAACGGTGTAGCAGAGAGAAGGAACTGGACTCTTTTAGAGAGTGTTAGATCGATGATGAGTTATTCGGATTTACCCAAGTCGTTTTGGGGACATGCCTTAGAGACAACAACTTATCTTCTGAACTTAGTACCTTCTAAGTCGGTTCCTAAAACCCCCTTAGAATTATGGATCGGGGATAAACCGAGTCTAAGACATATTTGAATATGGGGTTGTCCAGCACATGTGTTGAACAAGAACGCGACTAAGTTAGAATCTCGTACAGAAGTAAGGTTGTTTGTAGGCTACCCCATGGGAACGAAAGGATATTTATTTTATAGTCCGAAGAATCGGGATGTCATTGTTAGCACCAATGCAAGATTCTTGGAGGAGGACTATATAATGAATCACAAACCCATGAATAGTGTCGTTTTAGAGGAACTAGTGGGAGGGACAAATAATACCCATGAAGTTGTAGTACAAGTAGAACAACCACAACATAATGTACAACCTGTCACTAATACCGCACCAGTGCCTCGTCGTAGTGGGAGGGTTGTTTAACAGCCTGATAGATTCATGTTTTTGGGAGAGTCTTCAGACTTGGTCCCTGGTGAACATGATGATGATCCCCGTACATACGAAGAGGCAGTACAAGACAAAGATGCAGATCTTTGGCAAAAGGCGATGGAATCTGAGATAGAATCAATGTATTCTAATCAGGTCCGGGAGCTCGTGGAACCACCCAAAGGTATAAAACCTATTGGATGTAAGTGGATCTACAAGAAAAAAAGGGGATTAGATAAAAAGGTGAAAGCCTGGAAAGCAAGACTTGTTGCAAAATGGTATACTCAGAAAGAAGGTATCGATTATGAGGAAACCTTTTCACCGGTAGTCATGTTTAAGTCAATCCGTATTCTTTTATCTATAGCAGCTCATCTCGATTATGAGATTTGGCAAATGGATGTCAAGACAGCTTTTCTTAATGGAAGTCTTGAAGAAACCATCTATATGCAGCAACCAAAAGGATTCATTAAGGAAGGCCAAGAGCATCTGGTATGTAAGCTTAAGAGGTCTATTTATGGACTTAAACAAGCTTCTAGAGACTGGAATATTCATTTTGATCAGGCAGTCCAGTCATATGGATTTGATCAAAGTCCAAGCGAATCGTGCGTGTATAAGAGAAGTGAAGGTAATGCAGTGGTTTTTCTAGTACTATATGTAGATGATATTTTACTCATTGGAAACAATGTTGAGATGTTGTCATCAGTAAAGGCATGGTTCTTCAAACAATTTGACATGAAGGACTTAGGTGAAGCGGCATACATCCTTGGGATCAAAGTTATAAGGGATCGCAAGAAAAGGATGTTGGCTTTATCTCAAGAGCCCTACATTGATGAAGTATTAGCTCGTTTTAACATACAGAACTCCAAGAAAGGTTTTTTACCTTTTAAGCATGGAGTTGCTCTATCTAAGAAGCAGTGTCCTTCGACACCTAAGGATATAGAGAGCATGAAAGCAGTTCCTTATGCTTCAGCATGTGGAAGCTTAATGTATGCTATGTTATGTACGAGGCCTGACATCTACTTTGCTGTAGGCATGGTTAGTAGATATCAGTCGAACCCAGGTCAGGAACATTGGAGTGTAGTAAAAACTATACTCAAGTACCTGAGAAGGACTAAGGAGTATATGTTAATTTACAAGGCCTCGGATCTATTTCCTTTGGGATATACTGATTCAGATTTCCAATCAGATAGGGATAAGAGGAAATCAACCTCGGGATATGTTTTTACTTTGGGAGGTGGAGCCGTTATATGGAGGAGTGTAAAGTAGAAATGCATTGCATACTCCACCATGGAGGCCGAGTACGTGGCGGCCTCTGAGGCTGCCAAGGAGGCTGTATGGTTCAGGAACTTCCTTTTGGACTTAGATGTGGTACCTAATTTGCCTAGGAGCTTGACGGTATATTGTGATAACACTGGTGCTGTGGCAAATTCAAAGGAACCGCGAGACCACAAAGCAGCTAAACATATTGAACGTAAGTAGCATCTCATACGAGGAATCGTAAAGCGAGGGGATATAGTTGTGGCTCGCATATCATCAGAAGACAACCGAGCAGATCCTTTCACAAAGAGCTTGCCAACCAAGGTTTTTGACAAGCATGTGGAAGCGATAGGAGTCAGATGGATGGACACATAGATTTTTATGTAATAGTGGATTAAATAAACATTGATGTACACATAGAATATTTTGAGTATAAGTGGGAAATTGTTAGTGTATACTGAAATTATTTATTTGAAGTATGTACATTTATTTCTGGCCAGTTTATTTGAGAATCATTTGAATGTTTACATGTTGTCTAATATTATATATTGTGAACAATCTAGTATCAAATGGGATACAGAATATTAGATTGTTAAATACGGTTATATAATATAATAAGGTTCACAGCACAGGTGGTGTTGGACAATCCACTGGTATGGCTGTAGTATTATTTAGATTAGTTTATATGGACTAATAAATAATACTAGTATACTTTGTGTATATTGAACAGGATCAAATTTAGAATTGTTCCCTTAATACTGATTAAGAAGAAGAACTAAAATTCTATGTTATTATTAATGCTTAGGTTCTTAATCCGGAAATAGTAATTGACACGTGTATATTATTTACATGCTTTGATTTATATATGAAATAATTCTTTTGAATTATATCATTATATTTTGGGTGATGGAATTATATACATGGTGGATATTATTTATTGAAGGAATCCATGTCCTGATAATATTCGGGTTAATGATGTCCCCTTGAAAGCTCAAAAAGATTTAATGATGTGAAACCCTGCAGGTGGAATTTATTCTGGCATAATTAAATAAAGGTTGAGTGGATGATCAAGGATAAAAGATATTAATTAAATAAATAATCAGTAATTTATTTAATTAATGGACATATGATATTTTAAACATGGGGAATTTAATAAGCAAATAATATTGGAACTGAATTAATTAAATTATGGTATTAGGAAAGGTAGTGCAAATATTAATTCTTTAGTGGATTGAATTAATATTTAATTACATTGGGCTAGGCTCAAGATGTAATTAGAAGGCCCAACCTAATTATCCATGGTCCCTATTGTAGCCTATATATATTCTTATTCTCTTCTTACTTGGAATTGTGTGAAAACATATTGTAGCCACCAAGGAGCAAGAAGAGAGGATAACTTGAGAAGACGGAGGCCACACTTCGCTCAAGGGAATTTGGGAATACAATAGAAGAGCGTGGAATCAACCATTAACAAGGTAATCCTTTTTTCGTAATCTTTATCGTAAAACGTAGTAACACCCTAAGTCCGTGGTTCCCAACAATATATATATAAACTATTGGAATATGAATAGAGGATTCAATGAATTAGGAGAAATCAGGAATCGAAACGAAATATGAACAAAGGAATAATAATTGTGTATCAGTGTATGTGAACAGGAATTATCAGTGTGTAACTGCGATAAGAATCTGAAATCAATTCACTATTCTGAATTTAGAATATGGGAGAAACTTGCCTTTCACGTGATCTACCACAAGTATATCACCGTTCCTTAACACTGGCTCTGTCCGCTTTGTTAGCTTCGTCTCTATCAAAGAAAGATACTTATTTAGTCAATTCATATCTCAATCGCGTCTCAAACCAACTTCACACAGCCCTTATCGTCTAACCGTTCGCTTATAATTGACTCGTATAATTATTACTAATAATAAGGACTCGATTAACCACATAATTCACAGAGCACATATATAACACCCCCATATCCGGGGTCGGGGATCCAGGTTGTCACGAGTTCCATTTCCCTTATCAATACTTAATCTTAACAGTCAACCAACTGTTGCGTACTATGACCCCACAATATACACACACACCACAAGTTATAGTCTCAGAGATGAATACCAAAAATAACACAAGTCATTTTATTCCACAATTATAAACCATTTCACCTTAAAAAGGGTTTCTGAATAATTTACATATTCTTTGCCATTATTACAATTCATAAATATACATAAGTCTGGTACATCCAAAGTTGAAAGCCTAGCCTATTGGTAGATCCTACCTCAGCTACACGGCATCAACGCCTACAGGAAACTACGAAACGTTTCCTATCTGCTCGCGAATTGGGAGGTTGATCCTGTTCATCTTGTCTATCTGTTGTTGTGTGATGAAAGAAGAAAGCAAGGGTGAGCAACAAGCCCACCGAAATAATATGTATAATAATTAACAATATATAAGCATTCTCATAGTACTCATGAAAGTCTTGGTCAAGAAGAAATGAACCAAGTTTGATATCTTAACGCGACCAAGACGCAAAATATTAGGAAATATATGTATATATATACTTTTCAAAATCTTGGAAGTCCTCTTCCATGCATAATATACACAGAGTTCCAGTTTATAACTGTATAAAAATATCGTTGCAAGGTGATCTCATATATTTAACCTTGTCTCAACGTTTTTGTGAAAATCTTTGTCATGCATAAGATAATCATTAACCAGATATAAGTTGAAAACATGAAGTTACAAGATACTCCAATATACTTATATCTTTTCCGAATACTACTTGAACTACCACCGTTCAAGTTATAATTAGTTTCAAAAGTTCATCACATAGATGAGACTACAAGACAAGATTTGAATAGATTCAATCTTTGAATATCATTATAAATAATGAAGTTACGAGATACTTCATTAAGTCCCGATATATATACACCTATATATACATTTCTTACATTCCTTGAAAACCTCTGTTATGAAAATTATAAACAGAGTTGCAATATCCAATAAATTTGGAAAGGAGAAAACCTTGGCATAAACCTGATATCTTGGTGATCAGGCAAAGATGCCAATAAGTAACCTTTTCTACTAGTAGATGGATGAATCCCCCACCGGTCATCACACTGGTCATATTAGAACCTTGTGCTGGATCGCCATCCGGCCTCTTACACGTTGATGGACTGCCACCCAGCCACTTACACTTTGATAGACCGTACCCCGGCCTGTCGCTTATGCCGACTCAATTAGATGGGCTTACTTCCCGAACATTGGGCAAGTAATCAAACTGTTTTCTCAAAACATCAACCTCGTTGCGAATATAAAATACACCACAGAGCCGGATCCCTCAGGTTTTGAGCGAGTATTTAAATCCCCTTCGAAAGGAGGATCTTAAATATAAAAATGAGTTTTGGGATCCGCCCTAACTTTTAAAAATCATTTTGAAGACTCGAAAACATTTTTAAGAATGTTAGGAGTAATGCTGATTTAATAAAATAAATCAGTCCCAATATATTAGAAAATATCTGAATATTATTATTTAAATCATATTCCCATAAAGAATAATCTTTATAAAAATAATTGAAGTAGAAGTTTTAAAACTCATACTTGAAATGAATATTAAATAACCAAAGATATACTTATACGAAAGTACTATCTTTATTTGAATAATTGAAAATAAGTTTGATTATCAAAATATTATTCTTTAATAAAATAAAGAATATTATTTAGTAAATAATCGGATATTCAAAATAATACTCATTACATAGAATAATCAGAGTCATAAGTCCTCGAATGAATATTCAAAGTAATATTCATTAAATAGAATAAACAGAGTCATAAGTCCTCGAATGAATATTCAAAGTAATATTCATTAAATAAAATAAACGGAGTCATAAGTCCTCGAATGAATATTCAAAATAATATTCATTAAATAAAATAAACGGAGTCATAAGTCCTCGAATGAATATTTAAAGTAATATTCATTAATAAAAATAAAGTTATCGAATTAACCTTATTCGATTAATAGTTTTGAAAACTATATCTATATATATATAAATATATATATATAATATACTCGAGAACATCGACTCCCGGTTTAGAAAATGTTCACCTTTGGGTCCCCTATACTAAGGGTATACGCAACTACTGCTTATCTCTAGCATAGGTATTATGCAACTATATGCATTTGAATCAACAATTAGATATCAAGAGTACGAAACAAGCATGCATATATACCATATCAACATGCTTTAATATATCGCAAGATTTGCTAATAACAATCATGCACTTATCACAAGATAATGCATATAAATATATACATCACAACAACAAGATAACGGGTAGAAAACTTGCCTGAGCGACTGGGGGTGGTAAAAGGCCTGGGACGAGTCTGGTAACCTATAAACAACATATAAGTTGGAATTAAACCAAAGTCGCTTAAGAATTTAGACTTTAACCAATTAGACTCTAACGCTTGCTTTTGCACTTAACGATTCACTTACGTCGCTCGAGTACCCTCGATTCCACCATTTTTAATAAATTAACCATTAAGAATTTTAAAGCGATTCTTTCGCGAGTACCTTACCAACTGCCTAATACACTTAAAATAATTGTTTCATACCCCAATTAGTCATTTAAAGTCCTTAAACAAGGTTTCAAAGTAAGGTGAGGTGTAATGGTTCGGTCGCGAAACGCCGTTACTTAAAACGGTCGTTTCTCCTAAAACGTACATCGGATTCAAGCGAATCACATATCAAAACGAAGCTCGTAACATGAACTATCTAATCATGGCAATGGTCAAAACCTAATAGTGAGTTCTCGGGTCCTGATGTTAAGAACAAAAATAGTCCAAGGTAAATCGGGCATTACGACGGCTATGTTTACGCGATTACCAAGTTTTAAACCACCCCAAACAACCACCATTCAACTCACAACCAACAATACAACCAACCCTCATCCAAACCTCACTACATCAGTCCCCAAACCTCAAGATTTTCCAATTTATACAACCCCACACATGAACTACTAGCTATACTTAAGTTTCATTAACTATAAACAAGATTTCAACATCCAAATCACTACAAATCCAATCCAAACTCTAAACACACAAGCATCATGATTCTCATTTACTATAACCATCAAAACCATCTTAATACTCAAAGTAAAGTTAGGGTTTGGAGGTGTTATACCTTCCTTGGAGTGATTAGAGTAGCTAGGAAGCCTTAAGAAGCCTTGAGAAGCCTTGAGATAGCTTAGGAATGCTTGGATCTTAAAGGAAATCAAAGAAAATAAAGTTAGTAATCTTGAAAACACTATTCATCATCTTCTTCCTTGATTTATTGGAAGAGATTCATGAAAAAATAGAAGCTTAAACTCCTAGGATATGCTTATCTAATCATAAGGACCTTGGGTAATTACCTTGCAAATTAACAAAGCTAGAAACTTGATTTTTGGAATTTTTCTCCTTGAAAAAATGAAAAAACCGTGAGCTATGTGTTCTTGGGAGAGTATTTGCTTTGTTGAATGTTTTTGTGGTGGAAAATGAAGTGAATGGGATATTTGGATGATTTGTTGGTTGTTTAAAGTGAGTGGAATATGACTAAGCATGACATCATCTTGGTGACTTCATCTCTTGCCACTTGTCATCACTTGGTGGTGGAAGCATCTTCTTATGCTAATCCTTGCTTAATTGTTTGGTTAATGACCGCTTATCTGTTATACGGTTCGCTTAATTTTCGTTCTCGTTTATCGTTTGAGGGATCATACCCTGGATCTTATTACTTGGGTTCCCCTAAACCTTTCTCAATATATTATATTTCTTATATGATCCTCTCTTATAATCCTTGAATTTAAATCCTTTTTATCCTGTTACCTCATACTCAATTCTTTCGGTATCTGGTGGATTTTCGGGGAAAAATCAGTGTTCGAATTTGGATTCTGACGATCTTTACATACACTTATATACCATATAGAGTACTAATAAGATCTCAGAATAACAATAAAAGAACCTCTACAAAGTGTGGTATGAAAAGTTTTCTTATTCAGCATAATCAGCAAAATCACTATTCATAAGGGTTTCAAAAAAATTCTAAAAATTGGGGTTATTACAGTCTCCCCTCCTTAAAAAGATTCCGTCCCGGAATCAGATAGAAAATGAATAGGGATACTCTCTTAGCATTGCACTTTCTAACTCTGGAGTAAATTTTCCCACATTATGGTCCTACCACCAAACTCTGCCGAGTTTGATAACCCTTCTCCTAAGCACTTGTTCCTTTTCAATTTATAACCCTTCCTGGTTGCTCTATATAGGTTACGTCGGGTTGCATGTCTATGCGCTCATATGCCCCTATTTGTCTGGCATCCGAATTATACTTCCTTAATATTGATACTTGGAACACGTTATGAACTTGCTACATATTCGGGGGTAGGGCTAGCTCATATGCTAACTTCCCAATATGTCTTAATACCTCAAAGGGTCCAACAATTTGTGGGCTTAGCTTTCCTTTCTTTCCGAACCTCATCCATCCTTTCCAAGGGAATACCTATAACAGCACTAGGTCCCCTACTTCCTATTCCTTGTCCTTTCGTGTCAAATCAACATACTTCGTGTGCCCATCTTGGGCTACTACCAGCCGTCCTCTGATTAAATCTATTATATCCTTGGTCCTTTGGACCACTGCTGGTCTAAGCATCTTGCGCTCTGCAACATCATCATATCATAAGGGAGATCGACATTGTCTTCCCTCAAGGATCTTATAAGGCGACATCTCGATAATGACATATGATCTATTGTCGTAAGAAAACTCAATCCGTGTTAAGTGACCATTTCAAATTCTTTCAAGTCTATTGCACAGACTCTCATCATAGCTTCTAGCATTAGTGCTTTTGTTTCTCAATACCCATTCTTTTCCAGTTCGTAGTCATTACTATCTTTCGTACATAATACTATACTAGTTACACTTTTGCTCGTTAGAATTCTATAACCTTTTAATAATTGCGTCAACCTTAGTATCACGAACGCGTTAGATTCGAAATACCACCGCACTGATACTACTCCTTTCTAGATGCTTCTATCTTTGAAAGCTTGATCCATCGTATAGAAGTAAAAGAATTTATTAAGAGATCACTATGATCATGAACACTTGTTATATCGCATAGTTAGTACATAAGGTGGCCAGCCTTTAGTACTTGACAAGCAATTAAACAACATGTGATATCCTACTAGGCTTCTATCACACAGATAGATAGTCATTCGGCAATACCTCCCCTTCTGGAAGGGTTATTCTTCTCAGCTTACATGAAATGAAAAGAAGAGAAAAGAACGAACTGAAGAGAATTGTATATATGTAAAAAAATATTGCCATAAAATATCTGGCTTGGAATCTACCTCTGAACTATAGAGGTTTGTCATAGGAGAACAAAACATATATGTATTTTTATCAACATCAAGTATTATAGCATCGTATTTCACATGCCTAAATATTTTTGCTATTCTGTCCATCATTCTATGGACCCATGCTCTTCCTCGAGCTTATACTTAATCACCTTTTAAACTCCCTCGACATCGAAAATCGAATCTGGGATCTCATTCTAGACATCATCGTTACTAGAATTCTATGCTTACATCGCAACCTTCCTCGTATAGTCATACGACCCTCTATTGATAAGGAGGAATAAATATTCAATAGGTAAATAATCTACTTAATTATTCTATTCAATGATAACTTATACATCACCATGACCCGATTAGTGGTACTCAATCTCAATATTCATTACAATACAACTCTCACAGTTATCATTGTCTCATTATTCATAGACTCATTGGAGCATTACTATGGTCTACCACTGACCTACTGTAGTCATTCACTTTCCATGAAGTCTTAATAGCTAACCATACGGAGTCCATACATATCGTATCGAATTCTTCTAAGGAGGTAACATGATCACCGTTCATGATTCATGAAGAACACTCCTGATCCTGACGTACATTCATGACATGAAGCAAATAAAATGCAGAAGAGTTTTAATGAAAGCAACGATAGTAGGTTAATACCATTCTTAATCATATGTCTATATTAGGAGACATGAAGCTCAAAGGTTCATTTAGTCCTTTTTGAAACATGGCCCTGGCTTATTCGCAAGATAGTTCCTTATAAGATAGATAGCCCGCTCATGGCGATTACACGAATTAAACCTTTACCAAACTACTATTACGGTTGGGTATTGCACAGTCATCAGAAGGAATGTCAATCTTCCAAACCATAATACAACCTTCACGGCTTCAACCATTATCACTGCATTCCTCTGGCACGAGCGCCTATAATTGCTCTCTTGCACTTAGAGTGTCGGCCACCTCATTGGCCTTTCCTGATAGTAATAGTTCCTTATAATCAATGTCTTTTAACCACCTTCAACTAAATTTTCTACCTCATTTCAATCACTGCTTATGTGAAAATGCTTTTCTTAAGTCCTGGTGAGAAAGAAAAAAAAATCACCATTTTTCCATAAGTCATTAGTCTTTAGATGTGAACATTGTCACGGCTGACTCTCGATCATACTTAGGACGTCTCTTATCATGGGTCCTTCTTGTTTTCACCAATCTTGACCCTCATTGGGTCGATCTATACTTTCTTATGGTTCAACACGTGCCCCACCTGGCATTATTATAATTACGTCATATTTCCTTTATCAAAATTTCTATTCTTGAGAACTTTGAATATTTCCTTTTTCCTTGTAAAACCTTTAAGGTTATCCTTGAATCGCTCCTTCTGTATTCCGTAGATACAGGGCATATCAAAATACCATTTACTAATACTAGAACCATTGTCTATTTACTTCTAAAAATTTTCTCTACTGATCTTTAAAGGTTTTTGTTACCATAATCCTTTTTAATTTATACTTCCAAAACTCATTATGTTCCTATTAAGGGCGAAATGCCAACCTTTATGCATTCCCCTAGGATTCATCTCAAGTTATCGAGGTTCTATCCTTAATTCCACCTTTAAAAAGGTACATGCATCCTTCCATGGATAAATCAAGTCATACTTCCTTGATAGATTATCTTATTCATCATTCCCACCTCGATAGTCTATAACTAATTTTATAATAGCATCTTTATTCAAATTGAGGTCAATCCATATGGCCTCCAAAAGATAACAATGGTTATCCGCTTTTCTCTCCTGATTTGGTAATGATAACATGGATATTCTGGAAGATATTGGTCGTGTTCAACGTGAAAATCTTCTTAATAAATCCTCATGTACTTTTGTTGTTTATCTCAACAGTCATCTCAATGTTGGGATATCTTTCATACCTGACGTCTCCCTTTCTGGGTATCATGCCACCGGTCTTACACTTCACATTCTTGAAGGTCACTTCCTTCATCCAATTTTCCTAATTTCTTATTTTCTTGTCTCCTTAGTCTATCCGCGTCTCATTATTTATCCTTCGAACTATCTCAAGGTTTCCTCGAATACTCTCAACTTAAGGGGATTAATTATATGTATCGCTTACGCCTTCAACCTTGAATTTATCTCATGATCAGTCACCATCGCGCTGATGATGACACACTTCTCTATATTTATTGCAAGGGTTTCTTAGGGTTTCCCATACCTAACTCCCTTATCACTTCTCAACTCTATTTCCTTTATATCCCTTTATACTCCTTCCCTTTTTAGTCTTTTATTTTTGTTTCCATTACAACCATTACATGAACCAACACAACATAAGCATTGATTTCAAACATCCCGTCATTCTGGATTTATGTCCTCAGAACGAATCTTGACAACTTTTACAACTTAGATTCATAATTCATCATACTCATCCACTTTTGTTCTAGCTCCAAAGCTTTTACACTATCTCCTTATCCTTGGGAATTACTTTCCCGAAAACAATTGACTGAACTTTAATCAGTTTATCATAACCTCTGGCTCCGTGCCTTTCTTGGCCTTTCACCAGCGGGTGGCCTCTCTCTTAGGAGGGTAAGTGACAAAAACAGTCTTTTGCTCTTCATCAGTCATTTAGAATATAAAATCATTTCTCTATTTCCTTTATCCAGGCTCTTGCCTCGGCTAGGTCAGCTTGTTCCTTGGAACTCTGAGAGCTTAGCGACTTAAAGGTCCTGAAAGAATTTCTCACCGTATTGTTTCCTCAAGGTGGTGGTTGGGAATAAAAGTATATGTTCTGTTTAGACAGGTCCATGAATTGCCCAATAGGAGTACCATCCTTGTTCTCCCTATCTTGTTCGACTTCTGTTTTCTCAGTATGAAACGTTTCAACCTTCTCCCATAATCGGGGTTATCTTATACGTTAAAAACCTTGTTTTCCACTCTATTATGTTATGGGTTCTTTCTTTCTTGATGGTAACCTCACTGACTAGCACATTCAGGGTTCGCCCTAAATCTTATTCCTCAAACTATGGCTCTCATCTAAGTTCTCATCCTTAAGCTCTTGAACTTTTGGAACCCAATTTCTGTAGGAACACCTCACTATCCCCTTATCATCTTTCTCAGTATGGATCTCTTGTCCAGTCATTGACTCTCTGCCTTCATTCATCACTTTTTCTTGGCACAATATTATATTTTCCAATAATCCAGACCGCATAGCGATCTCAAATAGCTTTTCGGTACCGGATCCGGTTGCGTTCACTTCTATTTCCATTTTCTCAAAATCTCTTATCAACTCTCTTAGAGACAATATCATCTTGAGTTTCTCCTTTCTACTAAGGGCATTAGCCACAATTTTGGCTTTCCCTGGATGATAAAGAATCTCATAATCGTAATCCTTGATTAGCTCTAACCACCTCATTTGGCGCATGTTGAGCTCTTTCTGTGTGAAAATGTACTAGAGCACTTATGGCTTGTGTAAATCTCGCACTTCTCTCCATACAAGTAGTGCATCCAATCTTTAGGTCAAAACTATTGCCACGGGCCCAAGCTCATGGGTGGGGATATCAAATTTTATATTCCCTTAATTATCTTGACGCGTACGCAATTACCTTGCTGTGTTGTATAAGAAGCACCCTAATTCCTTATGCGAAGCGTCATTACACTTCACAAAATCTCATTTTCCATCCGGCAACGCCAACATAGGGGACGTCACCAACCTTTGCTTCAGTTCTTAAAAGTTGTTCTCGCATTTCTCTGTCCATTCGAACTTCTCATTCTTACGAGTAAGCCGCGTTAAAGGGGCTACTATCTTTACAAACTTGAACGAACCTCCAGCAGTGACCGGCCAATCCTACCTCTGGTAGTCGCCCTAACCATGGTTATCAATTCCTCAGCGATCATCTCTTCAGTCTTGTTAGGATCCTCCACGAGATCCTTTTCAACAACAATCCCTTCTGGGACAACATCCTCAACCGCTACATCCTCAATATGAATATCATTCGGTCCCTCATTAGGGTGTTCCATTGGATCCACAATCCGATCCCCAATCAGTAATAAAACATCATCGCGCTGTTGCTCCTCAACCTCAGGGTTCGGAGTCCTGCTACTATATACGATAACGAACTACGCTTCTATCACGATATTTATAAGGGTTCCCATAAGGGTTTTAACTGTCAGTACTACGTTAGGTAGCCCGACTATGAACTTGGCAAGAGTTCTTATTATCTTAGTGAACTTATTATCTTAACGTCACATCATCTCTGAGGTTTATAACGCTTAGCTCTGATACCATTTCTCTAACACCCCCAAATCCGGGGTCGGGGATCCAGGTTGTCACGAGTTCCATTTCCCTTATCAATACTTAATCTTAACAGTCAACCAACTACTGCCACCTGTGACCCCACAATACATACACACACCACAAGTTATAGTTTCAGAGATGAATACCAAAAATAACACAAGTCATTTTATTCCACAATTATAAACCATTTCACCTTAAAAAGGGTTTCTGAATAATTTACATATTCTTTGCCATTATTACAATTCATAAATATACATAAGTCTGGTACATCGAAAGTTGAAAGCCTAGCCTATTGGTAGATCCTACCTCAGCTACACGGCATCAACGCCTACAGGAAACTACGAAACGTTTCATATCTGCTCGCGAATTGGGAACTTGATCATGTTCATCTTTTCTATCTGTTGTTGTGTGATGAAAGAAGAAAGCAAGGGTGAGCAACAAGCCCACCGAAATAATATTTATAATAATTAACAATATATGAGCATTCTCATAGTACTCATGAAAGTCTTGGTCAAGAAGAAATGAACCAAGTTTGATATCTTAACGCGACCAAGTCGCAAAATATTCAGTATATATGTATATATATACTTTTCAAAATCTTGGAAGTCCTCTTCCATGCATAATATACACAGAGTTCCAGTTTATAACTATATAAAAATATCGTTGCAAGATGATCTCATATATCTAACCTTGTCTCAACATTTTTGTGAAAATCTTTGTCATGCATAAGATAATCATTAACCAGATATAAGTTGAAAATATGAATTTACAAGATACTCCAATATACTTATATCTTTTCCGAATACTACTTGAACTACCACCGTTCAAGTTATAATTAGTTTCAAAAGTTCATCACATAGATGAGACTACAAGACAAGATTTGAATAGATTCAATCTTTGAATATCATTATAAATAATGAAGTTACGAGATACTTTATTAAGTCCCGATATATATATACACCTATATATATACATTTCATACACTCCTTGAAAACCTCTGTTATGAAAGTTATAAACAGAGTTGCAATATCCAATGAATTTGGAAAGGAGAAAACCTTGGCATAAACCTGATATCTTGTTGATCAGGCAAAGATACCAATAAGTAACCTTTTCTACTAGTAGATGGATGAATCCCCCACCGGTCATCACCCTGGTCGTATTAGGACCTTGTGCTGGACCGCCACCCGGCCTCTTACGCGTTGATGAACTGCCACACAGCCACTTACACTTTGATTGACCGTACCCCAGCCTGTCGCTTATACCGACTCAATTAGATGAGCTTACTTCCCGAACATTGGGCAAGTAATCAAACTGTTTTCTCAAAACATCAACCTCGTTGCGAATATAAAATACACCACAGAGCCGGATCCCTCAGGTTTTGAGCGAGTATTTAAATCCCCTTCGAAAGGAGGATCTTAAATATAAAAATGAGTTTTGGGATCCGCCCTAACTTTTAAAAATCATTTTGAAGACTCGAAAACATTTTTAAGAATGTTTGGAGTAATGTTGATTTAATAAAATAAATCAGTCCCAATATATTAGAAAATATCTGAATATTATTATTTAAATAATATTCCCATAAAGAATAATCTTTATAAAAATAATTGAAGTAGAAGTTTTAAAACTCATACTTGAAATGAATATTAAATAACCAAAGATATACTTATACGAAAGTACTATCTTTATTTGAATAATCGAAAATAAGTTTGATTATCGAAACATTATTCTTTAATAAAATAAAGAATATTATTTAGTAAATAATCGGAGTCATAGGTCCTCGAATTAATATTCAAAATAATACTCATTACATAGAATAATCAGAGTCATAAGTCCTCGAATGAATATTCAAAGTAATATTCATTAAATAGAATAAACAGAGTCATAAGTCCTCGAATGAATATTCAAAGTAATATTCATTAAATAAAATAAACGGAGTCATAAGTCCTCGAATGAATATTCAAAATAATATTCATTAAATAAAATAAACGAAGTCATAAGTCCTCGAATGAATATTCAAAGTAATATTCATTAATAAAAATAAAGTTATCGAATAAACCTTATTCGATTAATAGTTTTGAAAACTATATCTATATATATATAAATATATATATAATATACTCGGGAACATCGACTCCCGGTTTAGAAAATGTTCACCTTTGGGTCCCCTATACTAAGGGTATACGCAACTACTGCTTATCTCTAGCATAGGTATTATGCAACTATAAGCATTTGAATCAACAATTAGATATCAAGATTACGAAACAAGCATGCATATATACCATATCAACATGCTCCAATATATCACAAGATTTTCTAATAACAATCATGCACTTATCACAAGATAATGCATATACATATATACATCACAAAAACAGTATAACGGGTAAAAAACTTGCCTGAGTGACTGGGGGTGGTAAAAGGCCTGGGACGAGTCTGTTAACCTATAAACAACATATAAGTTGGAATTAAACCAAAGTCGCTTAAGAATCTAGACTTTAACCAACTAGACTCTAACGCTTGTTTTTGCGCTTAACGATTCACTTACGTCGCTCGAGTACCCTCGGCTCCACCATTTTTAATAAATTAACCATTAAGAATTTTAAAGCGATTCTTTCGCGAGTACCTTACCAACTGCCTAATACACTTAAAATAATTGTTTCATACCCCAATTAGTCATTTAAAGTCCTTAAACAAGGTTTCAAAGTAAGGCGAGGGGTAATGGTTCGGTCGCGAAACACCGTTACTTAAAACGGTCGTTTCTCCTAAACCGTACATCGGATTCAAGCGAATCACATATCAAAACGAAGCTCGTAAGATGAACTATCTAATCATGGCAATGGTCAAAACCTAATAGTGAGTTCTCGGGTCCTGATGTTAAGAACAAAAACAGTCTAAGGTAAATCGGGCATTACGACGGCTATGTTTACGCGATTACCAAGTTTTAAACCACCCCAAACAACCACTATTGAACTCACAACCAACAATACAACCAACCCTCATCCAAACCTTACTACATCAGTCCCCAAACCTCAAGATTTTCCAATTTATACAACCCCACACATGAACTACTAGCTATACTTAAGTTTCATTAACTATAAACAAGATTTCAACATCCAAATCACTACAAATCCAATCCAAACTCTAAACACACCAGCATCATGCTTCTCATTTACTATAACCATCAAAACCAACTTAATACTCAAAGTAAAGTTAGGGTTTGGAGGTGTTATACCTTCCTTGGAGTGATTAGAGTAGCTAGGAAGCCTTAAGAAGCCTTGAGATAGCTTAGGAATGCTTGGATCTTAAAGGAAATCAAAGAAAATAAAGTTAGTAATCTTGAAAACACTATTCATCATCTTCTTCCTTGATTTATTGGAAGAGATTCATGAAGAAATAGAAGCTTAAACTCCTAGGATATGCTTATCTAATCATAAGGGACCTTGGGTAATTACCTTGCAAATTAACAAAGCTAGAAACTTGATTTTTGGAATTTTTCTCCTTGAAAAAATGAAAAAGCCGTGGGCTATGTGTTCTTGGGAGAGTATTTGCTTTGTTGAATGTTTTTGTGGTGGAAAATGAAGTGAATGGGATATTTGGATGATTTGTTGGTTGTTTAAAGTGAGTGGAGTATGACTAAGCATGACATCATCTTGGTGACTTCATCTCTTGCCACTTGTCATCACTTGGTGGTAGAAGCATCTTCTTATGCTAATCCTTGCTTAATTGTTTGGTTAATGACTGCTTATCTGTTATACGGTTCGCTTAATTTTCGTTCTCGTTTATCGTTTAAGGGATCATACCCGGGATCTTATTACTTGGGTTCCCCTAAACCTTTCTCAATATATTATATTTCTTATATGATCCTCTCTTATAATCCTTGAATTTAAATCCTTTTTATCCTGTTACCTTATACTCAATTCTTTCGGTATTTGGTGGATTTTCGGGAAAAAATCAAAGTGTTCGAATTTGGATTCTGACGATCTTTACATACACTTATATACCATATAGAGTACTAATAAGATCTCAGAATAATAATAAAAGAAACTCTACAAAGTGTGGTATGAAAAGTTTTCTTATTCAGCATAATCAGCAAAATCACTAATCATAAGGGTTTCAAAAAAATTCCAAAAATTGGGGTTATTACAACATAAGTCACATAGTCATTCTAGTTTTAAAATAATTTTTAGAATCGAAATTGACTCACTATTCGCATTTCTGAACAATCTCGGGCTCGTTTCCTAATTTTCGGAATTTAATGGACTCATCTCTATAAGTAATAGGGCGTATAAGTAAATAAATATCGAAAGTACACTCTCTTCTAAAAGAAATTAAGATTTGAAACTATTTTTAATGAAAACAGATCATTTTTCCAAGTCGAAGGACTTTCGTTTCGTTTAAATCAGACAAATGATTGAATTATTATTCGATAAATAAGAATAAATCAATTTATTATTCAATATAATAAATTATTCAAAATAATTGAACCTCAAAAATATTTTGAAATAATTATTTAGGAAAAATCAGAATTAAAAATGATTTTTCCATAATTTTTGGAATTAAAATGAATTTATTATGAATTATTGAAAATAATTTGATTAATTTTCAAAATAACTAATTTTTTTAAAATAATTAATAAATAAATAATAAATAATTAAGAAATAATTAATTTCAAATTTTAGAAAATATTTCAGAATTATTTATAAATTAAATCAATTAATTAATCAATTTATAAAATAAATAAAATTGATTTTATAATTAATAAAAATAAATTAAAAATTAAAAATCCAGAAACATTTGTCAGAAATTGAACTTTTGACAAAACAGATCAAAGACGGGTCAAAGGAACGGGTCAAACGGGTTAAATCCGGGTCGGTGAAGAACACCACCGGAATCTGCCCAAAATCCCGTGACTTCACCGGTCTCCGGTGAGTCCTGTTTGGGGTCAAAAATGTATCATTTAGAATTGTTTTTGATCCCAAATCATTGTAAATCACAACCCCATTTTTGATTCAGGCCATCTTTCATCGGAATAACCCTTGGCTTGAATTCTCCGATCAAATCTAACTAAGCTCCGGCCAAAACATCGATTTGGCTAATTTGTACATGAAATCACAAGGTTAATTGCTTAAATCAAAGCTTATTCACTCCAAAATTAAACCCCTATCATCTTATATACCAAAAATCATTCAAACTTAAAAACGTATAAATCAAAAATTCATATAAACCCTAATAATCGATTTCACTCATACACGAATTGTTTGTTCAATTAACTATAATGAATCGACTGTAAATCAACATACCAAGTTATTTCAATCATCAAATCAACCTAATAACCCTAGAATCAAAAAGACCCAAATCGAGTATAAACCCTAGAAATCGAAATTGAAAAATAACGATTCAAAATTTGAAATTAATATCAGAAATAGAAAGAACATATCAAAATCTTTGATTTGAGTACTTGAATGACTTGATTTGGTGTAGAAAATCGATCAAAATCACCGGTTAATTCTTCGACCCGATTCTGGAAAACCCGACCCGATTTTAGATAATTTTGTATTTTTCAGTATTTTTGATAATTAATTATAAATAAAAAATAAAAATTTAAGCTATTTAGAATAGTGAAAATAATACTCCTAATTAAAACTAAGGCCCTAATTATACATCTAATAAAATTAATTGGCCCCTAATTTTATAATTTTTTAGTATTAATGTTTAATTTTTAAACATTTAATATATACTATATATATGCCAAAAATTTCCAAAAATTGTGAATAATTAAAAAATACAAAGAAATGGTATAATTGAAAGTCCCATAATTTTATAAAAATAAAAAAATGATTTTTGGGGTTTTTTAACACCCAAAGGGGCCCGAAAAAGTCAGTTTTCAAGAAATGAGAAAATTTATAAAATATCTAGATGTTCAGAATAACGCGATGGTACAAGCCATTCTAGGAAAAATAAGGTCAATTATTTTATTTGAAATATCAGCTATTAAAACATAGTTCGGGTCGTATAACTTTTGATACAAACTTTTAATACAAAATAAAATATCCGACAAATACCCGAAAAATACCCTGACGGTACGGAATACACGTAGCACATAGCAGTTAGGGTTTTATAACTAATTACACATAAATGACATAATAAAACACATAATTTACCTTTATTACGATATAATACAAGCGTAATTTCCCAGTTGTTACACCTTATATCACCCTGCAAATAATAATTTGAATCAGTCAGCGTTTTTAAGGACCCAGACTTGCTTGGATCCTTTGGCCTTTTTAAGTGTTTTAACATATGCAGCAAGAGACTTTTTATCAGAGTTTATGTTAACATCCTTTCTATCAGTATTTATACATGTAGAAACAGATTTTTCTTTAATTAAGGAGGGTTTCAGTTTATAATAATCATAATACAAACTGTGATACTCTTTACATGTATAAATAGAGTGTCAAACACTTCCAAAATGAAAACAAGGACTCTGTGGTTTATATCTAACTGTTTTATTCCTATACTCTACTTTAAAAGAAACAACATTTATCTTTTTATTCTTCTTGCAAGAGTTAGCAAGATGATTAGTGCTACCACAGTTTGAACAGGTCTTTCTAGGTGCATTAGGTAGGGTTACATAATTTCCATTCTTATTAAAACCTACCTTGCCATTCCTATTTTTCCTAGACCTTTTGTAACGCCCCCAAATCCGGGGTCAGAGGATTTGGTCGTCACAGTGAAACCTCAATCTAAATCAACCTGTTTAATCAATAAATAAATGCCAGCGGAAGATATTTATCATTTATGACCCCAAACTAATCCAAGATCTTTTAAGGTTACAGTTCTAGAAACAAGATATCCAAATTCCACAAATAATTTTTCTCTTTCTTTTAAAACTCTTTTCAACAAATACAATTCAAAACTAAACCCACTAGTATAACTTCGAAATGAAGTATACTAGGCCCAAATAAAATATACATCTATAATATAATCTAATATAAATAACTTTACACAATAAAACTTACACTAGTCCGCAAACCCTGGACCAACCACCTTCCAAGAGCTTCTTCTTGCTTCCTCGAATTACGCGGCTAAACAGCAAGCTAATCCTCACTGGAGGTTAAATTTAAAAACAGGCAAGTATGAGCGAAAGAAATGCTCAGCAAGATCATTATGACATATATATGGTCATTTTGATATAAAACCGACATCTGCATTAGAGCAGAATATTTAAAATTATAATTGTTGAATCATAAAACTTTAGTTGAGGAATCCCAGATTTAATTCCTTAATTGTATTCAAAACCAATTTGATATTTTTGAGCGAGATGCTTCAGCAATACTTTGAATCTTAACGAGAATAAAACTCGTAAAACAATGCTTACGGAAATATCGTAAACAATAACAACAAGAAGCAATGATTATGGGATGAATCATAAACTTTACTCAAAACTGAACTCTTCAAATTAATACTTATTTTGTTGTCATATCCAATTAGATATCAATACGAACTTTGATGCGCACAACCCCCATACTGAAGTCAACATCAATCATCTATACTAATACCACCTTTGATATTTAACAACAACGTAAGTATCAGCATAAATCAGAATCTGAATCAAAACTGCATTTTACCCTTATCTAAAACAGAAACAGTTGATAAATCATTTATTCTATGAATATCAAAAATGATATGATAATTTGGATTAGGATCATCCTCCGACGGACGTACTATCACATGCTGATCAGCCCGTGTGATAGCACAAGGTCATGATTCGTAGAAACGTGACCCCAAAAACACGAGTACTCAAACAAAAGGCAATATACCTGCCTGTGGCAAAATTTTGTCATAATATTCCATATGGCACTTAGAAATAGCCCTCCGCTGGACCGTCCGTCCCGGTCACTTACGCAATTATGATCCAATCTTAAAATCTTTTATTGAAATGGGGTCATAATAATTGACACCTGAAATAATTTTATTTCCCCAATTTTTGGGTAGGAATATTCGCAACCAAATCACTTTTCTCAAAATCCAAAACATTTATAAATCCGATAATTGGATAAGTAAAATCACTTGACTATTCTTAACATAGAACAACAGACGAGTATTTGCATAACAGAATTATTTAATTTAGCGATATGTAGAACATTTATCTATTACGAGCTGAATAGGGAAAGCAATACTTGCATAATAGGATTCAAGATAAATATCACTTGAACAATAAGTGATGATAGGGATACTTGCCTTTGGGTTTTAGCAATTAGTCATACTCGCAAAGACGCATCTATTCTGACATTCTGACTCAAAACTTCTCCGTCCTTCTTTTCAACACTTTACTAATATGCTGCTCCTGCGATTGCTAGAAGCCAGACATCTAATACCATTCCATCTCATTCTTTATCCAGTGTCTTGTCTTGATCAACTCGAATGATCCGCATCTATAATTAAAATATAGAACTTTAATTGTCTTAATCGATAACCACTCGACGAACTACGCGTCAAAAGCATATCGTCTACCCATACGATAGCCCACACACAAGGAAAACAGTCAAACACAAGACTTATAACCCACATATACACGTAATTCACATAGCACATAAGCACATAACTCATATATCACATAATTCATATCACATAAGACTCGGTTCATCAGAAGGGTTGACTCGATACTTTTAAAACTGAAATCGGGTCCAAAAATATGATTTATTGATCAATAATCGACTTAGAATGACTTGTAAAACAAGTAACCTTTTGAAACAAAATGATTTGGGTCTCGAGAGTATTTTAATGAAAGCGGAATATTTTTCTGAGTCTGTACGCGTTCGTTTCGTATTAAACGGACGAACGGTTGATTTATTATGAATTTTTAAACATTTTTCGGAATAAAAACAATCTCCGAATCATTAATAATTAAATAATAGGGCTCGAACACCCGAAAATAATTTTATAAGAATTATTGAGCCTGGAAAATAATTCAAAATAATATTTTAAAGCTCGAACTATTTTTCGGAATTTTTAAATCAATTTTAAATAATTAAATCTAATTAAATAATCAATTAAAATTAATTAATAACTAATTAAATTAATTAATCAATTAATATTTAAATTAATTGAATAATTAAATAATTAATTATCAACTAAAATTAACTAACTAAATAATTTGGATTTATTTTTGAATTAAAATAAATTTTCAGAATTAAAAATAATGATTTTTAATATAAAAGAAAATAATTTTTAAAACTAAAACTGAATTTTGATTTTTTTATAAAAATAAAACCCACAAACGCATTTCTAATTACAGTCTTCTTCCTCAACGAATCGAAGGGCGGCGGGGAAAGGTCGGTGGCCGGAGTTCGTGAAGAACTCGGCCGGAAACTGGGGAAGTTACCCAGAAACCGGCGAGCTCCTCTCGGTTCCGGTGACCTCAACCTGGGGTCCAAACAGCACGAATCTGACGGGATTTTTACCCCTTCGCGTCCCAAATCACCACAGGAACTTCAAAACAATAACTACTTCGCCGAACGAGTAAAATTTCGTCGATTTCGACGAGTTTACCATAAAATCCGATGACATAATCGGAAAAACACAACTTCGCCGTTTCTACACCAAATTCAATGCTTCACATATGAAATTAAAGCTCTGGAGGTTTATAATCAGTTTATGAAATCAAAATTAATCAAACTCATATCAATAATCAATAAAATCGAAAAATAAAAATGATAAACTCAAGAACTCGCTGTAACATTCCAGGACTAAAACAAATCAAATAAGTGCATAATTCGATCCTACTAATCATGGCAAAGCTATTAACATCATTAAAAGCATCCAAAACAGTCCAGAAATCAAACCCCCAATTCGACTTATAAACCCTAGAAATCGGGTTTGAAAATTACCAGTCGTTTGATAAAATTGATGGCAGAAAATGATAGAGAGAATCAAGGGCTTCAAAACGAATATTCACACTTGTGATTTGGTGTTCAATAACACCTTTAAAATTGACTTTGATTTTCAGAATTCTCCAAGAACACATATTCAAGAAATTTTCAGAAAATCAAACCTTAATTTCTATATGATATTGAACTCTATTTTTGAAGTATAATATACCAAATCGACCAGAAAAACATGCTCTACAACATGGAAGCATCAAATCACATCAACAACATCATAAACAAATTTTCATAATTTAATTATCAAATAATTCGAATATAAATAAATAAATAAGAAAATTACCATGATTTCTGGGCAAAAACTGATGATTGATTCAGAAAGAAGATTTCGAGAGCTTCGTTTTGATATGCTACACACCCGAATCGGAGTTCGATAACGCCTTCGTTCATGTGTTTGATTCTCGGCAGCGTATCGGTTTTCTCGGATTTTCTCTGTATTTACGGTGTTTTAACTGGTTGCAAATGAATAAACGGAATAAACGAAATAAGAAATAGGCTATTTATATTTATAAAATATTGGATCGTTCTGGATCGTTTTGGATCGTTAAATTAGTTACTTAGTCGCTAAGTAACTATAAAAACGATATAATTCAATACCAGAATTGGATAATTATCAAAACCGAGCTTTTTATAAAACACTATATACGAAAATAGCGTAAAAATATCTCGTCTTTCGAGAATACGGGTTTTTGTTGATTACCGAAATAACTATCGTATCGAAAATCTTGCGCCGGGCCACGCACGGGTCAAACCGTAATCCGGATCGAAAAAGTCAAAACACGGAAAATGTCCGGAATTACCAGATTAGGTTAGGAAGGAGTTTTCGGAAGAGTTTCGGGTTATAAAAACGCAAAAACGGTTGAAGTCGGACGATTCCCGGCTTTATAAAATAATTTTGGTAATTATTCAGAAAATAATTAATAATTCATAAATCAATATAAAATTATCTAATAGTCCAAAAATTACCAGAAAAATATCACAATTATCTATATTTTATTCTGGACATATACCAATTCAAATACTCAAATAATATCACATTTAAACACCCAAACATCAATTCCACTTATCAGATAATTCACCAAAATTCACATAAAATCACATAAACAATTCCAAATAATTATAAAAATAATATCTGAAAATATGGGATATTACAATCTACCCCCCTTATAAGGATTCCGTCCTCGGAATCAGCAGAAGAAAGCACTAAGGGTTTTCTAACCACTTTCCAAATCTTGCAAACACAACTTTTCTCAAAATTTCTAATAACACTGCAATTCCTTATACCACACAGTTACCACGTGAGCTTCACTCTGCATTATTGTTCCATCTACATCTTTTGACCAATTCCTCAATAGAATCACTTTTACTGATCGCGAGAAAGAAGAATAGATAGAAAGATAGAGAGAAGAAAAGAAAGAAATATAGAGAGAGAAATAAAAGAACAGATTGACTTTGCTATATGCCACTGATATTCTAATCGCATTGCATTCCACTATCGTCCTTGGTAATTCCATCACATCGCCTTACTTTGACTTGACCAAGATAACTCAGCTTAACTTGATTGGCATACCTTCGAATATTTAAGATGATAAAATCATGGAATTTCAAAGAGAATAGAATTTCATATCATAACAGGATAGAATCTGAATTTGAGAAAGATATTATTGAAATAAAAGAATAACTGAGAGATCAATATGACCAAACGAACTTGGTATTGCGTTTCCAAATTAAGACACTACTAAAGGTTGTTAACCTTCATGTATTCACAATACACACAAGTGATGGCGTCCCATCCAACTCCTATCACACAGACAGGGATACCTTATGTCCCCTATAGTTAGGGTTGTTTATCTCAGTCAGAATAAAAGAATATGAAAGAAATTGAAAATCAAATGAATAAAGCTGAAAAGATTTCAAAGCTGATATTTCTGAAGGAAATGAAATCCAGAGTACAAAAATTCTGACACCAAATGAGCAAGTGGTGTCACATTACCAAGAAACTATCCACCAAATAAGAAAAGTGGAATTAATTATCATAACTTGACAGAGCTATCAAAACCTGAAAAAAATAGGCTTCATGACAGCCTCTGGCACATTTAAAACACATATATGATTGAAAATGAGTGTTAGGGAATATATCCTCTAACAATTACTTCTTTTGAGAGATGTCAAAAGGGAATTATAGAAAGAAAAGGTATTGCCAAAGTCTTAATATTTATCTTCAATTTGAACTCTCCAGTTGAATCGTCACCCACTTCTAGACACTTCTTCACGTTCCAAGGATATCGATAATCTCCATCGTCGTCGAATCGTAGTCTCGAAAGATTCCACAATAGAAGTTTGCAACTGCCAGGAGTTCCATCCAGCTGAACACAACCATCTCAAATGAATACGCCTATCTTAACTTATTCGTTGGTACTATATCCAATAGTCCAACTGGAACTCGATATGAGCTTAACGTCCTCACATAGCTATACACACTCCTACACACTCTCGTTTCTAGTTTACTATAACCTCAGCTCTGATACCAACCTGTAACGCCCCCAAATCCGGGGTCAGAGGATTTGGTCGTCACTGTGAAACCTCAATCTAAATTAACCTGTTTAATCAATAAATAAATGCCAGCGGAAGATATTTATCATTTATGACCCCAAACTAATCCAAGATCTTTTAAGGTTACAGTTCTAGAAACAAGATATCCAAATTCCACAAATAATTTTTCTCTTTCTTTTAAAACTCTTTTCAACAAATACAATTCAAAACTAAACCCACTAGTATAACTTCGAAATGAAGTATACTAGGCCCAAATAAAATATACATCTATAATATAATCTAATATAAATAACTTTACACAATAAAACTTACACTAGTCCGCAAACCCTGGACCAACCACCTTCCAAGAGCTTCTTCTTGCTTCCTCGAATTACGCGGCTAAACAGCAAGCTAATCCTCACTGGAGGTTAAATTTAAAAATAGGCAAGTATGAGCGAAAGAAATGCTCAGCAAGATCATTATGACATATATATGGTCATTTTGATATAAAACCGACATCTGCATTAGAGCAGAATATTTAAAATTATAATTGTTGAATCATAAAACTTTAGTTGAGGAATCCCAGATTTAATTCCTTAATTGTATTCAAAACCAATTTGATATTTTTGAGCGAGATGCTTCAGCAATACTTTGAATCTTAACGAGAATAAAACTCGTAAAACAATGCTTACGGAAATATCGTAAACAATAACAACAAGAAGCAATGATTATGGGATGAATCATAAACTTTACTCAAAACTGAACTCTTCAAATTAATACTTATTTTGTTGTCATATCCAATTAGATATCAATACGAACTTTGATGCGCACAACCCCCATACTGAAGTCAACATCAATCATCTATACTAATACCACCTTTGATATTTAACAACAACGTAAGTATCAGCATAAATCAGCATCTGAATCAAAACTGCATTTTACCCTTATCTAAAACAGAAACAGTTGATAAATCATTTATTCTATGAATATCAAAAACGATATGATAATTTGGATTAGGATCATCCTCCGACGGACGTACTATCACATGCTGATCAGCCCGTGTGATAGCACAAGGTCATGATTCGTAGAAACGTGACCCCAAAAACACGAGTACTCAAACAAAAGGCAATATACCTGCCTGTGGCAAAATTGTGTCATAATATTCCATATGGCACTTAGAAATAGCCCTCCGCTGGACCGTCCGTCCCGGTCACTTACGCAATTATGATCCAATCTTAAAACCTTTTATTGAAATGGGGTCATAATAATTGACACCTGAAATAATTTTATTTCCCCAATTTTTGGGTAGGAATATTCGCAACCAAATCACTTTTCTCAAAATCCAAAACATTTATAAATCCGATAATTGGATAAGTAAAATCACTTGACTATTCTTAACATAGAACAACAGACGAGTATTTGCATAACAGAATTATTTAATTTAGCGATATGTAGAACATTTATCTATTACGAACTGAATAGGGAAAGCAATACTTGCATAATAGGATTGAAGATAAATATCACTTGAACAATAAGTGATGATAGGGATACTTGCCTTTGGGTTTTAGCAATTAGTCATACTCGCAAAGACGCATCTATTCTGATATTCTGACTCAAAACATCTCCGTCCTTCTTTTCAACACTTTACTAATATGCTGCTCCTGCGATTGCTAGAAGCCAGACATCCAATACCATTCCATCTCATTCTTTATCCAATGTCTTGTCTTGATCAACTCGAATGATCCGCATCTATAATTAAAATATAGAACTTTAATTGTCTTAATTGATAACCACTCGACGAACTACGCGTCAAAAGCATATCGTCTACCCATACGATAGCCCACACACAAGGAAAACAGTCAAACACAAGACTTATGACCCACATATACACGTAATTCACATAGCACATAAGCACATAACTCATATATCACATAATTCATATCACATAAGACTCGGTTCATCAGAAGGGTTGACTCGATACGTTTAAAACTGAAATCGGGTCCAAAAATATGATTTATTGATCAATAATCGACTTAGAATGACTTGTAAAACAAGTAACCTTTTGAAACAAAATGATTTGGGTCTCGAAAGTATTTTAATGAAAGCGAAATATTTTTCTGAGTCTGTACGCGTTCGTTTCGTATTAAACGGACGAACGGTTGATTTATTATGAATTTTTAAACATTTTTCGGAATAAAAACAATCTCCGAATCATTAATAATTAAATAATAGGGCTCGAACAGCCGAAAATAATTTTATAAGAATTATTGAGCCTGGAAAATAATTCAAAATAATATTTTAAAGCTCGAACTATTTTTCGGAATTTTTAAATCAATTTTAAATAATTAAATCTAATTAAATAATCAATTAAAATTAATTAATAACTAATTAAATTAATTAATCAATTAATATTTAAATTAATTGACTAATTAAATAATTAATTATCAACTAAAATTAATTAACTAAATAATTTGGATTTATTTTTGAATTAAAATAAATTTTCAGAATTAAAAATAATGATTTTTAATATAAAAGAAAATAATTTTTAAAACTAAAACTGAATTTTGATTTTTTTATAAAAATAAAACCCACAAACGCATTTCTAATTACAGTTTTCTTCCTCAACGAATCGAAGGGCGGCGGGGAAAGGCCGATGGCCGGAGTTCGTGAAGAACTCGGCCGGAAACTGGGGAAGTTACCCAGAAACCGGCGAGCTCCTCTCGGTTCCGGTGACCTCAACCTGGGGTCCAAACAGCACAAATCTGACGGGATTTTTACCCCTTTGCGTCCCAAATCACCACAGGAACTTCAAAACAATAACTACTTCGCCGAACGAGTAAAATTTCGTCGATTCCGACGAGTTTACCATAAAATCCGATGACATAATCGGAAAACACAACTTCGTCATTTCTACACCAAATTCAATGCTTCACATATGAAATTAAAGCTCTGGAGGTTTATAATCAGTTTATGAAATCAAAATTAATCAAACTCATATCAATAATCAATAAAATCGAAAAATAAAAATGATAAACTCAAGAACTCGCTGTAACATTCCAGGACTAAAACAAATCAAATAAGTGCATAATTCGATCCTACTAATCATGGCAAAGCTATTAACATCATTAAAAGCATCCAAAATAATCCAGAAATCAAACCCCCAATTCGACTTATAAACCCTAGAAATCGGGTTTGAAAATTACCAGTCGTTTGATAAAATTAATGGCAGAAAATGATAGAGAGAATCAAGGGCTTCAAAACGAATATTCACACTTGTGATTTGGTGTTCAATAACACCTTTAAAATTGACTTTGATTTTCAGAATTCTCCAAGAACACCAAGAACACATATTCAAGAAATTTTCAGAAAATCAAACCTTAATTTCTATATGATATTGAACTCTATTTTTGAAGTATAATATACCAAATCGACCAGAAAAACATGCTCTACAACATGGAAGCATCAAATCACATCAACAACATCAAGAACAAATTTTCATAATTTAATTATCAAATAATTCGAATATAAATAAATAAATAAGAAAATTACCATGATTTCTGGGCAGAAACTGATGATTGATTCAGAAAGAAGATTTCCAGAGCTTCGTTTTGATATGCTACACACCCGAATCGGAGTTCGATAACGCCTTCGTTCATGTGTTTGATTTTTGGCAGCGTATCGGTTTTCTCGGATTTTCTCTGTATTTACGGTGTTTTAACTGGTTGCAAATGAATAAACGGAATAAACGAAATAAGAAATAGGCTATTTATATTTATGGAATATTGGATCGTTCTGGATCGTTTTGGATCGTTAAATTAGTTACTTAGTCGCTAAGTAACTATAAAAACGATACAATTCAATACCAGAATTGGATAATTATCAAAACCGAGCTTTTTATAAAATACTATATACGAAAATAACGTAAAAATATCCCGTCTTTCGAGAATACGGGTTTTTGTTGATTACCGAAATAACTATCGTATCGAAAATCTTGCGCCGGGCCACGCACGGGTCAAACCGTAATCGGATCGAAAAAGTCAAAACACGGAAAATATCCGGAATTACCAGATTAGGTTAGGAAGGAGTTTTCGGAAGAGTTTCGGGTTATAAAAACGCAAAAACGGTTGAAGTCGGACGATTCCCGACTTTATAAAATAATTTTGGTAATTATTCAGAAAATAATTAATAATTCATAAATCAATATAAAATTATCTAATAGTCCAAAAATTACCAGAAAAATATCACAATTATCTATATTTTATTCTGGACATATACCAATTCAAATACTCAAATAATATCACATTTAAACACCCAAACATCAATTCCACTTATCAGATAATTCACCAAAATTCACATAAAATCACATAAACAATTCCAAATAATTATAAAAATAATATCTGAAAATATGGGATATTACACCTTTTCCTCTTGTCTTTCTTGTGTAGATCTTTCAGCTTTTGCTTAAGCTATTTCTGAGTCATTGAACCAGTATATACTGAATTTATGTGAACTTGTTCACTCTTTTCAGTAATTAAGTTTGATCTAGGTGCTGAGGTAGTATCTTCCTCATTATTTGACTTAACAGTATTAGCACTAGGATTAAACTTAATGTCTTTATTTGAACTTTGTTCAGTTTGACCTTGGTATCTGTTTTTATTGGTTCTGTTATCTCAGTTTCTTTTCCACTTTTCTTATCAGAATTAGATCTAGCTGAATATCCTAATCATGATCCCCAACAACCATTCTCTAGAATTTCCTGAGTTAATTTTCCTGAGTTAGTCCAGAGTTTAATGACTTCTCTTTCTTTTGCTAGCTCCTTCTCTAGATAAGCATGTTTTTCTAGCAATTTTCCCTTAACATAAACAACATTATCTCTTTCTTTTTGAATTTCTAGCATGGAAAACCACTTAATTTCTAGGTGATCATTCCTTTTTTTTAACACAGAGTTTTCACTCTTGATTTTATTATTCTCTAAGGTTTGATCTCTAAAACTAACATTCAAAGACTTAAGAAATAATCTTAATTCATAGATATCATTAGTATCAAAAGCAAGAGTAGTCTGAGGTACCTTTAATTCAGCATTGTCAGCCTCAGCATCAGCTTTTGCCATGAGAGCATAATTGACTTCATCATCTAAATCTGATGAATCATCCCAGTTTCTCTTCCTTGAGATCAAGGCTTATTTCTTCTCAGCTCTGGATTTTCTGCAGTCAGCTGGAAAGTGTCCAATTCCATCACAGTTGTAACATCTCTCTTTTGACTTGTCAAGTTTTCCAGATCTTGATTCCTTCCCATCATTATTTCTCCTGTTGTCCCTCTTATCAGAGTTTGAGGAACTGGAACCTTTTCTGGAAAATCTTCTCCCTTTCTTGAAGTTCTTGTAGACCATATTCTTGAAGCTTTTAACTAGTAGGGTAGCCATCTGATCCATATCTTCATTGTTGTTATGATCACTATCAGTATCTGATTCATTATCATTATTTGAGTCATCATCAGAATTTGATGATTCAGTATCTGACTTTGCAATCATGGCTTTCCCTTTGGAGTAGCTTTTTCTCCTAGATTTCTCCTTTGGCTTCTGTTCAACCTTGAGTGCAACTGGTCTAGATTTTGATCCTTTCCTCTTGCTTCTTTGCTCCATCTCTAGTTCATGAGTTTTCAGGACTCTATAGATCTCATCTAGAGATATGATGTCAAGTTGAAAGTTAACCCTTATTGATGTGACTTTATAGTCCTACTTTTCAGGGAGAGCAAGTAGGAACTTCAAGTTTGAGTCCTCCAAATAATATTCTTTGTCGACAAGGGATAAGTCATTCAACAACTTCTGAAATCTGTAATAGATCTCAGTTAAGGACTCATTGTCCGTTGAGTCAAAGTGCTCATATTCTTGAGTAAGTACTGTCATCCTGTTCTTCTTGATAGCAGTTGTACCTTGACACTTTACTTCTAAAGCATCCCATATCTCTTTTGTTATCTTACAACCAATGACTCTATTGGACATAACACTATCAAGACTGTTGTGCAGGATGTGTCTGACCTTAGCATCATTCATGATAGATGAGATATCTTTAGGAGAGTAGTCCTTCCTATCTTTGTATATCATCTTCTCTGGTTCTCCTGCAAGCGAAACAGCTACCTTGATTGGTCTGTGAGGACCATCACAGATCCTGTTCAGATATTCAGGATCTTTAGCTTCCAAGCATATGGCCATCCTGACTTTCCAGATTAGATATTCATGTATCTTCAGGATAGGCACCTTGATTGCTTCGTACCTACTCATGTTGCTGCTTATCTGTTATGTGGCTAGGGGTGGTGGCTTCAGATTTAGATTCTCTGTTTCTTCTTCTTTGTCTGACATGGTTGATTGATTTTCAGATCTTAAACTGTTTGTACATTAACAGCAAGCTCTGATACCAATTGTTAGGCCCTTAATCAACTGTAGAGGGGTTGAATACAGTTAATACAATCAATTCGACAAAGCTTCAACAAAATAAACAATTTTTATATTAACTGATAAGAACTTATTACAAACGTATTCTCTCAAAAGGAAGAAAAAATATCCTTGAGAGCTGCTAGGTTATGCGAAAGATATAACAATGTCGCAATGCTTATAGCATGAACCTAATATGTGCTTTATATAGAGCACAGCTAACAATGTATAAGGAATCTTATTCTATTAACAACAAGGAAACCTATACAACTGATGTGACAAATACTGATTTCATCATCCGCTGATATCATTATCCGTCAATTACTAACATCAGTCGATGTCATCATCATCCGTCGATGTAATCATCATCCGTCGATGCTTCTGATAGTTTTTGTTTGATATCATCAATTGCTCCTAACAACTAATATGGCCCGTTCCTCCATAAATTCTCATTTTCTTTTGTTCTAATGATTTTGTACTCATGGTATAACTTTTATATCTTTTTGCTAATTAATATGGGGATATTATCAAATTTACTCTTTGTACCCCCATATTCGTTAAAATATCGTTCTTTCCAAGTTACCTCTATTAGAGTTCTATAAACCAAATATGTATAATTGTTGTCTTCAAAAATAGCGGGTCAGTTTAAACCCACATTTTTAAATCCTTGTAAAGTATTTAGCTCCATAAAACTGGTCATCATGATAAATTAGTTCTAGAGAGTTTAATCCTCTTGGATTCGAATACTGCAACTAACTCCACTTGGCTTCAAATACTACAACTATTTTTCTCTTTTCATTTCAGTTGTAAGAAACTTAACCCTCCAATGATTCTCTAAATACTTCAATATTTCATGGTAAACAATTTGTAATCTAGCTCAAGTTATCTACATCTTGCCTCCATATTTCTCATTTATGCTTCTTTTTTTGGCATATAAGTAGTGGTTGTTGTATTCTTATCTTAATCACAATCAAACACATAACTTTCTTCATTTTTGCTCTTATATCCTCGGTTTAACTAATCCCGTACACTCCATAATGTTTTTCAACTTAGTAGGGACGTCATGGATCATGCTTCTCAAGTATTAATACTTATTCTCAAAAGATCTTTTCTATCTCAAGAAAATCAAAGGACAAACTTATGAAATGACCCTCGATAACAAATTCACCTTTATCTCAAAGAGACAACCAATCAATATCACATATTTGACCAACACGAAAAGAGTTTAAAAATACTGGTCAGCCACCTCGATACCCCACGGTGGGATCAACTACCATGTCGAAAGTGTCGTTCACCTCCGGTCCTTGCCTGGACATAATCAGTGCCCCCAAGACAAGGCCCACCTAACATTTTATTCGTTGACCATGAGGACTAGTTCAGTATAAGAATCCCAGAGTAATATCTTGAAAGACGATACCGAAAATACGTACACCGTAAAGTTTACTCGTCAAGTCTGACACCAGCCAGCGCTCGTCAAAAAAACTATATTAGCCCGAACAATGAACTAATTAGGAGTCAAGAGAAATAAGTTGTTGGACGACACGAATAATGCACCGCCCTATTTTTCAATAAATTTAATCATCTTGAACGATGAGAATGATTGAGTTCAAACGAAATATATATAGTTATTCCGAAGTAATGGAAATAATCGAAGAAGCAAGACCTAAGCAAATCACGAGTAGGTTATTATCAAGATGATTGCAAGATCCAATCGCTATGAAATCCCTACCCAAATATTCATCTGTATTTTTATTTTAACTGGCCCAAACAATGATGTAGGGTGGTATCAAACTAAGTACCACATCTATAAAAATAGAGATAATTCTCTTGTATATAGAGCAGCCAATTAACTTCATTAGTATGAGATCCTTTCGGATATGCCCAATACAAATCCGTGCGGGCCCTAGCACAAAGTGGACAATATCATACTAGTGTGGAGTTATGGCTCGCTCACGGTCCAACAAGTGGTATCACACCCAAAGGTTCGGACCTGGATCTTGTGGGGTATTGGATTGCGGTAGTTCGATGTGGGTGGTTCCCCTCGATTCGAACGCGGTTGGAAAACTTGTCGGTTCCTTGCGGTGTTGCAAGATGTAGACAGATTAATCGCGATGATTGGGAAATATGTCAGTTTCTTGCGATGTGCAAGATGTAGATAGATAGATAGATTAACCGCGAGCAAGACCACATAATTTGTGATTCTTGTTTTGAGGCGAGGATTGTTGGGTGGTATCAATCCACGTAACACATCGATGAGAATAGAGATAATTCTCTTAGAGTAGCCAATTAACTCAATTAGTATGAAGACTTTTGGGACATGCCCAATACAAATTCGTGTGGGCTCAGTCCAAAGCGGGCAATATCATACTATTGTAAAGTTAAGGCATGCTCAAGGCCCAACAAATTCCACTTTCGATTGAACTAGATTTTTCTTATACCTTTCATGTTGAGGGGGTTGCTCAAAATTTTTTCCTTTTCCCGAAGAACTTCTGGTAACATAAAATTTATTCCAAGGCATGGAGGATGCCTCCATACAGAGTAGAATATCTAGAGAACTTCATGGCTGTCAGTAGAGAACTTTTCCAACATAAAGATATATACTCTTAGCGGAGAACATAGTTATCATCAACTGAGGGAAGGTTAACCCAAGAAAAAATAATGTATATGCATAAACCCGGGGCTTCACCACCATCTTATAAGTTAACATGAACATACCACATAATCTGTATCTTCTATATTTCATGTTAAAATGAATTCAAAAAACTGAAAATTTAAGCATTGTATTAACAATTAGAAACCTTTAACACCAAATTTTTAAATCCTTGAAGATGAAAATTATCGGTCCCTTCAATCAATTTCTCCGAAGTGAGAGTGGGGTAAAACTTTTGGGAGGAAGAGAAAGCGGAAGTCAAAATGGTCCAGATGGAGAAACATATAATATTGCTTTTTCTCATGAAGAGATATTTAGTTAGGGTCCTGCTGTAATGATCCCATCAGGCTTTGTGATTTAGACATGTCTTTGCGCCTAATGGATCATGGCTCTGGCAATGGAAATAGGGATGTAAATTTTTTTGTTGTATTACTTTGAGATGTTTCATGATGGTCCTCATGGTTGGTTTTTCTTATGGATCTATCTGAAGATCTATGAACTATACCAGCTACCAAACGTGATGCCTTGTCTAGGAAGCACCCTTGGAGCTAAGGGTCCATGAACAATGACAAGCTACCATCATTTAATAAATAATTCCGACTCCACTGAACTAAGTTTATCTCCTCAGGATAATAGTTGCCATTGTTTCTCCTACCCGTAAGCAACTCAAGAAGAACAATGCCAAAACTCCAGACATTGCTTTTAGGTGTGAGCAGTCCTTTACTCTTTACCTCCACCAAAAGGCTTTCCGGTGCCTGGACATATATATCAAACGCAAATATAATTACCAAGGATAAAGGGAGTTTTCAAATTCTGCTTGTTAAATATATGCTTTAGGACTGAATTTATATTTAATAGTGTGTTAAACTATTATTATTGTAAGACCCCCAAATTCGGGGTCAGGAATCTGGGTTGTCACGAGTTCCATTTTCCTTAATATCACTTAATCTTTAATCAAAATTACTACTGCATACTGTGACCCCTTTCTTTCACACATACACACACAGGTTAGAGTCTCAGAGAATGCACTGATACAATACTGAACCATAATAATATGTTGATTCAACAATCATTACATTCTTCCAAATATCTCTACAAAACATTTTACTGATTACTACTTCTAATTGAAGCGTAATTAGAAGTCCAATATAGACCTAACTCAAGGGCTATAATGATTCTCATAATTCAACTTAAACAAATCATGCTAGGATAACTAGCCTCCTAACAGCTTAATCCTTTACTTCAAGCCAATCGTATGGACTAATAGATATCGTCGACTTCCTTGCTCTTTTTCGATGGAACGGCCACATTGCTATCTGTGGGGTTGGAAGAATAAACAACAAGAATGAGCAAATAATGCCCAACAAGTTCTCCCAATAACTATCCACTTATATAAAAAAAGGAATATACCTCGATAGGAGTAATAGGGAAAAGAATCTAATCTTTATACCCTTTAGGTCATTCCTCAATATTAACATCTTTTATAAACCTCTAACCTTTATAATTCTCTAATAGTTCAAGTTATTAAAGAATATACTTTTCATTCCTCAACCAATTTATGACAAATCATTTCCCACCACTTAAGCTGTAATATAAATTAATCACAACAATTATACAATCCCTCTTTCAATAATCAATATCAGTACAAGATGTTCCATAACCAAACAATCTTAACAACCCATTATGTTGTTAGATTAACACAATCTAGTATTCTATTTATTGTCATAATTTACATGTGACAATTCAATTTATAAACATTTTAATAATTTCTTTTCCGAGGGACTGGGACTTTCAACCAACTAGATATGATTAAACAATGTTCAGTCGTTTCAATCATGTCCTTCCGAGGGACCGTTTTACTACTAGTATATGGGCAAGAACACTTTTCGAAGTTGACCAGGGCAAGAACACTTTTCGAGCTTGACCCGATGATTGACAGGAACACTTTTCGAACATGACCAAATCATCCTTTGGCAACACATGGGCCAGAATTAAAATGGCTGGACCGGCACCCCGGCCTCTTACGTAGAATTACCGTATTACCGGTATTCTCAATCCGCGGTACCGACGTTTATGCCGGCCGCAATCTCATTTTGAGAGTATGATGACCCCTTCCGGTCGCATCTGCTAAAGCATCATATAAAATGATCCCTGCATTAACCGAGTCCTTTGAGTTATCAAAACTCTTTATTATTATTATTATTATTATTATTATTATTATTATTATTATTATTATTATTATTATTATTATTATTATTATTATTATTATTATTACTATTATTATTATTGTCATTCATCTCATTCTTATCACTTTATTCTCATTGTTATGATTATTCACCTCAACCATCATTTCATTATTGGTTATCCATTAGGAAACTTTATTAACCAACGAACATTCACTAACTGACCAAGAAGCCTTAACAATTGCTAGATTAATTAATAATCTATTATATATTGATTCAAAATAATACTTTTTAGAATACAACCTTTCTTTGAATCTCAATTTAAAGGAAATCTCTTAGTCAATATTTGAAAATAATTAACTAAATAAAATAAATTTAATTAAATAGTTAATCCCAAGATGTCTTAATAAATGTATAATTAATGAAATTACGAATACACCATCTTTCTGAGATTGGGTTGTGATAATATCATTTATTATCCTCAATCTGACATTTAATAATATTAAATACCCCAATATCTGATCCTCAAAAAAAGAAATAATATACAGTCATATAATATTCAAAGGAACAATCTTATATTTATGATGACGATTGTTAGAAGAAAGATCGGCTTTCGGTCGACGTAATAAATACAGAAATAATCTGAAAATACTTCCTCATTTATTTGAGTCTACTTCACTTAATAGTTCTTCCCTATTCTAGGGATTCACAAGTCCTTAAACATATTGTACTTATGTAGTCATGCATACCTCAACAAAATCATCCATTCATATTTAGTCTACGCATATATATACATATGAACACTTTATGATGAACAATATCATAAGGTAGAGAAGTCAACAGTTAAGGATAGAAATCTTGCCTTAACGATGCGAATATAAATGCGACTGCAAATTCCCATGTGATTGCGAGGGTCATGGGTTATGTCGAGGTGCTATAACGCTGAAAATAAAGTAGGGTTAGCAACTAGTGCTAACCTATACCACTTAAACTATCACATACAATCCAATGCATAACTGCTATACACAATTGCCATTTCCACTAGTTCATGCTACATATATCTTAAAGGACACATAAGCATGTTATTTATACTCACATTGCATCCTATAACTTAGCGAAATCCAAGTTCTAACTCAATTGTATTCATTCACGCTTCCCGTCATTTTGCTTACGGTTTTCCATGGATGTTGTTTACTTCATCATTTTTATAAAATCGAAAAATAATCCTTTTAATCCAAAACTTTCACGAGGACTTTCCTAACTGACCCTAGCATGTCATACTAAAGTTTCAGGATTTTCTCAGTCCTTCTAAACGGTGAAATGATAGTCTCAAAACTACACTTAAGCAAAGTTTGGTTTCGCGAAACAACGTTCACTAAAATGGACATAACTTTTAAACCGTAAATGCGTTTTACGCGGTTCTTGCGCTCACGTAAACTACATGACAACCTCTACACATATACACAGCTAGATGGTCACAAATGGACAGGCGTCATTTCATGATCTCGGCAGTTTTAGTGGCTAACAAAAATTTGGCATTATTACGGCTATAAATATTCGATTTCCAAAATCAATCCATGTCTAAAATCAACCCAATCAACAATCACAAACCATAAACTAACCATTAACAATTAAATCAAGCTCATAGCAATAAAATTTCATAACACTCATCCAAACACATACTACTAAACAAATCCAAATCAACACCAAACATCCATTATACTAAGCTCTTAACTTATGCTAACACATAATCACCAAATCATCATCAAAACTTAAACTCAATATCAAGATTCTTGGATTCCATACCTTTCTTGGAGTGTTTTAGCCACCAAAAATCTTTGTACTACCCTTGTATAGCCTTAAACTATCTTGGCTCATCCACGGAATCAAGAAACAAAGGTTAGTTTCTTGGAGTTACTACTGGTCTGATTGAAAGAACTGGAAAAATCATGGTCTTACCATCCTTATCCGGATGAGGCTTATGAACAATAGTTGTAGATCATCTCAAGACCTTTCTAAAGAGCTATAGAACACAATATTTGAGTTAGAAATGAAGGAGATATAACAGTTTTAATGTGCTGGTTCTGTTTTGGCCGAGAGCAATGGAAATGGGGGAGGAAATGCTTTTTCTTTCTTCTGTTGGTGGAATAATGTGGTGGATGATGATGGGTTGTCTTGATATTTTGCTAGGTTAATAATAAACAAAGGAGTTAGTGGAAGATGATCTCACCATTTTCCATGTATTGGTGATTTGTGGTGAGATGAGATCATCCATAGTTAACTAGATAATTAACTAGCCATTCCTTCCTAACTATCACTTGGTTTCTTGGTTGATCAACCATCCACTTGCCTTGACACTTTCAAAGGTATTTGCAAGAGTCATTATTCATTTCTTTGTCCGGTTATCACTCAATCTCGTTGAACGTTTGGTTAAATACCTCAATGGTTTTATTGATAAAATCTTCTTGGTATTTTTAATACCTAAATTAATTCTCCTTTATAATCCTTGGATTTAAAATCCTTCATCTAAATATTAATTCCTTAAATCCCTTAATGTCTGGTGGAAATCTCGGGGAAAAATAAAAGTGCTCATTTTCGAAATCCGACAGCTTTTACATACATTTATTTTCACTCTCCAATACTAATATAAGCTTAGAATTTCCATAAGAGAACTCTTATATACGAGCGTATGATAATATTTCTTAATCAGCAAAAATATACTATTCATCAGGGTTTAAAAAAAGTACTATTCACTAGTGCTTTAATTATTACCAAAAATTGGGGTTATTATAATTATAGTTTTAGGATTCAATTAGGCAGTTTATATATTAGCAGTTATATATTTGTGCAGTTATAGCCACGTTATTAGGAGAAGTTATATTCCCTGTAGTTTAAATATTGTAATATGTTCATCTGTTAATAAAAAATATCAATATTTCTTCTAAAAATAACTTACAAATGGTATTAGAGCTCTCTTCTTAAGGGATCCGTGTTTGTACGTATTGGACAACTAATGGAAGCCGAATCTGGATTCTCTTCGATTGTTCCGTCAATGTTCGATGGAAATAACTACTAGACTTGGGCAATACGCATGGAGGCCTGTTTGGATGCTTTAGATCTCTGGGAAACAGTTGTGGAAGACTACGACATTCATGAACTTTCTCACAATGCTACGATGGCGCATATCAAAGCATAAAATAAGAAGAAAATAAAGAAATCAAAGGCTAAAGCCTATTCGTTTGATGTAGTTTCAACATCCATTTTTACTCGAATCATATCTCTAAAGTCAGAAAAGGAAATATGGGATTTCCTCAAGTCTGAGTACAAATGAAATGACAGAATTCGTGGGATGCAAGTGTTGAATTTGATTCGTGATTTTGAGTTGCAAAATATGAAAGAGACAGAGACAATAAAGGAGTATGCTGACAGGCTTCTTAACATTGGGAATCAAGTCAGTTTGTTAGGTTCTTCAATAGCAGATTCCAGGATTGTCGAAAAGATCCTCGCCACGGTTCCCTAAAGGTTTGAGGCCACAATTACTACTCTTGAAAATACCAAGAATCTGTCAAAGATTACATTTACAGAACTCTTGAGTGCCTTGCAAGCACAAGAACAGAGACGTGCAATGAGACAAGAAGGATCTATAGAAGGTTCCCTACCAATGAAGCATCAAGACGATGGGAAAAATAAGAGGCATGTGTACAAAAAGTATCATGTTTCAAGTGGAGAAGATTCTACAATAGGCAGCGAGATCAGATTCAAAAATAAAAGACTAGGATTTAGGAAAGATTATCCCCCTTTTCGACATTGTGGAAAAAAGGGTCATCATCCGTTCAAATGTTGGAGGAGACCTGATGTTAAATACAACAAATGTAACCATATGGGACATGAAGCTATTATATGCAAGAATGAAAATCAGCAACAAGGTGAGAACGCTAAGATGGCTGATCTAGAGGACGAGGATCTATTATTTGTGGCTACATGGTTTGCAAGTAGTGAAGCAAGTGGGAGTTGGCTAATCGACAGCAGTTGCACCAATCATATGACAAATGACAAGGATATTCTTCGAGATTTAAGGCCAACCAATATCACAAAAGTTAGGATTGGAAATGATGATTACTGAAGGGTTTTTAGCACATAAACGCAATAAAAAAGTAAATTTAAATCTTAAAAAAAAACCGAAACCCTCCGCAGGATCCATGCGAAAAATAATATTTAATTCGTAGTTCAGTATGTTTACCTTAAGAAGCTTTACGTTAATGGAAAGATGGAGGTCTTTAATAGCGATCCAAGAACGATGAACGGAAATCCCTAGTAGCTGCTCCTCAAGTGTGAAGCACTCCACCGGTATCCACCAAGAGTACAATGTGATGGAGGAGGAAGAGGTTGAGAGAATTAGTTGCCTCCCTCTTGTTCTACTTTAGAATTAAGGTTAATTATTTGGGTCGAGGCAAATAGGGTTTATAATAGTATATTTATAGGCAAAATTTTCAGCTAAATTTTTTCCATAAAATATTATTATTATTAACCCTTTAATTGATTATTCTTATTAACCAATTAACTAATAATTAAAACACCTTTTAATCATTAATCCATTTTCTAAACACTTTAGAAAAATAATTCTCTCACTTGATTTAATTTCCAAAATTAAATTCTTAATTAATAATATTAAGAATTAATTAAATCTCATTTAATCAATTATTAAATCTGCTAATTAATTATTTATTTCACAAATAAATAATTACCAGCAATTATTAATTAATTTCTCCACCATTAAATCATTCTCTTTTATGGTGTGACCCTGTAGGTTCAATAATAAGCCGGTAGTAGAAATAAATAATAATAAAACTATTTTATCATTATTTATATAAATTCTCTAATTCATTAAATATGATTAATTAATAAATTAATCATATTTATTCTACATCGTGAGGGATACTTCTCAGCATATCGCGACTATCCAGATAATACGAATTCACTGCTTAGAATACCAAGAACCTATTCAGTGAGTAGTTACCATACAATCAATTCCTTCTACCCTGCAATGTCACGATTAAATACAAGGCATGGAACTTGTGTCAAGCCTATCTTATTTAATCATTTGCTTTCCCATTCACTATGCTTAGTTCTATTTAATGTAAATTAGAAACTCCTTTCTAATTTCATTCACTCTAGCCAGAGATTCCTGAACTAGCATAAGTGAATCAGCATTGAACATTCTCTTCCTTCACTGGAAGGGGTAGATCCTTTATTGATCATACATTATCTTCGTGTACAAATTCCTATACCCAGTAGAGCCCTTATAATTGTCCCTGGAGACTAAGAACTAAACCAAAGCATAGTTCAGTGTACACAAGATGACTATGATGACCTCAAGTCTAAGGATACTTGTACAACTATCACTATGTGAACAACTGCTGACACGTGAGTGAACTCCATCAGTTGTTCAGCTGTGTGAGTCATGTTCAGTGAACTTATTCTATAATAAGCACCTACATACTAGCTATAGTGTCACCACATAAATTTCGATGAGAACAGACATCCTTCATAATAAAGCAAGCATAGTATGTACCGATCTTTGCGAATTACTAATTACCAGTTAGTAATCCTACGACCAGGAAATATTTAAGTTTAGAGTTATCATCTTTTAGGTCTCATTATTATGATCTCATCATAATCCATAAAAAGCTTTACTCTAAACTATGGTATATCTTATTTAAACACTTAAATAGATAAAGCCTGCAATAAAACCAAAACAAATCTTTTATTAATATCAATGAAATCAAAATAGATTACATAAAAGTTATTCCTAAATCATCATACATGATTGGACTTAGGACACATCTCTTTCAATCTCCCACTTGTACTAAAGCGAATCACTCTGGTATCTAATACCCATCTTGTCTTTATGACGATCAAAGTGACTTTGAGAAAGGGGGTTTGTGAGTGGGTCTGCTACGTTGTTATGTATGTCAACTCTCTTGATGTCTCCTCTTTCAATACAATACAAGAAATGTTACCGCGCTCCCACTAACCTTTTTGTAGACACATGGTTCATCTATGTTTTTGATAAAACCAAATTTTTTGATTGTCTCATCAAAACGGATGTTCCATCTACGAGAAGCTTGCTTTAAACCATATATGGTTCACAGCAGCTTACACACTAGGTGTTCATTTCCCTTGGAAAGAAAACCCTCTGGCTGTGTCATATACACTTCCTCTTCAAGTTTCCTATTGAGGAAGGCCGTTTTCACGTCCATTTTCCAGATCTCATAGTCGTAGTAAGCAGCAATTGCAAGTAAAATCCGAATTGATTTTAACAGGGCTACAGGAAAAAAAGTTTCATCAAAGTCAATCCCTTGCCTTTGTCTGAATCCTTTTGCCACGAGCCTGGCCTTATAGGTGTCCACCTGCCCATCTTCTCCAAACTTTCTTTTGTATACCCACTTGCACCCAATAGGCTTAACACCTTCAGGCGCCTCAACCAGAGTCCATACTTGGTTGGTATACATAAATTCCATTTTGGATTTCATGGCACTATGCCATTTCTCTGAGTCAACACTACTCATAGCCTCATTATAGGTCACAGGGTTGTCATCATCAATGATTGACAACTCATTGTCATTCTCAATGACAAGGCCATAATCCCTCTCAGGTTGGCGAGACACTCTCCCTAACCTACGAATGGGCTGTTCCACAGAAGGTTGTTTAGTCTGAACAGGTGTTTCTACTTGATCTGTAGTAGTTTGTGCTTCTTGAACTTCATCAAGTTCAATTTTGCTCCCACTGTTTCCTTCAAGGATAAACTGCTTTTCCAAGAAGGTAGCATGTCTGGAGACAAACACCCGATGATCGGTGTAAAAGTAATACCCTAAAGTCTCTTTAGGATATCCCACAAAATTACATTTTACAGATCGAGATTCTAACATATCTGGGTCAACTTTCTTGACATAAGCTAGACATCCCCAAATCTTAACATGTTTAAGACTCAGTTTCCTTTCTTTCCATATCTCATATGGAGTTTGAGGAACAGATTTGGAAGGCACCTTATTCTAGTAAATATGCTGAGGTTTCCAATGCATAACCCCACAGGAATACTGGAAGATTCGCATAGCTCATCATGGACCGAACCATGTCTAACAAAGTTCGATTTCTCCTTTCAAATACCCCATTCAACTGTGGAGTATATGGAGGAGTCCACTGGAAGACTATAACATTTTCTTTGAGATAAGCTAGAAACTCTCCATTCAAGTATTCACCACCTCGATCTAATCGAAGAGTTATTATACTATATTTGGTTTGTTTCTCCACTTCATACTTATATTCTTTGAACTTTTAAAAGGCTTCAGAATTGTGTTTCATCAAATACACATATCTGAATCTAGATCGATCATCTATGAAAGCAATGAAGTATGAAAATCCACCCATGGCTTGCGTAGACATTGGTCCACATACACCTGTGTGTACCAATCCTAGCAAATCTGTAGCCGTCTCTCCATGTCCACTAAATGGAGATTTGGTCATTTTACCCAATAGATAAGACTCACATGTAGGATATGATTCAAAATCAAAGGGGTCAAGTAACCCTTCCTTATGCAATGTCCGCAGTATATTTTCACTAATATGACCAAGTCCGCAGTGCCACAAGAAAGTGAGATTTTCATCATCCCTTTTTCTTTTATTAGTATGTTCAATTTGTAGTAAATTATGCTCTACGTCACATACATACAGCCCATTATTTAAAATACCACTTCCATAAAGAACGTTATCTCTAAGAATTGAACATTTATTATTCTGAATAACAAACAAAAATCCAGCCAAGTCTAACATGGAATAGAAATAATATTCCTCACAATCGAGGGAACAAAATAACAATTATTTAGAACAATAGTCTTGCCCGTAGGCATATGTAAATGAAATGATCCTACAGCTTTAGCAGCAACTCTTGCTCCATTTCCCATCCGTAGAATCACCTCCTCTTCTTCAAGAGTCCTACTTCTCCTTAGTCCCTGCAACGAATTGCAAATATGAGAACCACGGGAGGTATTTAATACCCAAGTAGAAATTTGACTTAGTGACATATTAACTTCGATCATGAACATACCTGAATCAGAAGCGGTAGTCTCACTACCCTTCTTCTTCTTCAATTCTGCAAGGTAAACCTTGTAGTTCCTCTTCCAGTGTCCCACCTTGTTACAGTGAAAGCAAACAGCTTTGCTCTTGGGGTCTTCAGCTTTTGGTGGAACCGGCTTTTTCTCACCTACTTTCTTCTTCTTAGAAGGGTTCTTCTTCCTTTTCTTAGGATTGGAACCTTCACCAATTAGAAGAACAGAACTCTTCTTAGGGGGAAAATTCGATTCCGCAATCTTCAACATGTTGTGGAGTTCAGGCAGGCTGACATCCAGCTTATTCATATGAAAGTTCACAACAAACTGCGAGAACGAACTCGGAAGTGATTGCAAGACCAAGTCTTGGATCAACTCCCCATCCATGGCAAAACCAAGTTATCCAAGACGTTCAATCAAATTGATCATCTTAAGTACATGGTCATTCACGAATGATCCCTTAGACATCCTACAACGGAACAGTTCCTTCGATATCTCATATCGAGCTGTCCTCCCTGCCACATCATACAACTCTTGTAGATGCATAAGGATAGTGTGAGCATCCATATGCTCATGTTTCTTCTGTAGCTCAATGTTCATGGAAGCTAGAATGATGCATTAAGCAACATTTGCATCATCTATCCACTTACGATACACAACATGTTCATCATTATGTGCATCGCTAGCAGGTTCAGTAGGCTTAGGTGAGTCAAACACATATTCCAGCTTCTCAACCCTGAGAACAATTATCAAGTTTTGAAGCCAGTCAGCAAAATTAGGACCGGTCAACTTGTGAGCATCTAGTATACTCCGGAGTGATAGTGCAGAAGACATAACGAATATAGTAAATCTGTAAATGATGAACACATAACAACACTTAGCAAATCTTCAATTTCATTTCAAGACACTATATGAATGAGATCTTTATTCATAAGTGGCTCCCACTAGTTTATCTAATTTATACAACCCCTAAGTGAAAATTAAGCATTCATAATGCTAGTGGGAATAGGGATCCTACATTCCATCACACAACCTCGGCTGTAGCACGAAACGTCATGTGATGTTCAATAGGCAGACAACTCTTGTCAATTACATCTGATGTTATTCCCTAATAAAACTTTAGCCTCTTGAATAATTGAGTCACGGCTGTAGTACGACAAACTCAATATTCTAAGTCAAGTCTAACCCAACATTTCGTACAATTGAATAAGTCTCCAACGGCCCACGGCTGTAGCACGTAACGACCTTTAGATTCTAATTCAATGTACACATCTCTATGTAATAGACAAGTATTTCTTATTTCAAAATCAAAGCCCTCGGTTGTAGCACGAAACGACAATGATTTAAAAATAAGAACCACTTTCTACCATGTTGGAAGGCTATGACCGACACAAGCCCGTTGTGTCATTGGCCAATTACTACTTGATATTATTTAATTTTAGAGGGATTATATTATGTTACAATCATAATCATATTATAAAGAGATTCTTCCTTTTAAATTAAATATTTCAAATCAATAATCGATAATCAGATGATTCCCAGATCGGGGGGAGCATTGTCAAGATGCGTCACTTAATACCCCTTTCTTACAGATAGAAATCTGCTTTTGACAGAATCATCCTTTCTCTCAATATTGAAAATTCATATTTAATTACGTGTTTCAGAAACACAAGAATCTCATGATTGTATTCATAATATTATTGTTAAGTCAAGAAACGATTCCTATTCTAGATTTTCTAGAGCACGCCTTATATTGATTTAAGTTAACCTAAATCTATCATCGCATGGTAAACATAGGCATATATCTCATATATAAAATTAAATAAACAAGTAAATATAAAGTGCAATAAAGTAAATTTGTTTGGTTATGGCCCCATCCTATGTGATCTTTATCAAGTTCATGATAAAGATCAAGGTCAATCTAATATGGTGATGGAAATAAATACAACTACTTATTACATAAGTCTTCTTCTTTGTTTAGACTTCTTGTATGGCTCGTCTTCTTCTTTGTATCACTTCCATTGGATAGCCTTCTTGAGTCTTCAATTACATTACATAGATTGAAAGTAAAACTAATCTAATGAACTTACAAGAATAACTCGAGTTACATTCGAGATTTATGATTACAAAGATTGACGACATACAAGTCATATTTAAAACCAAAACCAAAACCATTACACTAAGGTCGAAATGCCATAATCATCCACCATGCTCATACAACACATAAAAGCATGTTAAAACACATAATCTGATTTTAACATATCATATTATCCATGATCTAATCATAAAAAAAATATGACAAAAATCAGAAAAATCATAATCAAATGAGAAAAACAAGAATCACTGTTTACGGGCAGTAAACGACGTCAAACGCCTTACAGACGAGTCGTTGATAGCTTTTGCTATCAGTTTTGTTCAGACGCTCGTTTACCTATGGAATAGGGTATTCGTTTGCATAAATCGGACACCAGACCCAGATTTCAACAAATCTGCAGCAGCCAATTCAGAATCCGTATCTAATATGATTCTCATAAGTAGAACAAACATAAATTATATATATATTAGTATATATACAGATTACATAATCATCTTATGATTATACAACTCACATGAATATCATATATTCAAAACCATACATATATAAGCATATTATATCAACATCAAATCATGGCGAATCACGTACATGCTCATATATCGAAAACAGTTAAACACATAAACGAATTAAAAACTTTTCGCAAGTAGCTCTAATGCCATTGAAGGGTTTTTATCACATAAACGCAACAATAACGTAAATTTAAATCTTAAAAAAACTCGAAACCCTCCGCAGGATCAATGCGAAAAATAATATTTAATTTGTAGTTCAGTATGTTTACCTTAAGAAACTTTACGTTAATGGAAAGATGGAGGTCTTTAATAGCGATCCAAAAATGATGAACGGAAATCCCTAGCAGCTACTCCTCAAGTGTGAAGCACTCCACCGGTTTTCACCAAGAGTACAATGTGATGGAGCAGGAAGAGGTTGAGAGAAAATTAGTTGCCTCCCTCTTGTTCTACTTTACAATTAGGGTTAATTATTTGGGTTGAGGCAAATAGGGTTTATAATAGTATATTTATAGGCAAAATTTTTAGCTGAAAATTTTCCATAAAATATTATTATTATTAAACCTTTAATTGATTATTATTATTAAATAATTAACTAATAATTAAAACACCTTTTAATCATAAATCCCTTTTCTTATTATCATTTTCTTATTTTACATGTGTTGGTTTTGTGCTCATGGCTGGTGGGGTTGTGGAGGTGTTTGAGATAATTACCAGTTCGTGAAGATTACTGTACGCCTTGCTCTATTTCAATTATCTTACAAGCTCAGAGCCTACCTCCAATAGTATCATGTTTACAGAATCTTGGGAAATTCATCAATGGGGGTTAAGATGATGGCAAATTCATGACATTCCCAGTTTTTTTTTAATTACCTTCGACTCTCTGGTTGAATGTTGCCCGAATGTGATGGCTGTTTTTTGTAACAAGTCTGACCATCATCGCCCAATTTTTTCCCTAACATTATAACATTCCTCAGCCTCACAAATAAGAATGAGATTGATATATCTAAATAATGATATAATTAAGAATACCCAAGTATCAGCCGTCAAACAATTACCAAAATAAGATCTATGGATCCGAAAACACTTCATAATAACTTGTACATTCCAGTCAAACCATCAAAAGAAAATCTGGAACAAGATAATCCTGCAACACTACTTCGGGACTAAGGTTACATAAAACTAAGCAAAAACTTCTCCTAAGCAACTAGCTATAAGCTTTCCATCTGACTTTGGGATGAAGGTTACATCAAACTAAATAAAAACTACTCCCAAGCAACTATCTTTAAGCTTTACATCTTTTTACTCCAAAAGCATCATCATCTTCATCTGGGAGAGGCTGATTTGCAGCACCACAATAATCAGAAAATGTGTCAGTAACATGAAGAAACTACCAAATTAAGATTATAAATTTCGAGATCAATAAAGTCAACTCTTCATCTCATCTGGGAGAGGCTGATTTGCAGCACCACAATAGTAAGAACACGTGTCACTAACTTAAGAAACTATCATTCTCCCTCCGTCCCTAAAAACGTTTCCTATTTGTGTTGGACACATTTGCCAATACACACTTTTGATTGTTAATATATTTAAATTCGTATAATCACTCATGACTATGTTTGATATTATAGATTAGACGTAAATTAGTAGTCAATCGCTTACCGTGAACAGTACCGAAAGTCAAAAAAGGAAACATTTAACGGGACGGAGGGAGTAGTAAGATAAAAAGTTTCAAGATTAATAAGGTCAACCTTACAATTATAATAGAAATATCCAATTACCAAGATATATTCAACTTATGCTTGTGAACAGACACTATTATAAAAGATACTCCCTCTGTCCCTCCCATTTGTTTACAGTTTCCTTTTTTGGATGTCCCTTCCAATTCAAAACTTTCCAAAAATAGTAAAATTTTTATAATTTTTAAAATAACTACATCCACTACTTCTCTCCACTATACTCACTTTATACATATAATATTAATCGGTCCCACTACTTTACTCACTTTTTTAACTTTCCTCTCCTACTTTATCATTTTTCTTAAACTCCATGCCCAACTCAAATGTAAACATTTGGGAGGGACGGAGGGAGTATAAGATAACTATATGTTGAGATTGTGTCTTGCTAAATTTAAGAAATTGTGGTAGTATAATAATAATAAGGCGGTTCCAAGTTAATATATAAGTCGCAAGACAATATGTCGTGTTGAGATGAAGACTGAAGAGCAGGGCTGCACGTAATCTTGGACAAAAAAAAATCGTACTATTTAGATGTTCCCAAAAAGAAATGGGACTTTGTAATTGGGATTGTTTATAAAATCAAGACTCACTTCAACGCTAAAATTTCATTAGTTTTTGTAATAAAATAAATTCTGAAGTTGAACTTTATATTATCAAAAAGGGTAGTGTTGGTTACCTATATACAGATAATGAAGTGTCATTCGAATCCTTAATATTGGATTTTGAACAGGCAGGTAAAAGCTTGGAGTAACAGCTAGACTTAACCCCCAGCCCCTGTTATACATCATACACCATACACGGCATGCAAATCACTGAATGAAGTATTATACAAGCCTTACTAATTTTCGGAATATTTCAGAAACTTACTTGTATTAAATTATAACCTGCAATCACTCTGTCCCAGTCTACCTGATCTACTATAACTACCATAGTCCATGTTGTTTCTTATGATGGAATCCTTTGCTTTATTTTCATCAAAAAAAAATGTTTTGCTTCGTACAAACACAGCTGGGAATACTGTCCAGCCAAATTATAAACCGAAGATATAGGATTATAGGATAGTCATCTGCAACAGAATTACTCAAGGTACTCTTATCTATATCATTCCTGGATATTTTTAGAAAATCTCCATTGTCACTACAGATTTCTACAAGATGCTCGAGCCATTTAATTTCAAACAAATATCCATATATACAAAAACTCCTATAGATGAATACGGAATGCTTGTGAATGTCTGAAGCTCTCTCTTTTTTACTTCATTTTGTAAATTATAATATCATGTTGTAAATATGTCCATCAGCGTATTCATCATTCTTAATTGTTTACTCAGTATTAATGACTTCTGAATGTGAAGGTAGTTTATGACTTGGTATCATCCAGTGGTAAATTCAAGCTGCTTCTGCTAAAAGGGTTCAGCAGTGGAGCTCCGTTCAATGGTTTTGTAGGTCTTTTATCGCACTATTCACTAAATATTGTGATACTTACCTATAGTTTTGCCGCAGTAGTTTGCAGGGGGGTTTCAGGGAAATTAGGATCGCAGCCCACCCTCATCCGATGTGGTTCCAGTTTTGATTGTAACTAGATTTCTATAACCGATACTCTACGTACAATTCTCAAATTATGAATCATGCCAATAGACGAGCTATTGACAAAAATACACGTATATCAAGGAGACAAGTGCCGATGCCAGCATACTAGTGACCAGAACATTTTAAATATTTTACCACAAACTTCAAAAAGCCTGCCTTATACTTGAATCAAGTTCCTAAGAATACAAATCCTTGAGCCAGCAATACTAGTGACCACAACATATTTAAATATATCACCACAAACCTTAAAAAGTTCACCTTCTACTTATTTAAATCAGGTTCCTACAAAATATAGATCCTTAAGCCAGCATACTAGTTGTTATTCCCAGTGGACTAACAATGAGATTTATAGAAGGGGGTTGAATGTAAATCTCAAAACTTTTTTAAGTTTTGAGCAGTTTCTAAGCCTAAGTGTTTTTGAGAGCAAGTGTGTGTGAATTGCTTGAAGCTAATGCAGACAGATATGTATACAAACACAAATGTAAAAAACACAGAGAACTTAAAAACTTTTCTGGTGGATTTGTTGTTCCACCAGAGATGTGTTATTTCAGAAAATCTGTGATTCAAAGAATTAAATCACAGTTGTTTCCTAGTACAAACTAGATGATTTTCTCTCTGAATTTTTCTAAACAGCTGTGGAAAAATTCATTTCTAATTACTAGCTGCTACTTGGTTTATATATCACCAAGTTTACAAGTGAAGACAAAACTGTAAAATACAATTAAAAAGGCTCTTCACATGTTTCTTCTTCATTTCTCTATCCAATGCAATTTAGGCTTAGCTGTTAATCTTTGAATACTTCCTTGTTTGCACCAGAATGGAAATGCTGCATTTTCTTGATTCCTCGTAGAGGCTTCCACATTCCAGTTTGTCTATGTCAACCCATGTGCCTCTGTCAGCTTATGAATTGTCACTATCAACTGCTAATGAACTAAGCATCCGTTGAAGCTTTCATCCGTTGATGCCTTATCCGTTGAGGCTTTATCCGTTGAAGCTTTATCCGTTGATGCATTAGCAGTTGAAGTCTTTATCCGTTGAAGCACTTATCCGTTGATGGATATTATCCGTTGAAACTTTAGAGACATCCGTTGAAGCTTTATTTCTTATCCGTTGAAGGTCTTCAATATCAGTTGATACTTCTTCACTTATACAAAATTACAAGGCATGAAATATTTACAATTAGCCCTCCTATTTGCATATCCACTAGTCGTCAACATGACTGATAATTTCCTACAACATCTAAGAATTACAACTTGAATCCAGAGAATGAAATGTGCTACAATATTGAACTTATTGCTAAGTAAAGCTACTCCTTCAACGGATAGCCAAGATGGTCTTATCCGTTGAGGCTACAAACACTAGATTTCTACCTAAGTGTTTTGTTTAACTTATCATCAAACTAATACACATATTCCTAACAATCTCCCCCTATTTATGTCTACTAGAACTGTAGGCATAAATTTGGGTTTAGCTTGATGATAACAAAACACTTGACAAATATATTAAGTGTAATAAAGCAGAAATTTAAAAGAGCTGCAAAAAGTGTATGCTGAGATGGAATTGAAGAATTACATTATTTTCAAGGATGCTCCTTTAACCTGAGCAGATTAATTTCTTTTCCTTTGATCCCTTGTTTTCTTTCCTAGTCTCCTGTCATTCTCCTCTATTTGAAGTTGAAGTTGTCTCTGAAAAATCTTCTGACTCCTTTGTTGTCTCTGAACTCCATCAACCAATGAGGTGATTTGTGAACTGTAATTCCTCTTTCTTGAATGAGTAATGTTCTAGGCAAGGCATTGGGCTCCCACCAAGTCTTCCTTATGTTGGCAATCTTGTTGAGAATCTCAGTCTTGGCAGTCCTGGTAAAGCCAAAATCCCTTTGTATGGCTGAGTAGACTCTAACCAAGGTAGAGTAGCCTTCATTCAGAATCCTGTAGAGAGGCCAAGTTCTTTCCCCACTTCCTTTGTATTTGAACACTAGTCTTTCTGGTAGTTGTCTGTAGGCAGCTATTCCCCTTACTTCCTCCAGCTCATCTAGATAGAGTTCAATGTCTGAAAATTCTTTTATGTCACAAATATGAACATAATCATCCTTAGAGGCTTGTGGCTTAGGCTTAGGCTTCTGAGTGAATTTGATTGAGGTTTTAGGAGGTGTTGATTTGATTCTTCTTTTCTGTTTCTTTGATGGTGGAGAAGAGGTTAAGAAGGTGGGTAATTTGATGGTGTCCCAATCAATTGGTTCCTCCTTAGGAATGATTGTTTCACCATGAATGTTTATGAAGGGGTCAGGCACAATGGGTTCAGGAATAGAAGGTAGTGGTTTGGATTTTGATTGGGTTTCTTTAGTCTCATCTACCATCTTTCTCTTTGCATTGGCCTTCTTTCTATTCCCTTACTGCCATTCCTCTCTTTCCTTACTTCTTTCTTCCATATCATTATCAACCATGTCCCCCATACCTCCATCTTCACTTTTGTCTTCAATTTCTTTCTTTTCTTCAGCTTGACTTGACTTTAGCTGTTTTTCAAGCTTTGCTTGTGCTCTTTTGTCAGCCTTTAGCTTTTTGGCTTCTTCCTTCAACCTTCTGGTTTCTTCCCTCTTGGCTATTGAGAATTTGGGATGTCCTTGCATCACACAGATGCTCTTTCCCTCTCTAAAAATAATAGTCATGTTCCTCCTTTCAACAGCATCCATGGTCTCTTTGTGCTTTATGATACTTCCACCCAAAACCTTGTCTTCATCAGGCTTTGGAAGAGGAAAATCCACTTCTTTCATCTGAGCAAGGCTTAGAGGATTCTTTGTAGAGTCCTTATTGGATCTGTTGTTGGGCTTGAGAACCATAGGTTTCAGATTCTTGGAAGAAGTCTCTCCAACCTTATTCCTCCTTACTAGCTTGAGCTCCATAATAATTGGTTCCACCTTTGTGTTATGCTTCACAGATTGTGATTTAGAAGTTATAGAACCAAAAATTTGTTGCATCTTTTCATCAATTTTCCTCCTTTGCTCTTTGACTTGCAATTCAGCTGATGCTATCTGGATTAGATCAATTCCATCAAGCTTTCCTTTGATTTGAATAATTGGAGAAGTGGTGATGGCAGGAACTAGCACTTGAGATATTTGAACTGTTGTTGATGGCTCTCCTTCACCTTCCCTTTTATTCTCCCCCTTTTTGTTATCATCAAGGGTATGGGTCAAGCCTTGTGCTTTAGCCAGCTGCATTAGGAGATTTGTCTGAGTTTGTTGATTCTGAAGAATGGTGACCATAGAGTCTTCAATGATCTGAACTCTGTTTTCCAATCTGGCCAGCCTCTTGTCACCATCAGATTCTTTCCTCAGTCTCCCCAACAAATCTTGCATAGTACCATAAGGCATGACTGAATCCAACTTCTCAGCATTATAGGATTTCAGATCAGCGATGTCCTGCTTGAGTTCATCCACACTTAGAGTCTGTTTGAAATGCTGCAACTGCAAGAGATGCAGAGAGTCCAGATGAGCTTGAAGAATTGCCTTGGTACCAGCATATGTAGTCTCCTGAAGGGCCTTTTGAATAGTCATTACTTGCCTGACCAAAGTGACACCAAATTCTCCTGGTGTAGATGCCTTTGCCCATGCCCAATCAGGTAGACCTAGAACAGAACTTGGGCCTGCTACTCCCCCTAAATTCATGCTTTCATCCAAAGAATTAGAGTCATCATCATTAGAATTTACTCCAAATTCTTCAGATGGCTCACCAGCTTGAGAAGGCAGCCTGTTAACAGCAGCTTTGTCTCTGAGAAGAGATTCTGAAGTGTGTACAATGTGCAAAGTCTGTTCTGCCTCCACATTGCCTTGAGCAGCCAATAATTGATAGGCTGGAACAGGGTGAGTAAAAGTGTCAGCATCCAAGGAAATGTTATCAATTACAGCTTTGTAATTTTATTGAAATTGTCTTTCCTTTTCTGCATCATCCACTATCATTGACTCACTAGCAATGGCTGGATCCATCCTTATAGCTTCTGTACCTACCTTTCTCTCATTTTCTCTATTTTCTTGTATCAGGGGCTCCCCCTGGCTCACACATACCCTCACACCCTCACCCTCACCTTCTAAGGTGGCATTCCCCTCACTCACTTTTGCCATGCTGGAAGAAATAGCATGCATATGATGACTCTCAACCTCTCCTTTTGCCTGGGAGCAACCCAGACTCTCACTCAAAATATCACTCCCTTCCCTCAAACCTAAAAGTGATTGTACAGTAACCATGTCTTCTACAGTTGGAGTTGTTTCTGTTATATGTGTAGAGACCATCAACGGATAGGGAGTATCCGTTGAAGTGGAAACTGATGGTATCAACGGATAACTGCTGTTAAGCTTATCCGTCGAAGAACAACCACTTGTCAACAGATGAGCGATATCCGTTAAGAAGGAAAAGATGTAGATATAAAAAGTGACATAATTGTTAAATCTATGTGAATTGATTTTAAGTGAGGTGACACAGATTCTTCAACCATATCTGAAAGAATTGGCTGATGATCCAACAAATCATCTAAAAGATGATGATCATCAGGTTTTGAGTGGGGCTCCTCCCTGAGTTTTAATGAGGGAGAATCAGGAAATGATGTGAATATCATATCCACATCCAGAGAGGGTGATGGAGAGTTTGATGATGAATGTGTTTCTATTATGAGAGAATGGGGCTGTGACTCCACATTTACTAGAGTCACATCAAGCTGAATTTGAGAAGGCAAAGATACAGGTGTATGTATATGTGCTGTGTGTGCCCCTTGTGTGGAAACTAGGGTCTTGGCCTTCTTCTTTCTTGAAAAGGCTTTGATTGGTGAATTTGTGGCTTCAGTGTCCCTCCCTCTTTTGTTCTGTGTCTCTGGTTGGGGACTATTTTCAATAGTTGCACCCTTTTGGGAGGATGCAATTAGGGATGTGTTTGACTCCTTTTGAACCACCACAGTCTTTTGAGAGACTGTGGCTTGGCTGGCTGGGGTACCACTCACCTATCCCACCTTATCCTGGGGTTTTCTTGATGTTCACTCCTCCCCTCACCACTCACACCCTGTTCACTCCCTTCAGGATTTATGGTAGTTGTTACAACTGTTGTCTTTTGAGAGACAACAGATGTGGTTTTCTTTGACTTGTGTTTTGAAATTTTAGTTTTGGTGGCTTTGGTAGGAACCTGTTTGGACAAAGACACATATTCCATTGCCACACTGGAAGGCAAAGAAACAATGGGGTTGAAAACAGTAGGAGTTATAGAAGTGTTTACCTCACTTACCTGTGGTGCATTCATGATTGGCAAATATACCAATGGCACCTGGCTGTTGAGGTTCATTCCCAAAAGGTCTGCAAGGACCCTTTTCTCTTGTGCCCAACACTTGAGTTTATTGTTCTCATTAGATATAACCAATCCTTCAGCAACATGGTTAGCCAATAACATAAAGAATCTAGCATAGTAGATGTTATGTGGTCTATTAGCTTTGTTACCTAATCTGGAACCTAATTCTAGCATGACATAGTTGCTAAAATTAAAGTACCTATCAGAAACTAGCATATAGAGCATATTAACAAGAGATGAAGTTATGGCATCAAAATTGCTAATCTTCCCAGAGAAAACCTTGATAAAGGCATCTCCAAGAAAACTCCATTCTTTCCTAAGACCCTTCCTTCTAATACTACCTAAACTAGCAGAATCAAAAGCATAGCCTATGGAATCTAACATAGCAGATACAACTTTATCAGTGTGTGGTGTCATGACATTATTCTCAGGTAACTTAAAGCAAGACTGTATATCATCACAGTTAATGCAATAATCCTTACCTTTGAGAGAGAAGGCAATAGTCATATCTGTGGAGTTGAACTCTGCAGTTGTCCAAATCTCTTCAATCACCTCACAGTAGATGGTTGGGGCTTCCAGCATTGCATAGCTTAGTTTGCAGTTTTTGATGAAGTCCATCATCTTGTGATAATCAGAATGGGCTTCATTCTTTTCAACCAAGGCTATAAAATTATTCTTTTCATAAACAAATCCAGATTGAGACATAATTTTGACTACAGATGCCATTGTTGTGAGTAGATGTTGCAGAGAAAAAACTTGAGAATTTTGGGAGAGAAGGAGAATAAAAATTGCAAGAAAGCGTAAAGCGAAAATAAAAATTCAATGGGCTTTTATACTTTCTTGAATTAAAACATAAATAAAATGATTAATTGATACTTTTGAGTAAATTACAGCCGTTTAAGAATAAAGAAAACTGTAGAAATTCTGAAAACTGCCTTTAATACACATACATACAACAGTGTATATCTGTATCAACGGTTAAGGAAAAGAATCAACGGCTGTGACTCACTTAAAGTAACTGATGTGACACTTCAACGGATAAGGTAAATAGTTATCCGTTGATGATCAACACTATTTTATCCGTTGAGGGATAAAATTACCAGAAATGTATTTGTCTTTCAACGAATAATGAACATCCGTTGATAGAACAATTTTGGCTTTCAACGGATAGGGAATATCCGTTGATAGGATAAGTCTTACTTAATGCCAACTTTGTTCTTGCAGCAAATTTATTTCAGGCTTTAAGGCAGATTATAAAGAGGACATAGATTTATGAATAATTAAGCATACCTAGCTCACTTACTAATCTTGTAAATGTTTATTCATCAAGTGGCTTGGTAAATATGTCTGCAATCTGCTTTTCACTTGGAACAAAATGAAGTTCCACTGTACCTTTCATCACATGTTCCCTAATGAAGTGGTACTTGATATCAATGTGTTTGGTTCTTGAGTGCTGCACTGGATTTTCAGTAATGGCAATGGCACTGGTGTTGTCACAGAATATTGGAATTTTGTCAACAGTTAAACCATAGTCAAATAGTTGATTCCTCATCCATAGCATCTGTGCACAGCAACTACCAGCAGCAATGTACTCAGCTTCAGCTGTTGATGTAGAAACAGAATTTTGCTTCTTGCTGAACTATGACACAAGCTTGTTCCCTAGAAATTGACAGGTGCCAGTTGTGCTTTTCCTTCTATTTTGCAGCCTGCATAATCTGCATCTGAGTAGCCAATTAGATCAAAACCAGACTCTATGGGGTACCAAATTCCTAGATTTGGAGTCCCTTTGAGATATCTGAAGATTCTTTTAATAGCTACTAAGTGAGATTCTTTAGGGTCAGCTTGAAATCTTGCACAGAGACATGTAGAAAACATTATATCAGGTCTACTAGCAGTTAAATATAAAAGTGAGCCAACCATGCCTCTATAACTTGAAATGTCCATAGACTTTTCAGCCTTGTTTAATTCAAGCTTGGTGGCAGTGGCCATGGGAGTTTTTGCAGATGAATAGTCCATTAAGTCAAACTTCTTTAAAAGATCATAAATATATTTAGTTTCACTAATGAAAATTCCACCACTAACTTGTTTAACTTGTAAACCAAGAAAATAAGTTAGCTCTCCCATCATGCTCATTTCATATTTACTTTGCACTAACTTAGCAAACTTTTTGCAAAGCTTATCATCTATAGATCCAAATATAATATCATCTACATAAATTTGAACAAGTATTGTAGAGCCATTAACATTTCTAAAGAAAAGAGTTTTGTCAACAGTACCTCTTGTGAAGTGATTATCTAGAAGAAATTTTGACAAAGTCTCATACCAGGCTCTAGGTGCTTGCTTTAGTCCATAAAGTGCTTTCAACAGATAATACACATAGTCTGGAAAGTTTGGATCTTCAAATCCTGGAGGTTGGCTTACATAAACTTCTTCTTCCAATTCCCCATTTAGAAATGCACTCTTGACATCCATTTGATAGACTTTGAAATTGGCATGGGCTGCATAGGCTAGAAAGATTCTGATGGCTTCAAGTCTGGCAACTGGAGCAAATGTTTCATCAAAATCTATTTCCTCTTGTTGAGAATAGCCTTTAGCAACCAATCTGGCTTTATTCCTTATGACAATGCCATTTTCATCCATCTTGTTTCTGAATACCCATTTTATGTCAATAGAACTCTTGTTCTTTGGCTTGGGTACCAGCTTCCATACTTTGTTCCTCTCAAATTGGTTTAGCTCCTCTTGCATTGCTAAAATCCAATCTGGATCCAATAGAGCTTCTTCTACTCGCTTAGGTTCCTCCTGTGATAGAAAGCTACTATACAGACATTCATCTTGAGTAGCCCTTCTAGTTTGCACTTTAGATGTAGCATCACCAATGATCAGTTCAAAAGGGTGATTCTTGGTCCATTTCCTTTGAGGTGGTAGATTAGCTCTAGATGAGGTTGCCTCAGTATTGTCATGATGTGTGATAGAAGTTGATTGGTTGACACTCCCCCTGAGTTGCTGATCCTATGAAAGGAGTTGGGAGCTCTATCAACTGATGAAGTGAATTGATTATCCGTTGACAGACTGTGATCAACGGATGCTTCATTATGAACTTCAACGGATGATGCACTTTGTCTTTCAACGGATGCTGCATTGCTTCTTTCAACGGAAGCAGAATTATGACTTTCAACGGATGCAGCATTCTGTGCATTATCCAAAGGCAGATTTTGAGTTCTTCTTGAGATGCTGTTATGGATAAAAAACTAAGGTTATTACTTGCTGTATTTAATACTAAGATTCGGGAGCTCAAGGCCTTTAATGGCTGCTCTCGTATTTCGTGACTCGATCTGCCTTTACGAGATGCCTACGTATCTCTGTGAATTAGAGAATCAAGCCAAAAAACGTAGTTCTGATTGGTGGGGGTGAGACCCCTTATATAGATGTTGGGAGTCCTTGAATTGGACTTGGTATAGGAGACTTGGTGGGCAAGTCCTTGAATTAGAATGGACTTTGGAGTCCTAGATAGTAGGAAACTGATTCCTTATCCTTTTAGGTCCCCTTGAGGCTAATCTCCAAGGATTTATATCCTTATCGGGACTCTTTTCAACATCTGATTTATCCCTTATTAATTAATTACGAAATTAATTAATAATCAGGGCTTTTGGGCCTTTTTTATTCCATCAGGCCTGATCTGGTCCATCAGGCTTAACCTTTCTGGTCTGAGTATCATATATCTTTTTATTGGGCCTAGCAGCCCACAGCTTGTACAATTAATGCAGTAAATAAATTATACAAGCATAATTTATTTATCCCTATCATTTGCCCCCCAACTTTTGGGAAACATTGATTAGGTTTCGCAGAAGTTAAGTCTATTTGTTCCCTTACAGGGTTTCGTTTTTCCGTAAAGTGTGGAGCGACCTATACATTTACAATGAATTTTTCCTTTTATTCAGGAATTATCTTAATTTCCAGGAATTTTTCCCTTATTTACGGGATTTTTCCCTTATTTTCTGGATTTTTCCCTAATTTTCTGGGATTTTCCCTAATTTTCTGGAATTTTTCCCTTATTTACGGGATTTTTCCCTTATTTTCTGGATTTTTCCCTAATTTTCTGGGATTTTCCCTAATTTTTTGAAATTTTTCCCTAATTTTCTGGGATTTTTTCCTAATTTTCTGGGATTTTCCCTAATTTCCGGGATTTTTCCCTAATTTTCTGGGATTTTCCCTAATTTTCTGGAATTTTTCCCTAATTTTCTGGGATTTTTTCCTAATTTTCTGGGATTTTCCCTAATTTCCGGGATTTTCCCTAATTTCCGGGATTTTTCCCTAATTTTCAGATTTCCAGCCCTTTTTCGACCAGGATCCTAGTCGAAATTTCGACCTGGATCCTAGTCGAAAATAGGGGTCAGCCTTGCCATCCTGGTCGAAAGAATTCGACTAGGATCCACGACCTGGAACTCGACCAGGATCCTAGTCGAAATTTCGACCTGGATCTAGGACCTGGAATTCGACCAGGATCCTAGTCGAAAATTCGACCTGAATCCTGTTCGAAAATTCTTTGATATTCTTGCTTCCTGGTCGAAGGATTTCGACTAGGATTCACGACCTGGAATTCGACCAGGATCCTAGTCGAACTTCGACCTGAGTTTTTAATCCCTTTTTTTTTTTTTTTTGAAAGATGCTTGGTTTATTCGACCTCATTCCTGGTCGAAATTTCGACCTCAATTCAGTCCCGTTATTCCAGCTTCTTGCCATGAGCCTATCGACTAGGATTTCGACTAGGATTCTAGTCGATATTTCGACCTGAATCCTGTTCAAAAATTCTTTGATTTTCTTGCTTCCTGGTCGAAGGATTTCGACTAGGATTCATGACCTGGATTCTGGTCTTTTTTACCCGTTATTTTCAGGTGTCTGCTCGAAAGATTTCGGGCAGGATTCACGACCTGGAATTCGACCTGGATTCTGGTCTTTTTTACCCGTTATTTTTGGGTGTCTGCTCGAAAGATTTCGGGCAGGATTCACGACCTGGATTTTGACCTGGTTCCTGGTCTTCCACTAGTCTTCTTTATTTAGCTTTAATTTAGGGTATTGTATTTTCCAAATCCTAATTGGATTTGGGCCTGGCCTTTTTTGTTGGGCCTTATTAAAATTTTCTGAGCCTCTATTATTGGGCTTTTCCAAATCTTATTGGGCCTCTTTTATTGGGCCTTTTCAAAATCTTATTGGGCCCTCTTTTATTGGGCCTTTTCAAAATCTTATTGGGCCTCTTTTATTGATCTGGGCTTAATACACCCTGTTTAGAATGCTCTAGAATTCCTAGGAATATTCTGGAATATTCTTTTTTCTGGGCTTTTTCCTATGGGCTTTTGTCCTCAATGGGCTTTTCGTCCCTTCAACTTCCTTTTCCTCTTATATAAAGGAATGAGGAAAGGCTATTACTCCTCACTTTCTCATTTCTGAGTTTTCTTCTTCATCTTCCTGTTAAGATTCTCAGAGGAATAACAGCAAGCCGGAGCTCAAAGCCTTTTTCAGGAGCGCTTCTTCAGGTAAGATTCCTCCCTTTGCTTTTCATGTCTATTTTTCCATTGTGTGCCACTTTAAGATAGCCTATTTACGTGCCCCTTACTTTTTCTCAGATGGCTGACAAAAGAATGACCCGTTTGGCCAAGATGAACGTGGCTAGAAAGTCCAACGATTTTCCTATTCGATCGAGGTATACTTTCTTAATCGACATGATCAACACTCGAGGGGACGAGTATCCGTCTGATGCGCATCTGGACGCGCACGATCATATCAGTGCTTTACGGGATCCCAAGGAGCTGGAAAAGTTGAGCAGCTGCTTCAAAATCAAGGAGCCTTTTAAGCTGGTTCTTGCGGGTCCGGCCGACAGGGCCTGTCAGTGGAAGAAGGACGCGCTATGCGTCTATAGGGATACTCTAAGGGCAGGTATTAGACTCCCTTTTTATCCATTCATTCCTTTGCTACTGGCTGATGTGGGCATCAGCCCTTGCCAACTTCCCCCTAATTCCTGGAGGTTGATTCTGTGCTATCTGTCGCAATGCGCCAAGCACAACGTCCCCACATCTGTTGCTGTCTTCAGGAAGATTTTTCAGTTCAAAAACAGCCCTGATAAAAGTCCGGGTTGGGTTTCTATCAACCAGCGCCCCACTATCCCCCATATCGTGAATGGGAAGTCCATCCCTGACAACAACTTGGGGTGGAAGAAAGATTTTTTGTTTGTTATTTGGGAAGGTGGAGATTGGGGCTCCCTGTTTCGATCATCCTTTGGGCTGGCCGTGGACGGGAGCCCGAATGACATAACTTTGTCTGAGGAGGAGGCTAGAGGTAAGACAACGGCACTTCCCATTGTTGGGACCTTATCCGGGAGACCGTCCTGGTAGAACGCGGCCTTTCGCCCGTTAATAAGAAAAGTAAGTTCCCTTTCTTATCTCCTTTATTTCCTGCACTTTTATTTCATTGATTTTCAACTGACTTTGTTTGTTGCAGTGGCTGAGAAGATTGAGGAGGCTACCAAGCCGAAGGACCTGGAGACAACCAGGATGAAGAGGGCCGGGAAGATCTTCAAGGACCCTCGACTGGGTGACCGCTTCCCGGAGTTCCTTCTTCAGGCAACGGAGCCAGATGAGGAAGGCCCCAGCCAAGTTCTGCGCACCAAGCAGAGGCCAGGTGCCTATTTTCAACCTGCTTGGGGGATCCGGGGCAAGGACTCAATTGTGGGCAGCACGGCGCTGTCCAAGGAATGGTCTAAGCATTCCATTTCCCCGGTGGATTATCAAGATTTTGTCCTTCAACAGGACTTGGAGGGGAATGAGCTGTTTGGAGCCCAAGCTCTGGCGACGGTACGTACTTTACTTATGCCTTTTACAATTCTCTTTTCTTTCTTTTCTAAACCTTTGCTGTTTTCTCTTACAGGCTAACGCCCATTTTCAAGGGGCAATTCACCAAGCCAAGGCTTGGAAGGTTGGCCTGGAAGATGCCAACAAGAAGTTGGAGGAGGCCAATCAAAAAATTGAGGCCCTTGAAGCTCAATTGGCCTCTTCCACTTCTGACCTGGAGACGGCCCGGGCTGAAAATGTCATCTTGAAGGCGCAGAAGGAAAAAGCCTTTGATGGCTGGATGGACACTCAAGAATTCAAAGACTTGATGGTGGAGCATGACGCCCTTCTTCATCCTGTTAGCTATAAGGAAGGCTGGGACGCTGCTGTGGAGGCCATCCAGGATGAGTTTCCCGAGGTCCTTGAGCAGTCGCCCTTTCCTTGCCCAGTGCGGGGTCCAGAGCTTGGAGGTGTTACTGAAAAGCTTGCTGGCATGATCAAGGATGGAGAGGAGGAAGATTCCTCCGAGGAGGAATTCGAGCCTGTCGCTAAGAAGGCCAGGGTGGAAGAATCTCCCAAAGCAGCGCCTCAACCGCCATCATCTCCTGCCGAGGGAACTTCTACAGGGACTTCGGAGGGGACGACCGAGACGTCCGAAGAAACGACTGAAACTTCCGAAGAGACTTCGGATAGTGGTTCTGAGGAATCTCAGCCTTCCAAGGCCTAGCTTTTTGTATATCTTCTTTTTGAACTTTATTTATATCAGAACTTGTTACCCTTCGGGGTTATGTTTTATACGTTGCTTTTCTTGCCTTTTTCTGTTTTAACTTTACAATCTTAATACGCATTTGAACTTTAAACATCCTTAGATAGAAATAATTTCAAACTCTTTAATGTGAAGTCTGGTTTTCCAAAACCTTACATAGCATGGGTTCGACCCTAATCAACAATAACTAGACAATGTAAATTCTACTGGAATATAAAATCCTATGCAAGCAAATCTTCAAGGTGCTTTTAAACCTTCTTGTCAATGTCAAGTGAGAATCGTACTTCACCTATCTTACACGTAGTAAACCTTCAGGTTTTGTGCATGCCAGGTCCTCGGGACTTCAAAACCATCCATAGTTTCCAGCTTATAGGTTCCTCCACCCTGAACGCTCTTGACTCTGTACGGCCCTTCCCAATTCGGGGCGAGCTTTCCTTTCTGTCCGACACCAGAAGCCTCTATTTTTCTCAAAACTAGATCACCTTGTTTAAAAAACCTCTCTTTAACCCTTAAGTTGTAGTAGAATGAAGCTTTTTTCTGATATTCTACTATCTTTCCATGCGCTTTATCTCGCACTTCATCGATTAAATCCAGGGCTAACTTCTGCCCTTCTTCATTTTCTTTTTCATCAAAAGCCTGAATCCTTGGAGAGGAATGTGATATCTCCACGGGAACTACTGCTTCTGCCCCATATGCCAACATGAAAGGAGTTGCATCTGTCGTGACTCTACAGGTAGTCCTATAGGCCCATAATATGGGAAGTATCTCATCCACCCAATTATTTCTTGACTTTTCGATCCTCTTCTTTAGTCCATCCAGGATTATCCGATTTGCTACCTCCGCTTGCCCATTGGCTTGCGGGTGAGCCACAGAGGTGAACCGTAACTCAATTTCATTTTCTTCGCAATACTTCTTGAATTCCTCGTTGTTGAATTGTGTTCCATTGTCAGTGACGAGGATACAGGGAATTCCATATCGGCACATAATGTTTTCCCACAGGAATTGTGCAACCTGCTTAGTTGTGATTTTGGCCAAAGGTTTGGCTTCGATCCACTTGGTGAAATAATCAATGGCTACAATCAGAAACTTCCTTTGTGCTGTGGCCATAGGAAAAGGCCCTAGAATATCCATCCCCCACATAGCAAAGGGAATAGGTGAGTTGATAGAGGTCAGCATCTCGGGGGGTTATCTGGCGACTGGTGCATGCTTCTGACAGCGATCACACTTCTTTACATATTCTTTGGCATCAGCCATCATTTCTGGCCAATAGAAGCCTAAACGGGTTATCTTATGAGCCAAGGCCCTGCCCCCCAAGTGTTGCCACCAAATACCTCCATGCACTTCCTCAAGAGCTAAGCGTGCCTCATCGGGCCTGAGACACCTCAAGTAAGGAACCACGAAAGATCTTTTATATAGAATCCCATCTATCAAAGAGTACCTTAGTGCTCGAACAGTTAACTTCCGTGCCTCAATTGCATCGCTTGGCAACCAACCGGTCTGAATGTGAGCCTTGATGGGATCAATCCATGACGTCCCCAAGCCTATGGGAGCCACAAGCTTAACATCTATGCTTCGTGTCTTCAAAACACGGAAGTACACACTTCCTGAACTTTCTTCAATGTCAGATGAAGCAAACTTTGATAGCGCATCTGCTTTAGCATTTTCTTCCCTTGGAATGTGTTCAACATGGCATTCATTAAATTGGGTCATCACAGCCCTTACTAGGCGAACATACTTAGCCATCGTATCATCCCTTGCCTCAAATTCTCCCTTTACCTGGGATATGATCAGCTTCGAGTCTCCACGGACCTTTAAGTTTTTGACTCTAAGTGTCCCAGCTAGACCAAGGCCAGCAATCAGGGCTTCATACTCTGCCTTATTGTTTGTGGTTGGGAAGTCTAGCTTCATGGCATACTCAATTAAGAATCCATCAGGGCTTTGCAAAACCAACCCTGCTCCACTGGAATTTGTTTTTGATGCTCCATCAAAATAGAGAACCCAATATTCTTTCTCCTTGTCCCCATTGTCGACTCCCTTGTCTTGAGGTATGGTATCTTCCTGCCCCCCGACTTCTTGGTTGGGTATGGTACATTCCACCACGAAGTCAGCTAGTGTCTGGGCTTTTATGGCCGTACGTGGCTTATACTTGAGATCGAACTCTCCCAACTCTATTGCCCATTTAATCAGTCTCCCACTTGCCTTGGGACTGTGAATGATATTTCTCAGTGGCTGATTTGTTAGCACTTCAATTTGGTGAGCTTGAAAATAAGGACGCAGCTTTCTTGAAGCCATTACCAAGGCTAAAGCGAATTTCTCAATGGCTGAATAATTCAACTCAGCACCATGCAAAATTTTGCTGACATAGTATACGGGTTTCTGGACTTTCAGTTCCTCCTTAACCAACACGGCGCTCAAGGCGCTCTCTGAAACAGCCAAGTACAAGAATAAAACTTCATACTGAACTGGCTTGGCCAACAACGGGGCCTGGCCCATATACTTCTTTAACTCTTCAAATGCCTTCTGATTTTCCTCACTCCATACAAAGTCTTTGATGTTCTTTAGTGACTTGAAAAATGACAAGCACTTGTCTCCTGACTTGGAGATGAATCGTCCTAACGCAGCAACCCTTCCTGTGAGCTTCTGAACATCCTTGACAGTTTTGGGGGGTTCCATGTCCAGGATTGCCTTTATTTTATCGGGGTTTGCCTCAATTCCCCTCTTCGAGACCATCAATCCCAAGAATTTTCCAGATCCTACTCCGAAAGCACACTTCGTCGGATTCAACATCATCTTGTGGTACCTCAGGACCTCAAAAGCTTCCCTTAAATGGGCTATATGATCAGTCTTTACTAGACTCTTGACTAACATGTCATCAACATAGACTTCCATAGTCTTACCAATAAGATCCTTAAAAATTCTATTCAGCAACCTTTGATAGGTGGCTCCTGCATTCTTGAGACCAAACGCCATAACAAGATAACAATAAACACCAAAGTCAGTGATAAATGATACCTTTGGAATGTCATCCTTATGCATTTTGATCTGGTTGTATCCGCTAAACCCATCCATGAAACTCAGCATCTCATGTCCAGCGGTGGCATCAATCAAAGTATCAATTCTAGGCAGCGGAAAACAGTCTTTGGGGCATGCATCATTCAGATCGGTGAAGTCTATACACATCCTCCACTTTCCATTGGCCTTTTTCACCATTACAGGGTTTGCTAACCACTCCGGAAATTGAATCTCCTCAATGAAACCAGCCTCTAAGAGCTTTTCCACTTCCTGCTTTATAGCCTCTTGTCTTTCCGGGGCAAAATTTCTTTTCTTTTGTTTCACTGTCTTCCGGCTTGGATCTACGTTTAGCTTGTGAGTAATTAACTCCGGGTCTATGCCTGGCATATCAGCTGCTGACCATGCAAACACATCACTATTTTCTTGCAAAAATTTCACTAACTTCCCTCTAAGGGGCTCCTCTAATGTGGCTCCAATGAAAGTCGTCCTTTCAGGATTCTCGGGGTCTAAAGGAACCGAAACCAATTCTTCTGCTGGCCTTCCTCTATTCTCATCATTTTCTCGAACATCCATATCTTCAATAGGAAGAACCTGCCCCCCGACTCCATCTGCCCTCAAAGAGGCCACATAACAGCTTCTAGCCATTTTTTGATCTCATCTCTCTTCTCCAATCCCGTTTCGGGTGGGAAACTTCATGACTGAATGGTAGGAAGAGGGGACTGCCTTGAAGGCATGTATCCCTGTTCTCCCCATGATAGCATTATAAGTTGAACTAGCCTTTACCACCACGAAATCCAGCATCTGCGTTGCTTGCCTTGGCTCCGTACCTATGGTGGTTGGCAATTTGATTATCCCTTCCACAGGACATTCTACTCCAGCAAATCCATATATCTGCATGTCGGTTGGTGTTAACTGGGAGTCGTTATACCCCATCCTTAGAAAGGTGTCATGGAGCAAGATATCCACAGAAGCACCATTATCCACAAGGACCCTCTTAACCGGGCTATTTCCTATTATTGGTGTTATGACCAGCGGGTCGTCATGGGGAAACTTTACACCCTCTAGGTCGGAATCATCAAAAGCCAATGTTACTTCTGTCCTGGCCCTCTTCGGGGCTTCTCCAACAATATGCATAACCTCTCTAGTATATGCCTTTCTGGAATTTTTGGACAATCCAGCAGCAGTTGGACCTTCAAAGATCGTGTTTATCACAGGCCCTCGAGGTCTCGGCCCTCCATAAATGGTGTTTATAACTGGTCCTCTAGGCTGGGGGTTTCGCCCCTGATCGTCTTGGTCCCTCCTACGATCTTCAAAGTTCTTCCTTCCATTATTATTTCTGTCCCCTCCATCTCCAGTATACTTGTTTAATCTTCCTTTTCGAATCAAAAACTCAATTTCATCTTTCAATTGCCTACACTCATCGGTGTCATGGCCAACATCTTTGTGAAACCTGCAATACTTGCCCTTATCTAGCTTGGCGGGATCAGCCTTCAAGGGCTTAGGCCAGCGAATATCTCTGTCTTTCTCAATCTCCATCAAAATCTGACTTCTGGGAGCATTCAGCTTAGCGTATTCAGTGAACTTTTGCCCAGGTCCTCCCTTCTTGGGGGTTGAATCAGGGTTTTGTTCGGTTCTAGGATATTTGTCCTTAGCGATATACTCTAAATCAGTTTTTCGTTTCTTGCCTCCAGTGGGCTCATTACTTACTACGGTCTTCCTCATACTTTCTTCAACCTTGATATACTTCCCAGCCCTCTCTTGGAGCTGCAACATGCTCTCAGGGGGTCGTTTGGCCAAAGACATCTTGAAAAACTCATCCCTAGTTCCTTGTTGCAGTGCTATCATGGCTACCTTATCATCAAGGTCTGGGACTTTTAAAGCCTCCTTTGTAAAACGATTCAGGTAATCTCTTAAGGATTCCTTAGCTCCCTGCACAAGACTCATAAGAGATGCTGAACTTTTCTCATGGACTCTTCCACTGATGAATTGCTTAATAAAAGCCTGACTTAATTCTCTGAATGATCCAATAGAATTTGGGGGTAGGCGACTGTACCATCTTTGAGCCATTCCCGACAGGGTTTGAGGGAAGGCCCGACATTTTATAGCATCATTCACGGGTTGCAGCAGCAGTGCATTAGAGAATGTCCTAACATGATTAGCGGGGTCTCCCGTGCCATCATAGGCTTTGATAGTGGGCATCTTGAATTTCCTTGAGATATGGGCATTCATTATCTCTTCTGTGAAGGGTGGAGTTGGATCATCAGGATCTCCAAGGGGAAGGAGATTGCTTGGATCAGTTCTTGGGACAGCAGCCCTTCTTCTTACCGGACCATCCAGGTCTATGATAGGAGGAGGATTTCTCCCCCTAGGAGGTATGTGGGGTCTGGTGGCTTGATGAGCCTCCAAATCACGCCTCAGCCTTTGGATTTCAGCCTCATGAGCCCTGATCTTTTCCTGCACTTCTTGGGGATTCGCCCCTGGGGTGCTTTGGGGGCGTTGCCTTCCATCGGCCATTGGCTCTTTTCCAGGACGCCTCCTTCTCGGGGCCACTTCATCATCCGAAGATTCGGAGTCTCTCTCAGTGTATGGACCAGAAAATTCCCGATCCTCAGGGATAGGATCCAAACCTCGTATATAGGGGGGCGACCGCCCTCGTGCTTCGTTTCGCCCAGCATATCCGCTTCCTCCAACCTCAGGGTGAAGGGGCATCCCATAAGGGGGGTTAGTAGTAACAATAGTTGAATATTCATACCCGACGGGTCGAGAATTCACAGGTATATGTATTTGTTGAACTTGAGGATTCGTACCTTGAATCGGGGGAGTTGTCCCTTGTAGCTGGGGTTGAGTTGCCCCTGTCTGGGTTTCCTCCTGAGTAGATGCATAAGTTGAATGGGGAGGAACCTCCACGGTTGATGAAATCACCTGGGTTGTCTCTAATGGTGTTCCTTCCTCTAGAGCTCCAATTGTTCCCCGTGTTCTCGCCATGGTTGTTGTTGTGTTTCCCACAGACGGCGCCAAATGTTATGGATAAAAAACTAAGGTTATTACTTGCTATATTTAATACTAAGATTCGGGAGCTCAAGGCCTTTAATGGCTGCTCTCGTATTTCGTGACTCGATCTGCCTTTACGAGATGCCTACGTATCTCTGTGAATTAGAGAATCAAGCCAAAAAACGTAGTTCTGATTGGTGGGGGTGAGACCCCTTATATAGATGTTGGGAGTCCTTGAATTGGACTTGGTATAGGAGACTTGGTGGGCAAGTCCTTGAATTAGAATGGACTTTGGAGTCCTAGATAGTAGGAAACTGATTCCTTATCCTTTTAGGTCCCCTTGAGGCTAATCTCCAAGGATTTATATCCTTATCGGGACTCTTTTCAACATCTGATTTGTCCCTTATTAATTAATTACGAAATTAATTAATAATCAGGGCTTTTGGGCCTTTTTTATTCCATCAGGCCTGATCTGGTCCATCAGGCTTAACCTTTCTGGTCTGAGTATCATATATCTTTTTATTGGGCCTAGCAGCCCACAGCTCGTACAATTAATGCAGTAAATAAATTATACAAGCATAATTTATTTATCCCTATCAGATGCCTTCTTCATCATTCTCATCTTCACTATCATCACAATATATCTCAATATTGTCAAATTTGAGTCCTTCATGATGTCCCTCATCTGTTAGTCCATCAATCTTTTTATCATCAAACACAACATGCACAGATTCCATGACAATGTTGGTTCTTAGATTGTAGACCCTATATGATTTTCTAGCAGAATAACCAACAAATATTCCTTCATCAGCCTTTGCATCAAACTTCCCTTTGTGATCAGATTGATTCCTTAAGATGTAGCATTTGCAACCAAAGACATGTAGAAAGTTTAAAGTTGGTTTTCTTCTCTTGAATAATTGATAGGGAGTCATGCCTTTTGCCTGATTGATTAGAGAAATATTCTGAGTGTAACATGCACAGTTAACAGCCTCAACCCAAAAGTAAGTTGGGAGTTTTGACTCTTCAAGCATTGTCCTTGCAGCTTCAATTAGTGATCTATTCTTCCTTTCTACCACACCATTTTGTTGTGGGGTCCTTGGAGCTGAGAACTCATGCATGATCCCATTTTCTTCACAGAACAACTTCATGGTTGAATTCTTGAACTCAGTTCCATTATCACTCCTAATATTCCTTACTTTGAAATCAGGATGATTGTTGACTTGCTTGATATGATTGATAATGATTTCACTAGCTTCATCCTTTGATCCAAGAAAATAAACCCATGAAAACTTTGAGAAATCATCTACAATCACTAGGCAATATCTTTTCCTTGAAATTGACAATACATTGACTGGTCCAAAAAGATCCATGTGTAGCAGTTGTAATGGTTCATCAATTGCAGATTCAAGCTTCTTACTGAATGATACGTTCTTTTTCTTTCCTTTCTGACAAGCATCACACAGTCCATCCCTTGTGAATTCTACTAGAGGCATTCCTCTAACTAAGTCCTTTTTGACTAGATCATTCATTGTCTTGAAATTCAAATGGGACAGCTTCTTGTGCCATAGCCAACTTTCAACTGGACTTGCTTTGCTGAGAAGACAAGTAATGGATTCTGCATCTGTAGAGTTGAAGTCAGCTAAGTACACATTCCCTTTTCTAACTCCAGTTAGAACCACTTTATTTTCCTTCTTACTTGTGACAATACAGGCTTCAGAATTGAAGGAAACATTATTCCCTCTGTCACATAGTTGACTGATGCTCAATAAATTGTGTTTGAGACCATCAACCAATGCAACTTCATCAATGATGACATTTTCTTTTGAAATTAAGCCATATCCCATAGTGAATCCTTTGTTGTCATCTCCAAAGGTTATGCTAGGGCCAGCTCTCTCCTTAAACTCTGTGAGCAGGGTGAAATCTCCTGTCATGTGTCTTGAACAGCCACTGTCCAAGTACCATAGATTCCTTCTTTTTCCCTGGTTGCTTGATGAACTAGTTTCATTTTCATCAGAATTAGCCATCAGGGCTAGGTTGACATATTCCATATCATCATCTTCACTGACTCCATCTGCTGCCCAATCATCTTGAGTGAGAAAAGCTCTTTCTTTTTGTTTGAGCAAATCAAAATACTTGTTTTTGTAATCAACTTGCTCAAATTTCTTCTTATCAGAGGTTGGCTTTCTACACTCACTTGCAAAGTGTCCACTAATGCCACAGTTATAAAATTTGAACTTGGATTTATCCACCATGTTTTTGTTTGGCTTAGTGAATTTTATATTTTTCCTGAACTTCATCTTTGCAAACCTCCTGGACAGAAAAGCCAGATGTTCATCAACATCATCAGAGTCATCCTGACTGGAATTGTTTTCATCCTCAGCTACTTGCTCTTTACCCTTGCTTGATTCTGATTTGCTTGTGCCAATTTTGAGACTTGGCATTGTCTTCTCCTCATTCCTGGCTTCAACCTTCTCACTGTCAACTACAAGTACAACTGATCCTCCTTTTCTCTTCCCCTTTTCCAACAGCTCATCTTGCTCCATCTCAAGTTCATATGTCTTCAAAATTCCATATAATCTTTCAAGTGTGAAGTCCTTATAATCTTGAGAATTTCTTAGAGAAACAGTCATAGGCTTCCATTCCTTTGGTAGAGACCTTAGAAATTTTAAATTGGAGTCCTTGACTTGGTACACTCTCCCATACAGCTTCAATCCATTCAACAGTTTCTGAAATATGTTGAAGGTATCATTCAATGATTCTCCTTCTTCAAAATGAAAATATTCATACTGTTTAATGAGAAGCTGCATTTTGTTTTCTCTAACTTGCTCAGTGCCTTCACAGATAAGCTGCATAGTATCCCAAATTTCCTTAGCAGTTTGGCTGTTAATGACATTGTCAAACATATCTTGATCCAGGCCATTAAACAAAATGTTCATGGCTTTCTTGTCCTTGTGAACCTCTTCAATATCTTCAACAGTCCATTCTACTTTTGGTTTGGGAATAGACTGTGCAACAGCAACTATTGCAGTAGTAGCTGTGGCCACCTTGTGAGGGATGTGAGGACCATTTTCAATGCAGTTGATGTAGCTTTCATCTTGAGAGAGAAGATGTAAATGCATCTTCACCTTCCAGTGATGATAGTTATCTCTTTCCAAGATTGGAATCTTTACACCAATATCCTTCTTACTCATGATGTTAGTAGAATAGATCTTTAAACTCTTTGTATGTTAAGAGCTTGCTCTGATACCAATTGTTATTCCCAGTGGACTAACAATGAGATTTACAGAAGGGGGGGTTGAATGTAAATCTCAAAAAAATTTCAAGTTTTGAGCAATTTCTAAGGCTAAGTGTTTTTGAGAGCAAGTGTGTGAATTGCTTGAAGATAATGCAGACAGATAGGTATTCAAACATAAATGTAAAAAACACAGAGAACTTAAAAACTTTTCTGGTGAATTTGTTGTTCCACCAGAGATATGTTATTTTAGAAAATCTGTGATTCAAAGAATTAAATCACAGCTGCTTCCTAGTACAAACTAGATGATTTTCTCTCTGGATTTTTCTAAACAGCTCTGGAAAAATTCATTTCTAATTACTAGCTGCTACTTGGTTTATATATCACCAAGTTTACAAGTGAAGACAAAACTGTAAAATACAATTAAAAAGGCTCTTCACATGTTTCTTCTTCATTTCTCTATCCAATGCAATTTAGGCTTAGCTGTTAATCTTTGAATACTTCCTTGTTTGCACCAGAATGGAAATGTTGCATTTTCTTGATTACTCCTAGAGGCTTCCACATTCCAGTTTGTCTCTGTCAACCCATGTGCCTCTGTCAGCTTATGAATTGTCACTATCAACTGCTAATGAACTAAGCATCCGTTGAAGTTTTCATCCGTTGATGCCTTATCCGTTGAGGCTTTATCCTTGAAGCTTTATCCATTGATGCATTAGCAGTTGAAGTCTTTATCCGTTGAAGCACTTATCCGTTGATGGATATTATCCGTTGAAGCTTTAGAGACATCCGTTGAAGCTTTATTTCTTATCCGTTGAAGGTATTCAATATCAGTTGATACTTCTTCACTTTTACAAAATTACAAGGCATGAAATATTTACAATTAGCCCTCCTATTTGCATATCCACTAGTCGTCAACATGACTGATAATTTCCTACAACATCTAAGAATTACAACTTGAATCCAGAGAATGAAATGTGCTACAATACTGAACTTATTGCTAAGTAAAGCTACTCGTTCAACGGATAGCCAAGATGGTCTTATCCGTTGAGGCTACAAACACTAGATTTCTACTTAAGTGTTTTGTTTAACTTATCATCAAACTAATACACATATTCCTAACACTAGTGACCAGAACATATTTAGATATATTACCACAAACCTTTAAAAGTTTACCTTCTACTTGAATCATTCCTATAGATTATAAACTCAAGTAAGAAAAAAGAGGATTATCAGTCAAAAGGAAACACGATCAACCCATATCAACTTGAGTTAAATATTTAACAAAAACATATAGGTACTAAACATTAGATTGATACCGATATTTCCTTACATTCATCTGCGCTCCGCCTCCAAAATCGCTTTAATCTGTGTACTGCAGCATAAGTCCAATTTCTTAGCCTCCAACTGAATCTCCATCAGGCGAAAATCTGCCCTTTTTTCCTCCAATTCGCTTGCCTTTTCCCTGCCCATAGAATTAATTACATCCATCACACACTTCTTGGGCATCCCAGATAGAATTTGCAACTGCAACTGCAGCGCATTAGTTAATGTTGGATACATAGACGTAACATCTTTCCCTTCGACAGCCACAGTATCATCACTAATTACAACCACATCACTGTCTTCAATATTCTGACCATCACTAATTACTTCATTTCCCTTGTTCTTATCTTTAACTACCTGCACAATCTTGCTACCATCCCCATCAAATTCATCTACAAACAGATTAGCATTATTGATGTTCTGATCTTTCACTACTTGCTCGCCCTTTCCAGCATCAATACTTTCTACAACCACAACATCCTCTTTCTCCATTTGGCCGTCACCAACTATAACTTTCCCGTTTTTATAATTTTTCTCTACTTCCAAACACTTCTCTCCATCAACATAATCCAAACCCACATTGAGCGCTCTACCATTTTGATCATCCCTACTTACAAGCTTCCTCTTTTTCTTAACTAGTTTCACTAAATCACAAAGAACTTCATCATCATCATCTAAAGCTACATTATCAACATTTTGAACATCATCATCGTCATTTATAGCCTTATTATCCATATTCCGAACATCATCGTCATCATCTATAGCCATATTATCCACATTCCCGTCAACATTTATTACCGTATTATCCATATTATGAACATCATCATCATCAATAACAACATTATTCACATTCTGAACATCATCATCATTTACAACCACATTATCCGCATCATCTACAACCACCATATCCACATTCCGAACATCATCATTTATAGACACATTATCCACATCCCGAACATCTTTATCATCTACAACCACATCATCCAAATTCCGAACATCACCATCATCATCATCATCATCTATAACCACATTATCCACATTCCAAAAATTTTCATCATCTATAACCAGATTATCTACATTCCCAACATCATCATCATCTATAGCCACATTATCCACATCCCGAACATTTTCATCATCTATGACCGCATTATCTACATCATCATCATCATCCATAGCCAAATTATCCGCATTCATAACATCATTACCATTAATAGCCACATTATCCACATTCCGAAAATCATCATCGTCTATAGCAAAATTCTCCACATCCCGAACATTTTCATCATCTATAACCACATTCTCCACATTCCTAAAATCATTATCATCTATAGCCACATTATCAACATTTCTAAAATCATTATCATCTAAAGCCACATTATCAACATTCTTAACATCATCTATACCCACATTATCCACATTCCCAACACCATCTATAGCCACATTATCCACACTCCCACCACCAGCATCTATACCCACATTATCCACACTCCCACCACCATCTATACCCACATTCCCACCTCCATCTATACCCACATTATCCACACTCCCAACATCATCAACATCTATTTCCACACTATCTAAAGCCACATTATCCACATTCCGACCATCACCATCATTACCTAAAGCCACACTATCCACAATCTGAACATCACCATCATCATCTAAAGCCACATTATCCAAATTGCGAACATCATCAAAATCCATATCCACATTATCTGCATTCCAACCATCACTACCTACAACATTCTCACACTTATCACCATCGAGACTGACATTTTCATGAACTTCCCACGCCTTAATCAGTTTCGAAAGCTCTAAGTAACTTTTCATCATTGGGTTTGGAGGTATCATACATAGAGTTAACATAGCTAGTCTTTAACCTCCAAAGCCTCCGAGAAAGTGGTATTCTCTTAACTTTAAAGTGAAAAAGAGGCCTAAAAAAATCAAGAAACTTACTGATTTAATGAAAAGTGAAAAAAGGCCTAATATATTATATAGTAAATCCTGAATCCAAAATACAGCTTTTTTACATCCCCTGCCCCATATTTTCATATTTATTTACGTTACATGCCATTCTGTTTTATACCTAGCAATATCATTCATGCTTTTAAACTTTTCTTCGGTACCCTTTTACCCATCTGTCAATGCAATTAAATCTACTACTTCCGTCCCTTTCATTTTTTACCATTTTTTCACATGCTTGACACATATTTTAATGCAACTATAAAGTATATTTCCCTAATTTATTTTTAAAATTTTCTTTTTTTTGTATAAAAGTTTGAATATTATATTATTATTTAAAACAAAAAATATTTTAAAAAAACTATGCAACTACATTTAATAAGAGTATTAAAGTGAGTGCTGAACCCCGTCCTCCAACGTAAAGAATTGAGGGGGACGGAGGGGTAACACTTTTTACACACAAAGTACTCATATATTATTTAAAAAAATGCTTACATACTTTACTGTACGAAAAGCAGAAAAAGTAAGAAAAGTATGGCCTTTTCAGCTTGTGAACCTCTTCTAATTTGAATTCTGATTTTCAAAATACCCTGCAACTATTATCCAACTATTATCTGTATCACTTTCAACTCATATCATCCAGATCTAAATTTCAAATTCTCTTTCCCCTCAATCTCTTTCTCTCTCTCCCCCTCTCTCATCCGTTCAAATTCCATTTTGTTATATCTTTCCTTCAAAGTTCAAATCTATTTTATAAATTGTAACATTCAAACCCTATTTCAGTATTTGAATGTAATTAAATTGGATAACCTGATGAGCCTATATCTTTGTCTATAATTTTGTTACAGAAGATCTTGCACATTTATTTTTTAATTTTACTAAATAGTTACCTATTTGGTGACAGATCTTTTTTGACAATATTTCTCTATAATTTCGTGGGAGAGAATGAAAGCTCTGTGATATTCTTTCATGTTTTTATGATTTCTTATTTTCTCAAGTTCAAAAATATATTTTGATATTTGCACGTCGTAGTCATGTTTTTTTAAAATGAATCAGGTACATTGTTTCCATTTATAGTTTTCTAGCCATGTTTATTTGCAAGTTTTTAATATCTTGAGATGAAAAAATTGAAGCCACGTGTATATACTTTCATAGTTCATACTGTATTAATGATTCCATACACGACTTAGACTTATCTCATCTAAATTGTTAGGAGAAATTGAACCCGAGTCTTTGCATTCACAAACACACATCATCTTACCACTACATCATTTGAGTGTCCTAAATAGCAACAATTTATTTAACTTTAAACATGATTACTAAAATATATGTAGAGTTAGTTTTGAACAATTGAATTTGAGATATAAAGTTGAGCATATTATATAAATGGATCATTCCCTTATTTATTAAACAATTTTTAATTTGAAAATATGTCTCATACATTTTTAAAATATATTTTTTAATAAAAAAATGTTCATATAATTAATTTTTTATATATTGAAAAGAGATACACTTATATAAATATTATATATGTGTGCTACATATGTATATAAGTTATAATTAGCGTATTTCGATTTATTTCGAATTCAAAATTAGAGCTTGACCCATTTTTCAAAAAATACTCGAAATATTACTAAATGACATGCCCGTAAATAACATGTCACTACCTAGGTTTAATTAAATTATGAGTTCGACTAGAAAATCTTACCAACAAAGAGAAGTTTTGTGATATCTTATGTTGGTAAAACTTAAAATGTTTGAGGTCTTTGTTGAATCAAGTCAATTGATAATATGTATCAAAATTACTAGCTTCAAAATTAGAATTTTAGCCATTTTGAAAAAATACTCAAAATTTGACTACATGACCCAGCCGAAAATACATCATCACTATCTAGGTTTAATAAATTTAAATTACGAGCTCGACGAGAATATCTTACAAATAAGGATAAATTTATAATATCTTATATTAATAAAAGTTAATATTTTTGAGGTCTTTATACAATCAAGTCAATTGATATTATGTATCAAAATTACTAAGTGACTGATTTTACATTATTACATCTGGAACTTGACCCAATATTTAAATATATTCAAAATTTGACATGAGATGTCACGAGCTCCGTTAAAACTACGAAGATATACTAAATCGATTTATTTTTTAATGTTTCACTTTAAAGAAATTAGGTTTAAAATATTATTCAATGATGGTGAATTTATAAAGAGGTGCTTCTAAAGTCCTATTTTTTTCATTCTCTTTAGAAAAAACTAAACTACAACTATAAAGTAAAAATAATAATTTTCATTAACATGTTATTTGAAAAATGGTAAGACATTTGATTTTTCTTCATAAAAAATTAGTTTATTTGTTGCATTATTTAATTAAAGATATATTTATATTCAAATATTTATGAGACAAATCCTAAATTTTATATGGTTATTATAAGTAATCATATACATAAAGTCCATAATTTTTGCGTGGAGTTCTAGAGTCTAAAATCCTAACTTTATATTAAAATCCAATCTAATGGTTCAGGTTTTATGTTTCTAATAATTTAAAAACTAAATAATAAACTACATGATATAAACGTGTGTTATGGTGTTATATCATTAATGTCCAGCAAGTTGAATATTTACGTATTCTACAACGTATGTTCTTCAAACTGATCATATTTTATAAAATCATATATTCTGCAATGTTCAACTTGACAAATGTATGAGATTTGCAAGATATTTATTAAAACAGTGATATTTGTAGAACATGATTCACATTATAATACGTTTTACAAAATATTTTATACTATTTTACTTGTAGAAATATATGGACTCCCGTACTCAACTAAAAACAAGGACTCAATATAACTTAACTCATATATATATATATATATATATATAAGAAACTTGAAAAATTATAGAATCCAATATTTAAAAAAAATTAATATTAGCAATAATAAATTTACAAAAAAAAATTAGTGTTGGAAAATATTGTACAACTATTTTGAATTATTTGAAAAAAAAAGTTAAAACTATAATGTATTGTACTATTTGATTTAATCCATGTTATGCTATCTAAATAAAAAAATTAATATTAGTTGATATTTTGAAAGGATTAACAAGTTCAACTAATATTGAAAAAAAATCATCAAATTGAATATATTTAGTTTTAGAAAAATAATATACAATGTTATCAAGTTATTATAAAAAGAAATATTAGAATCATAAATGAAAGAAACTTCAAAATAATTTGAATGATGACATTAGTACAAATTTATCTTTAGATTCTTAAAAAAAACTTCTAAATATCAGTAGTTAGTCTTAATGATATATGAATTATTTTTATGTCACATCCTTGACTGATGCTCCGTTGAGTAAAAATAGACATTGTTTGATTTTCAGTGATACTACCACTACAATATATAAATAATTGTAATTTATTTATTAGATAATTAAAATTTTTGAATAATCATAAATACATGTTATTTGAGTAATTTACTGAATAATAATTAGATATATACATGACCAAGATTTCTAGCATATAAATAAACGAGACCAACATAATTTACTCGAAAATATAATAAATAATAATTTACATAAATATACACGCATGTGACTTTATCTTTACCAAGATTAAAAGATTCAATTTTAATGGTGTATTTCAGAGTTATTGATATATATATATTAGAAGAAAATAACAAAAGTCTTTTATGTTCTGAAAATAAGAATGAGCAATTAAATTTAAGTTTTTTTCAATGTGTTAAAAACTAAATAGATTATGTCAATTTTAATTTATGGACTGACAATTATATGACATCTTTTAAAATTAACTTTGTATAATAGAGAGGATTAAAAGCTAAGTACACGCCTGAGATCAACTTTAGTTAATGAATTAAGACATTAGCAATGATATTAAATCAACATAAACGATGAATTAAAAAAATAACATTTTTCTTAAAAAATAAACTTATATTAATTGTAATGTAAATTCAACTTTGTTGAATATTACGATTACAGGTCTTGACCACTTTAATTATGCATTACTAATCCTTTTTAATTAAGCAAGGTAATTGTAAATTAGTAATGACTTTAGTAATAAAATATCTCATTACTCCGGGTTTATTTGACCAAAACTCAAAAAATTTACTATACTCTGCAATATACATATATGTCAATTTTTTGTTTTTTTATAAACATATTGAAAATATTTGATGGATTAACTTCAATCTTTTCCTTTTACACGAACACTGACTACCCTGCTTGTATTCATTTAGTAAATACAAATTACACGACACAAACAAGAAAATATGTATTATGATTAGTGAGATATATTAGAAACGTTATGAACGTTATTAATATTTTACATGAAAAATCATACACATTGATAATACTCAACTTGTATTTGATATATTTTAGAACGTTATACAATATTTATCAATAAGAAAACGATAAAGAATTTTACTAATATAATTGTATGGTGTACAAAAAAAAATCTAGAAAATGACCCGTGCCTCGTACGGGTTATTATGATATTTTTAGAGTTATATTTTAAATGGACGATTTTTATATATCATTAAATGTTTGATTTAAATGTCCAAATAAGTTTATTTGTTGGTACCCCAGATAAATTCTTTGCGGATAAGATTGTTAATATTAAAATTTTGTTTCTTTGTTTCATGTTGCAGGGAAAGATTATTGATAGGGATGAATAAATCCTGATTGCATAATTAGTTATTACAGTTTGGGTTCCAAGGCCCAATAAGAAGATGTATGACATTCAGACCAGAAAGGTTAACATGTTGATCAGGCCTAATGGACCGGATCAGGCCTGATGAGACAAAGAAGGCCCAAAAACCCTGATTATTTATTAAATTCGTAATTAATAAATAAGGGAGAAAAACAACTATTAAGATAAGTCTTAGTGGGGATATAAATCCTTGTAGATTGGCCTCAAGGGGACCTAAAAGGATAAGGAATCAGTTTCCTACTATCTAGGACTCCAAAGTCCATTCTAATTATGAGACTTGCCCACCAAGTCTCCTATACCAAGTCCAATTCAAGGACTTCCAACATCTATATAAGGGGTCTCACCCCACAAATCAGAACTACGTTTTTTGGCTTGATTCTCTAATTCACAGAGATACGTAGGCATCTCGTAAAGACAGAGTTAAGCTACGAAATAGGAGAGCAGCCATTAAAGGCCTTGAGCTCACGTACCTTAGTAATAAATACAACAATTATATATATTAGTTTTTTATCCATAACATTTGGCGCCGTCTGTGGGAAAGCACAACAACAACCATGGCGAGAACACGGAGAATAATTAGAGCTCTGGAGGAAGGAACACCATCAGGGACAACTCAGGTGATTTCATCAACCGTGGAGATTCCTCCCCATTAAACTTATGCATCTACTCAAGGGGAAGCCCAGATAGGGGTAACTCAACCTCAGCCACAAGGGACAACTCCCCCGACTATTCAAGGTACGAATCCTCAAGTTCAACAAGTACATGTACCTATGAATTCTCGACCCGTCGGGTATGAATATTCAACTGTTGTTACTACTAACCCCCCTTATGGGATGCCCCTTTACCCCGAGATTGGAGGAAGTGGATATGCTGGGCGGAGTGAAGCACGAGGGCAATCCCCCCCTATATACGAGGTTTGGCTCCTATCCCCGAGGATCGAGAATTTTCTGGTCCTTACACTGAGAGAGACTCCGAATCTTCGGATGATGAAGTGGCCCCAAGAAGGAGACGTCCTGGCAAAGAGTCAATGGCCGATGGAAGGCAACGCCCCCAAAGCACCCAAGGGGCGAATCCCCAGAAAGTGCAGGAAATGATCAGGGCTCATGAGGCTGAGATCCAAAGGATGAGGCGTGACTTGGAAGCTCACCAGGCCACCAGACCCCAGATACCTCCTAGGGGAGGAATCCTCCTCCTGTCATAGACCTGGATGGTCCGGTACGAAGAAGGGCTGTCGCCCCAAGAACTGATCCAAGCAATCTCCTTCCCCTTGGAGATCCTGATGATCCAACTCCACCTTTCACAGAAGAGATAATGAATGCCCATATCTCAAGGAAATTCAAGATGCCCACTATCAAAGCCTATGATGGCACGGGAGACCCCGCTAATCATGTTAGGACATTCTCTAATGCACTGCTGCTGCAACCCGTGAATGATGCTATAAAGTGTCGGGCCTTCCCTCAAACCCTGTCGGGTATGGCTCAAAGATGGTACAGTCGCTTGCCCCCAAACTCTATTGGATCGTTCAGAGAGTTAAGTCAGGTTTTTATTAAGCAGTTCATCAGTGGGAGAGTCCATGAGAAAATTTCAGCATCTCTTATGAGTATTGTGCAGGGAGCTAAGGAATCCTTAAGAGATTACCTGAATCGTTTCACAAAGGAGGCTTTAAAAGTCCCGGACCTTGATGATAAGGTGGCCATGATAGCACTGCAACAAGGAACTAGGGATGAGTTTTTCAAGATGTCCTTGGCCAAACGTCCCCCTGAAAGCATGTTGCAGCTCCAAGAGAGGGCAGGGAAGTATATCAAGGTTGAAGAAAGTATGAGGAAGACCGTAGTAAGTAATGAGTCCACTGGAAATAAGAAGAGGAAAACTGATTTAGAATATATTGCAAAGGACAAGTATCCAAGAACCGAACAAAATTCTGATTCAACACCCAAGAAGGGAGGACCTGGGCAAAAGTTCACTGAATATGCTAAGCTGAATGCTCCTAGAAGCCAGATTTTGATGGAGATTGAGAAAGATAGAGATATTCGCTGGCCTAAGCCCTTGAAGGCTGATCCCGCCAAACTAGATAAGAGCAAGTATTGCAGATTTCACAAAGATGTTGGCCATAACACCGATGAGTGTAGGCAATTGAAAGAAGAAATTGAGTTTTTGATTCGAAAAGGAAGATGGAACAAATATACTGGAGAAGGAGGGGACAGGAATAATAATGGAAGGAAGAACTTTGAAGATCGTAGGAGGGACCAAGACGATCAGGGGCGGAATCCCCAACCTAGAGGGCCGGTTATAAATGCAATTTTTGGAGGGTCGCGACCTCGAGGGCCTGTGATAAACACGATCTTTGGAGGTCCAACTACTGCTGGATTCTCAAAAATTCCAGAAAGGCATATACTAGAGAGGTTATGCATATTGTAGGAGAAGCCCCGAAGAGGGCCAGGACAGAAGTAACATTGGCTTTTGATGATTCTGACCTAGAGGGTGTAAAGTTTCCTCATGACGACCCCCTGGTCATAACACCGATAATAGGAAATAGCCCAGTTAAGAGGGTCCTTGTGGATAATGGTGCTTCTGTGGATATCTTGCTCCATGATACCTTTCTAAGGATGGGGTATAACGACTCCCAGTTGACGCCAACCGATATGCCGATATATGGATTTGCTGGAGTAGAATGTCCTGTAGAAGGGATAATCAAGTTGCCAACCACCATAGGTACGGAACCTAGGCAAGCAACACAGATGTTGGACTTTGTGGTAGTAAAGGCTAGTTCGACCTACAATGCTATCATGGGAAGAATAGGGATACATGCCTTTAAGGCAGTCCCTTCTTCTTATCATTCAGTTATGAAATTTCTAACTCGAGATGGGATTGGACAAGAAAGAGGAGATCAAAAAATGGCAAGAAGCTGTTATGTGGCCTCTTTGAGGGCAGATGGAGTCGGGGGGCAGGTTCTTCCTATTGAAGATATGGGTGTCCGAGAAAATGACGAGAAGAGAGGAAAGCCAGTAGAAGACTTGGTTTCGGTTCCTTTAGACCCCGAGAATCCTGAGAGGATGACTTTCATTGGAGCCACACTAGATGAGCCCCTTAGAGGGAAGTTGGTGAAATTTTTGCAAGAAAATAGTGATGTATTTGCATGGTCAGCAACTGATATGCCAGGCATAGACCCGAAGTTGATTACTCATAAGCTAAACGTGGATCCAAGCCGGAAGACAGTGAAACAAAAGAAAAGAAATTTTGCCCCGGAAAGACAAGAGGCTATAAAGCAGGAAGTAGAGAAGCTCTTAGAGGCTGGTTTCATTGAGGAGATTCAATTTCTGGAGTGGTTAGCAAACCCTGTAATGGTGAAGAAGGCTAATGGAAAGTGGAGGATGTGTATAGACTTCACTGATCTGAATGATGCATGCCCTAAAGACTGTTTTCCATTGCCAAGGATTGATACTTTGATTGATGCCACTGCTGGGCATGAGATGCTGAGTTTCATGGATGGATTTAGCGGATATAATCAGATTAAGATGCACAAGGATGACATTCCAAAGGTATCATTTATCACAGACTTTGGTGTTTATTGTTATCTTGTTATGGCGTTTGGTTTTAAGAATGCGGGAGCCACCTATCAAAGGTTGGTAAATAAAATTTTTAAGGATCTTATTGGTAAGACTATGGAAGTCTATGTTGATGACATGTTAGTCAAGAGTCTAGTAAAGACTGATCATATAACCCATTTGAGGGAAGCTTTTGAGATCCTAAGGTACCACAAGATGATGTTGAATCCTACAAAGTGCGCTTTCGGAGTAGGATCTGGAAAATTCTTGGGATTGATGGTCTCAAAGAGAGGAATTGAGGCTAACCCCGATAAAATAAAGGCAATCCTGGACGTGGAACCACCAAAAACTATCAAGGATGTTCAGAAGCTCACAAGAAGGGTCGCTGCGCTAGGACAATTCATCTCCAAGTCAGGAGACAAGTGCTTGTCATTCTTCAAGTCACTAAAGAATATCAAAGACTTTGTATGGAATGAGGAAAGCCAGAAGGCATTCGAAGAGTTAAAGAAATATATGGCTCAGGCCCCGTTGTTGGCCAAACCATCTTTGAATGAAGTTTTATTCTTGTACTTGGCTGTTTCAGAGAGCGCCTTGAGCATGGTGTTGGTTAAGGAGGAGCTAAAAGTCCAGAAACCCGTATATTATGTCAGCAAAATTCTGCATGGTGCTGAATTGAATTATTCAACTATTGAGAAATTTGCTCTAGCCTTGGTAATGGCTTCGAGAAAACTGTGTCCTTACTTTCAGGATCATCAGATTGAGGTGCTAACGAATCATCCACTGAGAAATATCATTCACAGTCCCAAGGCAAGTGGGAGATTGATTAAGTGGGCAATAGAGTTGGGAGAGTTCGATCTCAAGTATAAGCCACGTACGGCCATAAAAGCCCAGGGACTAGCTGACTTCGTGGTGGAATGTACCATACCCAACCAAGAAGTCGGGGGCAGGAAGATACCATACCTCAAGACAATGGAGTTGATAATTGGGACAGAGAGAAGGATGATAAGGAGAAAGAATATTGGGTTCTCTATTTTGATGGAGCATCAAAAACAAATTCCAGTGGAGCAGGGTTGGTTTTACAAAGCCCTGATGGGTTCTTAATTGAGTATGTTATGAAGCTAGACTTCCCAACCACAAACAATGAGGCAGAGTATGAAGCCCTCATAACTGGCCTTGAACTAGCTGGGACACTTAGAGTAAAAAACTTAAAGGTCCGTGGAGACTCGAAGCTGATCATATCCTAGGTAAAGGGAAAATTTGAGGCAAGGGATGATACGATGGCTAAGTATGTCCGCCTAGTAAGGGCTGTGATGACCCAATTTAATGAATGCCATGTTGAACACATTCCAAGGGAAGAAAATGCTAAGGCAGATGTGCTATCAAAGTTTGCTTCATCTGAGATAGAAGAAAGTTCAGGAAGTGTACTTCCGTGTTTTGAAGACACGAAGCATAGATGTTAAGCTTGTGGCTCCCATAGGCCTGGGGACGTCATGGATTGATCCTATCAAGGCTCACATTCAAACCGGTTGGTTGCCAAGTGATGCAACTGAAGCACGGAAGTTAACTGTTCGAGCACTAAGGTACTCTTTGATAGATGGGATTCTTTACAAAAGATCTTTCGTGGTTCCCTACTTGAGGTGTCTCAGGCCCGATGAGGCACGCTTGGCTCTTGAAGAAGTGCATGAAGGTATTTGTGGACAACACTTGGGGGGCAGGGCCTTGGCTCATAAGATAACTCGTTTAGGCTTTTATTGGCCATAAATGATGGCTGATGCCAAAGAATATGTGAAGAAATGTGACCGCTGTCAGAAGCATGCACCTGTTGTTAGACAACCCCCCGAGATGTTGACCTCTATCAACTCGCCCATTCCTTTTGCTATGTGGGGAATGGATATTTTGGGGCCTTTTCCCATGGCCACAACACAAAGGAAGTTTCTGATTGTAGCCATTGATTATTTCACCAAGTGGATCGAAGCCAAACCCTTGGCCAAGATCACAACTAAGCAGGTTGCACAATTCCCGTGGGAAAACATTATGTGCCGATATGGAATTCCACGTATCCTCGTCACTGACAATGAAACACAATTCAACAATGAGGAATTCAAGAAGTATTGTGAAGAAAATGAAATTGAGTTACGGTTCACCTTTGTGGCTCACCCACAAGCCAATGGGCAAGCGGAAGTAGCAAATCGAATAATCCTGGATGGACTAAAAAAGAGGATCGAGAAGTCAAGAAATAATTGGGTGGATGAGATACTTCCCATATTATGGGCCTATATGACTACCTGTAGAGTCACGACAGGAGCGACGCCCTTCATGTTGGCATATGGGGCAGAAGCAGTAGTTCCAGTGGAGATATCACATTCATCTCCAAGGATTCGGGCTTTCAATGCAGAAGAAAATGAGGAAGGGCAGAGGTTAGCCCTGGATCTAATTGATGAAGTGCGAGATGAGGCACATGCAAAGATAGTGGAATACCAGAAAAAAGCTTCGTTTTATTACAACCTAAGGGTTAAAGAGAGATTCTTTAAGCAAGGAGATTTGGTATTAAGGAAAGTGGAAGCTTCTGGTGTAGGACAGAAAGGAAAACTTGCCCCAAATTGGGAAGGGCCGTACAGAGTCAAGAGCGTTCAGGGTAGAAGAACCTACAAGCTGGAGACTATGGATGATTTTGAAGTCCCGAGAACCTGGCACGCACAAAACCTGAAGGTTTACTACGTGTAAGATAGTCGAAGTACGGTTCTCACTTGTCATTGTGACAAGTAGGTTTAAAAGCACTTTGAAGCTTTGCTTGCGTAGGATTTTATATTCCAGTAGAATTTACATTGTCTAGTTATTATTGATTAGGGTCGAACCCATGCTATGTAAGGTTTTGGAAAACCAGACTTCATATTAAAGAGTTTGAAATTATTTCAATCTAAGGATGTTTAAAGTTTAAATGCATATTAAGATTGTAAAGATAAAATAGAAAGAGGCAAGTAAGGAAAGCAGCATATGTAATAACCCCGAAGGGTAAGAAGTTCTGACATAAACAAAGTTCACATATTGTCTAGGAAGAAGATATACATAAAAAACACTTAGGCCTCGGAAGGCTCGGATTCTTCGGAACCACTATCCGAAGTCTCCTCGGACGTCTCAGTCGTCCCCTCAGAAGTCCCCGTAGAGGTTCCATCAGAACCGCCTTCGGATGCTTTGGATGATGCGGGGGACACTGGACTGAGGCGCAGTCCTTGGAGGCTCCTGCACCCTGACCTTCTTCACAGCAGGCGCAGAATCTTCTTCGGAAGAAGTCTTCTCTTCCCAAGAGCTGGACTCGAGTTCTTTTCTCTTATGGCTTGGGCTCCCTGAAGGGCCGTCTTTGATCAGATCAGCAAGCTTGTAAGTAACACCCCTAAGCTCCGGAACTCGCATAGGGCAAGGAAAGGAGGACTGCTCAAGGATTTCTGGAAATTCATCTTGGACGACCTCCACAGCAGCATCCCAGCCTTCTTTATAGCTAACTAGGTGTAGGAGGGCATCGTGCTCCACCATCAAGTCCTTGAACTCCTGGGTGTCCATCCATCCGTCAAAGGCTTTATCCTTCTAAGCCTTCAGAATAACATTTTCAGCCCGGGCCGTTACCAGGTCAGAAGTGGAAGAGGCCAGTTGAGCTTCAAGGGCCTCTATTCTCTGGTTGGCCTCCTCCAACTTCTTATTAGCATCCTCCAGGCCAACCTTCCAAGCCTTAGCTTGGTGAATCGCCCCTTGGAAATGGGCGTTAGTCTGCTAGAGAAGCAGCAAAAGTATGAGAAAAGAAACGTAAAAAGGCAAGTATGAAGGGCATAGGAAAAGGACGTACCGTCGCTAAAGCCTGGGCTCCGAAAAGCTCATTCCCCTCTAAGTCCTGTTGAAGGACAAAGTCTTGATAGTCCACCGGGGAGATGGAATGCTTAGACCATTGCTTGGACAGCGCCGTGTTGCCAACGATTGAATCCTTGCCCCGGATCCCCCAAGCAGGTTGAAAATAGGCCCCTGGCCTCTGCTTGGTGCGCAAAACTTGGCTGGGGCCTTCCTCGCCTGGTTCCATTGCTTGAAGGAGGAAATCAGGGAAGCGGTCACCAAGGCGTGGGTCTTTAAAGACCTTTCCAGCCCGCTTCATCCTGGTTGTCTCCAGGTCTTTAGGCTTGGTAGCCTCCTCAATCTTCTCAGCCACTGCGACAAGCGAGATAAGTTGAAGAATCAGCGGAATAAAAAAATAAAGGAGATAAAAAAGAGGTGAGGAAGGAAACTTACTTTTCTTAGGGACGGGCGAGAGGCCGCGTTCTACCAGGACGGTCTCCCGGATAAGGTCCCAAGAATGGGAAGTCCCATTATCTTACGTAAGGAGGTTGAAAGATCTAGCCTCCTCCTCAGACAGAGTTATATCATTTGGGCTCCCATCGACGGCAAGCACAAAGGACGATCGAAATAGGGTGCCCCCATCTCCCTCCCAAACAACGAACAAAAAATCTTTCTTCCACCCCAAGTTATTGTCCGGGATGGACTTCCCGTTCATAATATGGGGAATAGTGGGGCGCTGGTTTAGAGAAACCCAACCCGGACTTTTAGCAGGGTTGTTTTTGAACTGGAAAATTTTCCTGAAAATGGCTACGGAAGTAGTGACATTGTGCTTGGCACATTGTGACAGATAGCACAGAATAAGCCTCCAAGAATTAGGGGGAGTTGGCAAGGGCTGATGCCCACATCAGCCAGTAATAGAGGAATGAACGTATGAAAAGGGAGTCTGATACCTGCCCTTAGAGTATCCCTATATACGCATAAGGCGTCCTTCTTCCACTGAAAGGCCCTATCGGCCGGACCTGCAAGAACCAGCTTAAAAGGTTCCTTGATTTTGAAACAGCTGCTCAACTTTTCCAGCTCCTTGGGATCCCGCAAAGCACTAATATGGTCGTGCGCGTCCAGATGCGCATCAGACGGATACTCATCCCCTCGAGTGTTGATCATGTCGATTAAAGAAGTATACCTTGATCGGATAGGGAATTCGGTGGACTTTCTAGCCACGTTCATTTTGGCCAAGCGAGTCATTTTCTTGTCAGCCATCTGAAAGGGGGGGCATATAGACATGTTATCCTAAAAAAAAGGCTTTTACCTGAAGAAAACACAAGAAGTAAAGGGAGGGATTTTACCTGAAGAAGCGCTCCTAACAAAGGCTTTGAGCTCCGACTTGCTGTTATTACTCTGAGAAACTTAGCAGGAGGAGAAAGAGGAAAAACTTAGAAATGAGAAAGTGAGTAGAAGTAGCCTCTCTTTACTCCTTTATATAAGAGGAAAAGGGAAGTTGAAGGGACGAAAGCCCATTAAGAAAAGAGGCCCAAAGAAAAAAGCCCAGAAAAATGGAATATTCCAGAATAATTCCAAGGAATTCTAGAGAATTCCAAATCAATAAAGAGGCCCAATAAGATTTAAGTCCCAATAAAGAGGCCTAATAAGATTAAAGGCCCAATAAAGAGGCCCGCTAAAATAAGGCCCAATAAAGAAGGCTAGGCCCAAATCCAATTAGGATTTGGAAAATATAATAACCTAAATTGTAGCCCTAAAAGTTGTAAGGCCCAATGAATTTTGCTAGTGGAAGACCAGAATTTAGGTCGAATTCCAGGTCATGAATCCTGCCCGAAATCTTTCGAGCAGGCACCCGAAAATAACTGGAAAAAAGACCAGGAATGAGGTCGAATTTCAGGTCATGAATCCTGCCCGAAATCTTTTGAGCAGGCACCCGAAAATAACGGGTAAAAAAGACCAGGATTCAGGTCGAATTCCAGGTCGTGAATCCTGCCCGAAATTTTTCGATTAGACACACAAAAACAACGAAAATAACAGGACTGGATTGAGGTCGAAGCTTCGACCAGGAGTGAGGTCGAAATGAACCAAGTATTTTTCAAGAATGGGGTTTAAAACCTAGACTAAAACCCAGGTCGAAAATCGACTAGGATCCTGGTCGAAAACCAGGTCGTGAATCCTAGTCAAAATTCTTCGACCAAGAAGCATGAGAAATAGATAATTTTTGAATAGGATTCAGGTCGAAACATCGACTAGAATCCTGGTCGAAATCCTAGTCGAAAAGTTCAAGACCAGGAATTGAAAATAGGGGTAAGTTTTAGACCTAGATCCAGGTCGAAAGTTCGACTAGGATCCTAGTCGAATTCCAGGTCATGGATCCTAGTCGAACTCCTTCGACCAGGATTGCAAGACTGACCCATATTTTCGACTAGGATCCAGGTCGAAATTTCGACTAGGATCCTGGTCGAAAAAGGGCTGAAAATCTGAAAAATCCCAGAAAAATAAGGATAAATTCCAGAAATTAAAGGAAAAAATCCAGAAATTAAGAAAAAATCCCGGAGTCAAGGGAAAAATTCCTGGAAATTAAGATAATTCCTGAATAAAGGGAATAAAATAAATCGTTGTAAACGTGTAGGTCGCTCCACACTTTATACAAAACGATACCCAGTAAGGGAATAAGTGAACTTAACTTTCGCGAAATCTTATACGATTTCTCAAAAGTTGGGGGGTAATTGATAGGGATGAATAAATCCTGATTGCATAATTAGTTATTACAGTTTGGGCTCCAAGGCCCAATAAGAAGATGTATGACATTCAGACCAGAAAGGTTAACATGTTGATCAGGCCTAATGGACCAGATCAGGCCTGATGAGACAAAGAAGGCCCAAAAACCCTGATTATTTATTAAATTCGTAATTAATAAATAAGGGAGAAAAACAGTTATTAAGATAAGTCCTAGTGGGGATATAAATCCTTGTAGATTGGCCTCAAGGGGACCTAAAAGGATAAGGAATCAGTTTCCTACTATCTAGGACTCCAAAGTCCATTCTAATTATGAGACTTGCCCACCAAGTCTCCTATACCAAGTCCAATTCAAGGACTTCCAACATCTATATAAGGGGTCTCACACCACAAATCAGAACTATGTTTTTTGGCTTGATTCTCTAATTCACATCGATACGTAGGCATCTCGTAAAGGCAGAGTTAAGCTACGAAACACGAGAGCAGCCATTAAAGGCCTTGAGCTCACGTACCTTAGTAATAAATACAACAATTATATATATTAGTTTTTTAATCATAACAATTATCAATGTTAAAATCACGTCACATGTGTAGATTGTTGATGTTAAGCATTTGATCATTTTGACATCATAATTAATAAAAAATGGTATACGATTTAGACAACATCTGATCTGTGTGGGTGATATTAAATGATGTAGATTCATTTTTATTTTAGAAAATTTTGATGCGATATATTGTTATATTTGGTATTATATGGATTCCATATTATACTTAATATTTTACATTTGTAAGAGGAAGTTGTAATATCCGGAATATATCATATAATTATTTTTGCTAATAAATAATTATTATATGTGTTCAGTATCTATTCTGTGAATTATTTGTTAAGTGTTAAATGTGTTGGGATGTTTAAAATATTATTAATCGAGTATTTTATTTTTATATGTCCAAAATAAAATATAGATAATTGTCATATCTTCCTAATTATTTTTATGTTGATTTATGAATTTATAAGAATCATATGAAATTTATAAAATCTTTTTCCGGGTATTTAAAATCTATTTTATAAAAACGGGAACCAACCGACGTCATCCGTTGTTATATTTTTGGAACCCGAAACTCTTCCGAGAACTCCTTCCTAACCCAATTGTAATATTCCGAGCATATTTCCATGTTTCGACTTTTTCGATCCGGCATACGGTTTGTCCTGCGCGGGTCCCGGCGCAACATTTTCGATACAATATTCGTTTCGGTAAATCAATAAAACTCGTATTTTCGATAAACGGGAGATTTTTATTAAACTATCCTAATTATCACCTCGTAGTATGTGTAACCAGGCGCTGAGACCAAGATCGTAGTACAAGTTGTACTGATTTGGATAATTATCCCGAAAACCGATACCGTTTGGATCAGTTTTTACAAATAAACGTATTGTTTTATATCCGGAATGTTCCAACGGGATACTAATTTTCCGTAATTATAAATAGCCTTTACCGTATTTTATTTCGTATCAAAAATCATTTGCAGTCAGTAATTATATAAATTTCTAGAGAAAATTCATATATTCATAAACCTTTCTGAGAATCAAACCAACAATCGGAGGTGTTACTGGAGTCCGTTTGAAAAGCTCGAGTACTCAAAACGAAGGTATTGAGGTGTTCTATCAGATTCTGTGTTCCAAATCACTGCAGATCAAGAAGAGGCAAGGCGTAGGAAAGGGAAACAGGTAGTCGAGGAGTAAGACAGTCGTGGCTGAAAGCGAGTGCAGTATAATAAGCTAGTACCAGGCAAGTGTTCTGAACTTTCTCGAGATATTATAGTGATTGATAGTCCTGTTTTATATTGGAAGTGCTTTGAAGCACTGAACCCTAAACCCTGATTCCAGTTATTGATCTTGAGCTGTAAACCTGATTCTTTCTAAACCATTGATTGTTGTATACCCAAATATGACCCTCAAATATACGATACTACTCCACAAATACATACAAACTAATTATCAAACACTGAACCAAGACTACTTATACACTCAAACCATTGTATCTTATGCTTTGAAAGGCCAAATCCTTGAAACCCTGAAACACTGATTCTTTTGTTATCCAATTCTTTCACTACCTAGCAGACAAGCTTTGGAAAGGCCATATTGATCTTTATGTAGATTGAAATCATTTTCATTATTGAACGTCCAATGTTGTTAATGATCCTGTTTATTGTTTATTACTGCTTATTCTGTTATTATTGTAGAATTGGATTGTTTTATAAAATTGTGGACCAGATTCGTGGTCAGACCATATAATGGTCAAGTTAGGCCAATGTGTGCCTTGGATCCAGTAGTTAGAGCAGTTCTGTGTGCTTTGCTCGGGGTTAGTGCATGACTGATCAGCAGCCTAACCTTGGTTTTTAAAATGAAAATATAATATCCAATTCTAAATTATAATCTATTGTTCACTTGTTATCATAACCATATTTACCTGATGATCATTATTCTCAGTTTTGTCATTGTGACTTGCTGAGCTAGTTAGCTCATTTGTGCGATGTTGTTTATGTTCTTTTCCAGTTAAGAAGGAACATGTTGGTAACGAGGATCCCCAGTCCAGCGCGAGAGCTAGGGGTTCAGGTTGATCGAACTAAGCTAGTAGGCTTCTTTTGGGATACTTTTGAGTTTGTAAAAGTTTGTAATAATGTTTAATACTCGGTGTTGAGTTGGAATAGTTGTGATTTGAACGGTTTGTAATATAAGTGTGTGTTTGGCTTGTGTGCATACTTAAACCTGTTGCGGTCCGTGGTAGTTGGTAAGTAGGGTCACTGCATATCATTATTATTATCTTTATCATTATTATAAGCAGGTTATAAATAAGGTGTGTGTGGACCCCAAACTTCTGACCCGGGTTTGGAGGGCACCACAGGTTTGGTATCAGAGCTACAGGTTATAAGTCATTGACACAAGCCTAGATTGACGGGAATGGGTAGAGGGTTAGGATTAGAAGTAAGGAATAGAAAGATAGAACGTCGAGAGGTTGAGTGTTATGGTATAACATGTATTAGTGTAATTCGCGTCATGGTTCGAGATTCTTATATTGTGATATGATTTCAGATAGCAGCGATGGTCGACTCTTTTATCCCCGTATCAGCTGATCACTCAGAGCCTTCAGTTGGAGTACCGTCTTCGGATCCACGTCCTGTTGTTCTACCGGTGTTGGCGATACTACCTCCACTTGTGTTGCAGCCCGTACCATTGCAGGCTATTCCACCTCCAGGCATGAGGCCACCTATCAGAGGACCCCCACCTGCTGATTCAGGCTTTACTAGTCACTCAGTTACAGGAGTACCTTTCCAGTTCTCTTCCTATCCTGTTCCATATCATCAGTTTGAGGCTTGCCTTATGGAGCAACGATTCCTACCGGGTCAGATTCAGGAGTTACTGCATATTATGCGTACCAGAGAGGTTGGGAGTGGTGAGAGGTGACTTAGAGAGAGGCTTCAGGCGTTTCGTAGAGCAGCTGCAGTGAGGATTGCTGAGGCTACACATGAGGACATCACCCCTGATTTCCTAGTGGAGTGGGCTAAGTGGGTTCTAGAGGAGCTTGAGGAGATTGGAGGCCCAGACTTGCCATGAGCCAGAGATATTCCTTTCCAGTATTGTCATTTATTTTACTGCACCTCTTTTACTTTACCTTATTTATTGCACCAGTTATACCCCTTTGATACCATGAACCCTGTTTTCCATAACTATTTATATTCTATAAAGAAGCATGCAATTTACTTAGTTACAACTTTTTTCAAAAAAAGATATTTCTGTTTTACAAAACTTTTCTTTTCTGCAAAGAATTTGGTTTAAAAGCTAAATAAGTTGTTTGATTCTTTACAGAAAATGCCTCCTAGAAGAAATACCCGCACCAACACCCAGAATGAAGAAACCAACAACAACAATAATAACAACCAAGATGATACAAACCAGAATGCAAACCCAGGACCTATAGACCCAGCAATAGCCCAGATTCTCCAAATCTTGGCCCAACAAACAGTTCACCTGGCACAACACCAAGAAAGACAGACCAATTCCCAGGTAACTTTCAAAACTTTTCAGGCGGTGAACCCACCAGAATTCAAGGGATCCTTAGAGCCGATTGAAGCAAATGTTTGGTTAAAGGAAATAGAGAAGGCATTTGCCTTGGTGAAAGTAAAGGAAGAACAGAAGGTTGAGTTTGCAAGTTACTATTTGAAGAACGAGGCCTCCTATTGGTGGGAGATGGTGAAGACATTGGAAGGTACAAATGTTATTACTTGGGAGAGGTTTAAGGAATTGTTTTTGGAAAAGTATTTTCCCCAGTTTGTCCAGGATCAGATGGAGCTGAAATTTTTAGAATTAAAGCAAGAAAATATGTCGGTGACAGATTATGAGAGTAAGTTTGAGGAATTGTCAAGGTATGTGCCGTCGTATATGGATACTGACAGGAAAAATGCTAAAAGATTCCAACAAGGTTTGAAACCATGCATCAGAGGGAATGTAGCCATTTTTGAATTGGATACCTATGCAGGAGTTGTACAGAAGGCTATGATTGTAGAGACAGAGAGTGAGATGTCACAGAAAGAGAAAGAAAGCAAGAAAAGGAAATTTGAAGGGAATGAAGGTCAGTCACAACCAGGGAAGTTTCCAAATTTTAAGAAGGGCAAGTTTCAGCCAGGAAGAAATTTTAATTTCAAGAGACAAAATGCAGGCAACGGAAGCTAGGGCAACCGTCCAGTTAATGTGAATCAGCCAAATCAGTTGAGATTAACTTTTCCAGATTGTCAGGTATGTGGGAAGAAGCATAGAGGAGTTTATAATAAGTTGAATGTAGTTTGTTTCAAATGCAATCAGAAAGGGCACTATTCAAGGGAGTGCCGAAATCGGTCGGCAAGAGAGCTAGAAAATAAGGATCAGCCTATCTGGAATCCAACAGTGAAGGTTCCAGCCATTGGATTTACGTGCTTTAAATGTGGGAAGCCAGGACATATAGCCAGGGATGGCAAGACACCAGCCCCAGTCAGTAATGCATTGAGAATTATGGGGTCTACCCTAGCAGTGAATGAGACTCCAAGGGCTAGAGTTTTTGACATGTCTGTGAAGGATGCTATCCAGGATATGGATGTCGTGGCAGGTACACTTAATGTGAATTCTTTATGTGCCAAAGTGTTAATAGATTCGGGAGCAACTCGATCGTTTGTTTCACAAGATTTTGTTAGTAAGTTAAATTGTCCAGTTGAGTATTTAAATGAAATAATGACTGTGGAATTGGCAAATCAAGAACGAGTATCTGTTAATCAAGTTTGTGGGAATTGTGAGATTGAGATTTCTGGTAGTAAGTTTTGTGTAGATTTGATACCATTTAAATTAGGAGAATTTGACGTTATCTTAGGAATGGATTGGTTATCTAAGCACGATGCCCAGATAGATTGTCAAAATAAGAAGCTAATGGTAAAGACGCCAGACGAAAGAATAGTAACGTTCAAGGGCCAGAAACAAGTAAAGAAGTTCTTAACGATGATTCAAGCCAAAAAGTTACTACGACAAGGATGCGAGCATTTCGTGGCATATATGATTGATAGGAGTCAGGAGTCAGCGAAACTTGAAGATATTCCAGTAGTGAATGAATTTCCAGACGTGTTTCCCGACGAGTTACCAGGACTTCCTCCAGATAGAGAAATTGAGTTTGTAATCGACTTAACACCTGGAACAGAACCGGTATCCAAGGCCCCGCATAGAATGACGCCCATTGAGATGAAAGAGCTAGCGAAGCAATTGCAAGAGCTGTTAGAAAAAGGAGTAATCAGACCCAGTGTATCCCCGTGGGGAGCCCCGGTATTATTTGTCAAGAAGAAAGATGGAAGCATGAGACTGTGCATCGACTATATGGAACTCAACAAGCTTACAATCAAGAACAAGTATCCGTTACCCAGAATTGACGATCTATTTGACCAATTGAAGGGAGCCAAGTTTTTCTCCAAAATTGACTTAAGATCGAGATATCATCAACTGAAGATTAAGCCAGAAGATATACCAAAGACAGCTTTCAGAACAAGGTATGGACATTATGAATTTTTAGTGATGTCTTTTGGATTGACCAATGCCCCGGCAGCGTTTATGGACCTGATGAATAGAATTTTCAAGGAATACTTGGACAAGTTCGTCATTGTGTTTATAGACGATATTTTGATTTATTCAAAGGCGGAAGGGGATCATGCGGAACATTTGAGAACAGCTTTGGAGATTTTGAAGAAAAAGAAGTTATATGCTAAATTCTCGAAGTGTGAGTTTTGGCTACAGGAAGTTCAGTTCTTAGGACACATAGTTAGTAATGAAGGGATCAAAGTGGACCCAGCAAAGATTGAGACAATTATAAACTGGGAAAGACCGAGAACACCCACCGAGGTAAGAAGTTTCTTGGGATTAGCGGGATATTATCGTTGATTCGTTCAAAAATTTTCAAGGATTGCAACACCATTGACAAAGCTTACACGAAAGAATGAAAAGTTTATATGGAACGACAAGTGCGAAGAAAGTTTTCAGAAATTGAAGCAACGATTAATCACAGCAACTATTTTGTCACTTCCAGACGACCAAGGGAATTTTGTAATTTATAGCGATGCTTCTCATAAAGGACTAGGATGCGTTCTAATGCAGCACGAGAATGTGATTGCGTATGCGTCAAGGCAATTAAAACCACACGAACAGAAATATCCTACTCATGATTTAGAGCTAGCATCCATAGTTTTTGCTTTGAAAATTTGGAGACATTATCTGTATGGAGAAAAGTGCGAGATTTACACGGATCACAAAAGCTTAAAGTACATATTCACACAGAAGCAGCTTAATATGAGGAAAAGGAGATGGTTAGAATTGATCAAGGATTACGACTGCTCGATTAATTATCATCCCGGTAAAGCGAACGTTGTAGCAGACGCGTTGAGTCGGAAGGAAAAGTTATATATATTATCAGTACCTGAAGAGATATATAAGGAATTTTAGAAACTGGAATTGGATATTAAAGTTTGCAGGTCTAATGAAGCAAAAGTGTACAATATGACTTTTCAGCCGGAGTTGTTAGAGAAAATAAAGAAGTGTCAGGAAGATGTAATGGATCAAGATATAAATCGTTTGGTAGGTGAGGAATTGTGCACGCGGATGATGATCAAGGTATTCTTAGGTTTTCTTCAAGAATTTGGATTCCACCGGTGACGGAGCTGAAGAATGAAATTTTACAGGAAGCACATAATTCAAGGTATTCAATCCATCCAGGGAGTACCAAAATGTACAGAGATTTAAAGGAAAGTTATTGGTGGATATGAAGAGGGAAATTGCGGAATGGATTAGCAGATGTTATACATGTTAGAGAGTTAAAGCCGAACATCAAAGACCAAGTGGATTGCTATAGCCATTGGAGATTCCAGAGTGGAAGTGGGAACATATTGCCATGGATTTCATAGTTGGATTACTAAGGACAAGGGCTAATCATGATGCCATTTGGGTTATAGTGGATAGACTAACTAAATCAGCTCATTTTCTGCCTATAAATGAAAGATTTTCACTCGACAAGTTGATCCATATATACCTGTTAGATATATTTGATAATGTCATGGCTAATATAATTTATGTTTAGATTTCAGATCTTACTTAACAGGACAAATCAGTACTTAACTGTTGATCAGTACTTATACTGGAAGTCAGGACTTAAGGATATCAGTACTTATATTATCAGGAGATAATCATCAGAAGTTAGATATCAGAACTTAAGTGCTGAAGGACGATCAGATAAGGACAATAGCTGATTAAAGGAAAGAAGATCGAGATAAACATAAGAAGAGATATGCATGAAGAAGGAGTTCCGTGAAGAATGGAATACTTGGATGAAAAGATATCTGATTGATATATTTTAGGAAGCAGAATTATATTCCATATCAATTAGCGATTATCTTGTAACTGTGTAGTATATAAACACAGACATAGGGTTTACACTATAAGTGTTATCATATTCGAGAAGATTATTCATTGTAACCCTAGCAGCTCTCGTGATATTTGTTCATCACTGAGAGGTAACAGTTCCACACTGTAACAGAATTTATTGTTTCAATAAAGTTTGTTTTCTGTTACTTAATATCGATTTGATTGTATTATACACTGTATCCACCCCCCTCTACAGTGTGTGTGACCTAACAAGTGGTATCAGAGCCTATCTGTTAACACACATGCAGTTAAAGATCCAAACACAATCATGTCGGACACAGAAACTCCAACTAAGCCTACCAAAACTGAGGAACCACCAAAGACACAAATTCAGAGTCGGTATGAGACCATCAGAGTTCCCATACTGAGACCATCTGAATATCCCATATGGAAGGTAAGGATGACCATGTTCCTGGAAGCAACAGATCCAGAATACCTTGATAGAATCAAGGAAGGGCCTCACAAACCAACCAAGCTCGCTGTTGCAGTTGCAGGTGAAGCAGCAAAGACCGTACCAAAGGAGAAGAGTGATTATACTGCTGAAGATATAGCATCAATTGCTAAGGATGCTAAGGTACGACACTTACTGCATAGTGCCATTGATAATGTAATGTCAAACAGGGTAATCAACTGCAAGACTGCTAAGGAGATATGGGATGCTCTGGAAACAAGGTGTCAGGGAACTGACACAATTAAGAAGAACAGGAAGACAATACTCACTCAAGAGTATGAACATTTTGACTCAAGGACTAATGAGTCATTGAATGATTTATATGATAGATTTGTCAAACTTTTGAATGATTTATCATTGGTTGATAAAGAGTATGATCTTGAAGATTCAAACCTTAAATTCCTGTTAGCTCTTCCTGAATGCTGGGATTTGAAGGCAACGACAATAAGAGACAACTACAATCTTGATGAAACAACTCTTGATGAAATCTATGGAATGCTCAAGACTCGTGAGCTTGAGATGGAACAAAGAAGCAAGAGGAAAGGAGGAAAGTCAAGGACAGTTGCTCTTAAGGCTGAAGAAGAATCCCCCAAAGCAGCTTCAGCAAGGAAAGACAAGGGTAAAGCTCTTGTCATAAAGTCTGAAACTGAGTCATCAAGTTCTGAAAGTGATGATGACTCAGATTCTGAAAGCTTGCCTGAGACTGATGCTGATGAGGAGATGATGAAGCTGTGTGCTCTTATGGTGAAAGGAATCACAAAGATTGCATACAGGAAGTTCAGGAAGGGAAAGAAGTTTTCCAGGAAAGGCATAAGTTTTGACAAGAAGAATTTCAGAAGATCTGAAAGCTGAGGAGGAAAGTCTGACAGAGGAGATTATACCAATGTTAAATGCTATAATTGTGGTGAGAAAGGCCACATATCTCCTGATTGCAAGAAGGCAAAGGGTGACAAAGGCAAGGCTCTTGTTACAAAGCAGAAATGCTGGACAAACACCTCAGAATCTGAAAGTGAGGAGAACTATGCATTGATGGCAAATGCTGATAAAGAAAGTGCTGAGAGCAGTTCTGAAGCTGCTGAAACAAAGGCACCTCAGACTACTTATGCTTTTCATACTGATGATATTAATGAGCTGAGAAGATATCTCAAAACCATGTTTGTTAGTTATAGAGATCAAACTTTAACATGTGAAAGATTAACTTCTGAAAATCTTGCTTTTAAGAAAAGAAATGATTTCTTAGAAAAAGAGTTAGTCATGTTCCATCAAACTCAGAAGGATAGAGATGATGCTTTTTATGTTAGGGATGAAGTACTAAAAATGAATGAATCTCTAAAAACTGAGTTAGAAAAGGAAAGAGAGATTATCAGGACTTGGACTAACTCTGGAAAAACAACTCAAAATTTGCTAAGTAGTGGAAACTGGAAAGAAGGCTTAGGTTATGGAGAAGATAAGAATGATAAAGGAACTGAAGAGATTAAGCCTGTTGTTAAGCAAAATCCAAAGTTAAAACCTGTTAAGTTTGTAACTGTAAAGTCTGAAAATGAGAAATTAGAAGTTAAAGAGGAATCAACTTCTGACAAAATAAAACATGAAAAGACAGCTGAAGTGAATATAGGCTTAATGACAAAGAAGCAGCTTAAGCATAAACTGAAAGATGTCAAGAATGCAAACAAGGTAAAATCACCTAGGAAAAATAGGAATGGAAAGGAAGGTGTGAATAAAAGCAATGATTATAAACCTGTTCCTGATGCTCCTAGGAAAACATGTCATAACTGTGGAAGTTCTAACCATCTAGCTTCTTTTTACAGGAAGAATAAGAATATTAACTCCTTACCTTCAAAATCAGGAGTTAAGAGTCAGTCTGTTAGATACAAGCCAAAAAATCCTTGTTTTCATTGTGGTAGTTTATGGCATTCCATTTATACTTGTAAGGAATATCATAGTTTGTACTATGATTATTATCAAATAAAACCTTCTTTGAAGAAAGTTTCCATTGTTCCTTCTAGTGTAAATTCTGATTCAAAGTCTGATAGTGTAAGTTCTGATAAGAAAATTGTTAACATAAACTCTGATGCTAAATCCGCTGTAAATGTTAACAAACTTAATAAGGCCAAAGGATCCAAGCAAGTCTGGGTCCTTAAAATTAATAATTAGTGGTCTTTGTGATTGCAGGGCAACTGGAAAAATATTCTAGTTCTGGACAGTGGATGTTCAGGACATATGACTGGAAATAAGGCCCTGCTATCAGACTTTGTGGAGAAAGCTGGCCCAAGTGTTTCCTATGGAGATGGCAACATTGGAAAAACATTGGGATATGGCAATATCAATCTTGGGAATGTCATAATTAAAGATGTAGCTCTGGTCTCAGGACTTAAACACAATCTGCTGAGTATAAGTCAAATCTGTGACAGAGGTTATCATGTTGATTTCTTTGAAGAACACTGTGAAATTGTGAGAAAATCTAAAGGCAAAGTAGTTTTGAAAGGATACAGGCGTGGTAACATTTATGAAGCTAAGCTTTCAACAAGTACTGATGGTTCTGAAATCTGTCTGATGAGTAGAGCATCAATTGAAGAAAGCTGGAATTGGCACAAGAAACTCTCTCATTTAAATTTCAACAATATAAATGAACTGGTCAAGAAAAATCTTGTGAGAGGACTGCCAAAGTCAGTATTTGCTCCTGATGGCCTTTGTGATTCCTGTCAGAAGGCCAAACAAAGAAAATCTTCATTCAAGAGCAAGACTGAATCATCAATTCTTGATCCTTATCATCTACTACATGTTGATCTATTTGGTCCAGTAAATGTCATGTTTATTGCAAAGAAGAAATATGCATTGGTCATAGTGGATGAGTTCACCAGATACACATGGGTGTATTTCTTGCACACAAAAAGTGAAACTGCATCTATCTTGATTGATCATGTCAAACATTTGGATAAATTGGTCAAAGATTCTGTGAAAATTTTAAGGAGTGATAATGACACTGAGTTCAAGAATTTGATAATGGAAGAGTTCTGCAAAAACCATAGAATAAAGCAGGAATTTTCTGCTCCTGGAACTCCACAGCAAAATGGAGTTGTTGAAAGGAAGAATAGAACTCTCATTGAAGCTGCACGAACAATGCTTGAAAAGCAAAGCTTCCAACCTATTTCTAGGCTGAAGTTGTGCAGACTGCTTGTTTTACTCAAAATGCAACACTCATTAACAAGCATGGAAAAACACCATATGAGATGGTGAAGAAAAAGAAGCCAAATCTGAAATACTTTCATGTATTTAGATGCAAGTGTTTTGTTCTCAAGACTCATCCTGAACAGCTATCCAAGTTTGATCTAAAAGCTGATGAAGGAATCTTTGTTGGATATCCACTTTCCACAAAAGCCTTCAGAGTCTATAATTTGAGAACAAAAGTGGTCATGGAATCTATCAATGTCTCTTTTGATGACAAGAAGATTACTGGTCTTGAAGATTTCATTGACCATGATCAGCTGAGATTTGGAAATGAAGACTCAAATTCTGATACTGAAAATCCTGACAGTCTAAGTCCTGATACTGTAAACTCTGATGGATTAAACTCTGATGTTATTGAAACTGTGGTGACTACGTCAAAGGAAGATGCACCTATGCAGGGGGAGCATACTCAAGATCCTACCACATCTCAAGAAACATCAGAACATACATCTGGCTCTTCAAGTTCTGATTCGTCAAGTTCTGTTAAGCCAAGTTCTGATAGTGCTGAAAATCTAAATACTGAAGAATCCAACTCAGAGAGCATAGTTTCAGGGGGAGTATCAGATAATGAAAATGAAGACAGCATGGATCATGGGGGAGCATCCAGTTCTAGAGAAAACCTTCCATCTGCAAGGAAGTGGACAAAATCACATACACCTGATTTGATAATTGGAAATCCTGATGCAGGTGTCAGAACTAGAACATGTACTTCAAATGAATGTCTCTACAATTCTTTTCTCTCTTAGAATGAGCCAAAGAAAGTGGAAGAAGCTCTTCAAGATGTTGATTGGATGCAAGCAATGCAGGAAGAGTTAAATGAATTTGAAAGAAACAAAGTCTGGACCCTAGTGCCAAGACCAAAGAATAGATCTGTTGTTGGTACAAAGTGGGTATTCAGAAACAAAACTGACAGTGATGGCATAATTACAAGGAATAAGGCAAGGCTGGTTACAAAAGGATATTCTCAACAAGAGGGAATTGATTATGATGAAACATTTGCATCAGTTGCTAGGTTAGAAGCTATAAGGATATTTTTGGCTTATGCTGCTCACAAAAAGTTTACTGTCTTTCAAATGGATGTGAAAAGTGCTTTTCTCAATGGAGAATTGGAGGAGGAGGTATATGTTGAACAACCTCCAGGCTTTGTAGATTCCAAACATCCAGATTATCTCTACAGGCTTGATAAAGCACTTTATGGACTTAAGCAAGCTCCTAGAGCATGGTATGAGACTTTAGCTCAGTTTTTTCTGGAAAGTGGATTCAACAGAGGAACAATAGACAAAACACTGTTCTACCTCAACCATGGAAAGGACTTACTTCTGGTCCAGATTTATGTTGATGATATCATTTTTGGGTCTACAAATTACAAACTTTGCAAGAAGTTTGCAAAACTAATGCAGTCAAGATATCAGATGAGTATGATGGGGGAACTTAGCTATTTTCTGGGCCTTCAAGTCAAGCAGAATGAAGAAGGCACTTTTATTTGTCAAACCAAGTACACCAGAAACTTGCTGAAGATATTTGGAATGCAAGATTGTTCAAGTGCATCCACTCCCATGGCCACTGCAACAAAACTGGATAAGGATACTGGTAAATCAGTAGATATTACTGACTACAGAGATGCAGATTTTGCAGGTTGCAAAATTGACAGGAAAAGCACAAGTGCAAGCTGCCAATTTCTTGGAGGCAGATTGGTTTCTTGGTTCAGCAAGAAACAAAAGTCAATTTCCACCTCAACTGCAGAAGCAGAGTATATTGCTGCAGGAAGCTGTTGTGCACAGATTCTTTGGATGAAGAATCAGTTACTGGATTATGGGTTAACATATTTCAAAATCCCTATTTACTGTGATAATCAAAGTGCTATTGCTATGACAGGTAATCCAGTTCAACACTCTATGACAAAGCACATCAGCATCAGGTACCACTTCATAAGGGAACATGTGGATGAAGGTACAGTGGAATTGCACTTTGTTCCAACAGATCAACAACTAGCAGATATCTTCACAAAACCACTGTGTGAAGCCACTTTTACAAGATTGGTAAATGAACTTGGAATGATTTCAAGTTCTTTCTCTAAATCTGCTTAGTATTGTTCTGTATTATTAGACTTTATGATCAGTACTTACCGAATTTAATCTCTTTCTGTGATTACTTGCTAAATGTTTTTAAGTACTGACTATTGTCTGATATATGTTTCTAAACTCTGATAAGTGATTTGTCTGTCTAAGTAACAATTCAATCCTCTGAGGATAACTGTGCTAGATACTGACCTAGTAGTCTTCAATAAATAAATGATCCCATGTAAGAAGTAATTATTTCTGTGAAAATTTTATGACACAAGCAAATTCTGATAATTGAGCTTAGTTGAGTTTACTTTGTTTATCTTATTACTAAGTCACAAATTAGAATAATGCTACTCATCTGTTAAGTTCTGATACTAGTAAAACTGCTGAATGTACTAAGTGCTGATAAACCTCACTTATAAAAAGAAAAAGGATCAAAGAATAAAAATCAGGTACTCCTTTGAGATCTAGAGCAAAAATGTGGAAGGGAAGACCCAAGTGCATTGCTGGTATTAAGTAAATATGCATTAGAAAAGCAAAATATATTCTTGGTGACTTTTCACACTCTATGATTACTGGAGAAATACTCTGATAATAGCATAAATTCTGATAAGCAGTCGTGACTCACTTACATTGAGAAGCCACTGTAAAATAGAATTTAAAAAGATGCATAAAATTAGCACAAAACAGTTGAGGTGGACTCAAGCATGAACTCATTCATCAGTAGGTTTCAGGATAATGACAGCTCTTTAGCAAAATTTTAGTTATGCCTTATTTCTAAGATATACTGAAGTGAATCAGACTTTACTCTTTGTCTTCTATTTAGCTTGATGCACACACTAATCACTCCATCTGAATGATGAAAATTACTGTGGTGGTTTATGTTGTTTTAGATAAACAGTCATTGTGTCATTTTGCACTAACTCTGAGGACAAGTTCTGGTTGCATATTCTGATGATTAAGTTCTGAAGAGTATAACTCGGCACTTGTATGAGGATTTACTAAGATAGGCATTCCTTTTTCGAGTTAAGAAATTATGTTCTGATGACTGTTAGTTCTGAAATAAGTCTAAGTTCTGATATTACAGTCTAAATTCTTTACTTGACTTATCTGTGGATAAAATTTGATAACAGTCTCGGTACAATCTAGAACATGTGAAGTGGAAGATTAATAGTCACTATGGTTAGGATTAATGGTACTCGTACTTGAACAGTCAACTTTTACTTGTGTCTTATGCGCATTAAACCATGTTTTCTCTTTCCAATGAATGTTATTCTTTTTCTAAGTTTGGGGAGACGAGGTAGAATTAATTCTACCTGTCAGCATTAAAAACCTTTGTGTCTCATGGCATTCTCTTGCCTATATAAATAGCCTCTTCATATCAGCCTTCCCATCAAATTCTTTCTCACAAACTTACCTTCATACTTTTTCTTTCAAAAACACAATGGTCAGATACAACATGTTTTTGAACTACCAAAACTTCAATATGGAGCTAAGCTATGCCGACTGGCAGCAGGAATGGCACGTCACGGCCATTCCTGAGGAGATATGGGACTCTATCCCACAGGAGGTACTGACCCACCTCCTGTTCTTCTATATGGACTACCATCGCCATCTAGAGCGATTGGAGGAGGAAAGGCTGGAAGCTCTCCCCCAGCAAGAGCGAATCATCCGACTCGCCATTCTATTTGTCGAGAGTAGGAAGAAGAAATGATTTAATCTCATCTTTTTCCTGTTTTTCTTCATCATCAGCTTTGTCAGGCTTCTTAGCTAGGACTAAAGCTGTTGATGTTAGGTTTCGTAGCTTAGGGAAATCTTGTATAAGTACTGATGTAATTTCCATTTCATGAATGTATTCTCTTGATATATTAATGAAATCTGTCTTTCTTTCAAGATTTTGTCTCTAAGTTATTTTATAATGCATTGATAAATCCTGATTGATATTTTGATGACCATATAAATTCTGTTTTAATTTAAGTTCTGACTTTCCTTTATCAGTACTTACTCATTTGATTTATCTTTGTCATTTTAACTTGATTTCTTTTCAGAATATTAATGATGCAGTGAAAAATAATTAAATCAGTGGGAACAGTTTCAATTTTGAATTAAAACTGTTTCACCTTGATTAATGGGATATCTGGGTAAATGGAACGGCTTTTCCTTGAAAACAGGCAAGTGGGCAAGTAATGATTCCTGTTTTCTCGCGCTCAGTAACTATCCGTTATTACTGCATGTCTGACAGGTGTCCAACGGTAACATTTTTTTTAGAGTATAAGTACGACAGAGAAAGGATTTCTTTAATCTTTTATTTCCTTCATACTTTTTCTCTCTACTTGCTTTTACTCTCTCTTTCTCTCACGTTGGTTTTTTATACAGACATTTGATCAAACACCTAACAGGCACTTTTAAATCTCAATTTTTCACATGGCACCTAAGGATTTAATCATTGATGGAGCTAAGTTTGTTTCAAACAACTATGCTGCAATTCTTGATCATGCTGAAGCTCCATCTGAATTGCATTTTGTGCAAGATCTTCTTGCACACAGTGAGATTGGGTATGCACTGACCCAGCCTTCAGTCTTTTAGAGCCAACAAGTTCTGATGTTTTGGTGGACTGGGCATTTTGATGATGGTGGTAAACATGGCACTCCCAGTATTGTTTTCGAAGTGGGTGATTCATCTTATGCAGTCACTCCTGGTACAATACGCAAAGCTCTACATCTCCCAGAAGGTTGTACTTTTTTAATTCCAGTAGAATCAGCTCTTCAGGATTTAATGGCAAATTTGGGGTATGAACGGAGTTTGGCAAAACTTGGGCAGTTGAAACGGGCTCATATCAGAAGAGAATGGAGCTTCTTCTTCGACTGCATCACCAAAGCTTTTGGGAACAAATGTTCGAATTTTGATGCTATCCCAATTCTGAGTCAGCACATAGGGTATGCTATTATACATCAAACTCATTTTGATTTTGCAACTGGAATAATTGGTTTTATTGGGGATAGGATGACAGAGGATAGGAATGTTGTCTATTTTGCTAGATTCTGTCAACTTATATATACTTTTTGTACTGATGAACCTCAATTAATAAGTTCCTCAACCCCACCTTTTAGAGTTGCAAAACGATACTTTAATGACCTGGTAAATGCTGATACTAAGAAATCAGTGGTTAGACCATTACAAATTCCTCAGTCTGTAAAACAGATCTTAGTAAATGCTGATCCTCATACTTATAGATCTGTTTACTCTGATGTCCAACCAACCACAAACACCCAAAAACCATCATCCTCAGCACCTACCACTCATTCTACTCAACCTACCCTCAGGACATATCTCAAATCCTATCTCTCCACTTCACAGACTGAACAACCCTCAGCCTCAGCACCTACTGTGAAGCCTTCTTCCTCCAAGCCAAAGAGGACAAAAACTGTTCCTCAAACACCTCAAAAGAGAAGGAGGATTACCTTGAGAGATGAATCTGATACTGAGGAACAGGTTCCTTCTTCAGAACCTATTGTAAGTGAAGCTGAGAAAAAGACTTCTCAGAAGGATTCTGGAATTGGGGGATCTAGGCTTCTCAAAAGGCTTAGAAGAATGACAGTTCCTGAAACTCCCAAGGAATCCAAATCAACAAAGAGATACCAGAAACAGAGGGCAAAAAGGCCAGTTTCAGATGATGAAGAGGAAGCAGCTAAGGAAGGGGATCAGGAATCTCTGATCTCACAAGACAAGAAATTTGCTCCAGTCACTTCTTCTCCATCAACTCCATCTAAGGAAGCTGCTACTGAAAAGGCCAACACACCATCTGTGTCTCCTGTTCAAAAGTCTGTATCTCCTGTTGATCCAGGCCTAAGAGCTGAAATTGATATTCAGAATATGGTTGTGCCTGACATACTTTTCTTAGAAGCTCCACCAGCAACTAATCCTTCTACAACACCTGTTCCTGATGCTGTTCAAACTCCAGAGTTATCAATAACATCTTCTCTGAATCATGATGCTGATGATCAGACTTTAGGTGAGCATCAGGATTTGGCTGTTGATCAGAACTTAGAACAAGATCAACAATTAGAGGATTCTGAAGCCTCTATTGCTACTCATACTGTTGTCTTATCAGAAGATACTGATTCTTTAAGTTCTGATGCTGCAAATGCTGGAGATACTGGTGATGCTGCTCCAACTGCAGATGCTGATACAACAGGTTCTTCAGGACATGCTCCTTAACAGACTATTCTAAAGTCTGAACTGGTTAAGAAGTTTGTTACCGGAGAAGCACCAGTACCTTGGAGTGAAACTCCTGCAGGTCAGGAGTGGACTAAGGAATGGAACTCAGTTTCCTGTGTTCCAACTGAAAAGCATCTTGCTGAGCACTTGACTAAAGCTGATGCAATGTTAAATTCTGATGATTTCAAAACCCAGCTTAGAGTCACTGCATTGAGTACTAAACATCTACAAGGTCTTCATTCAACTACTCATGCAGAGCTCCACAAGATTCAGGAGAACTTTATCAAAAAGGAACAAGTTTGGAAAATTGATAAGAAAAAGTTCTTCCAACCTACCATTGACAGGATTGCTTATATTGAGAAGACTCAAGATCATCAACAAGCTCAGATTGATGAAATTCTGAAAAATCAAGCTTCTCAGCAATCACAATTAACTGAAATCTAATCCTTAGTTGAATTGCTTATCTCTCTTCTACTACCTGCTGATGCCAAAAAGGGGGAGAAAGTAATTAAGTCCAAATGCAAGACTGACAAGACACTAGCAGGAAAGGATAATGAAAAAGATGATCAAGGAAACTCTGGAATGGGTAGAGGTCATAGTCAAGGTAGAGGATTCACATCAAGACAAGCTAGTCACATGACAAGTTCTGATACTGGGAACAGAATAAGTTCTGCTACTGGTAAAAGGATAAGTTCTGATGAACTTTTAGATATTGATGAGGAAATGTCAAGACAGTTATTTCTTCAGGAAAATCCAGGAATGGACTTGGAGAGTTTAATGAAAGAAGAAGCCAGGCTTAAATCATAGAAAGTCACATCTAAATCTGAAGCTTCTGGTAAAAAGCCACTTCCAAAACTCAAAGGCATTGTGATCAAAGAAAGGACACTTACTGAAGCAACATTGGCTAGATCACAATCACAGATAGATCCAAGATCCAAGGGTAAAGAAAAAGTTGGTGAACCTATCAAGGTTTATGTGCCTCCTGAGGATAAAGAAATTACTGATGAAAAGGATAATCTTGCTCTGACTTCTAGAAAAGTTCTTAAAACAACCTCTGACATGGCTCAAGTTGTTCAGAGTCAAAAAATTGTAAGTTCTGATATTCAGAAGAAGCAAGTAACCTCTGACATAGCTCAAGTTAACTTGATATCAGAAGATAGACCAAAGACACTCCTACCAGGATTCACTAAAGCAAAACAGACTCAACCTTTGAAGACTACTGTAAGTGGTTTTGAAGCAAGAGTAGTTACTGGAAAGGAAGCAAGAGATAAAACTGGATTGGGAAGTGCTGATGAAAGGAGAATACATAACACTACCAATGATCCAACTTCCTTGAGTGAACCAGGTATTGGAGCAACTCCTGAGAGATTGAATCAACTGGAATCTGTACAGATGGTTTACCATACCTACTTGAAAGAATACATCATGTTGTATTTCATGACAGATGGTAGGGTTTTCCATTGAAGTATTTTGAAGAATTGGAGCATGTACTTTTCTTACTTCAAGTGGATGACAGAATAACAGGGACTGCTGCAAACTATTTAAAAGAACAGATTCAGAGACAGAAAAGGCTTTATTCTGTTAAGTCTGACAGCACATATGTTCCAAAGTACAGAGATCACAATGGTGATATTGTTGATATGAAACCTAGTACTGCACAGATCAGAACATATCTTGGTATTAAGGGACTTGAATTCAATCTGGAGTCTGACAAAGCCTATGTCATAAGACTAGATCAGGAGTTGAGAAAAGCAAAGATCAATGATCTCAGAGCTGTAATCTTTCAAACTGGTGAAGATACTGCAGAGCTTAAAGATGCCAAAAGGAGAATGATTGATGAACTCAGATATGCTGAGAAATGTTTGTTGAAGAACTATCTCAGAACAACTCCTGACATCAGAGAAATCAGATGATGAAGCCAAGTCGAAGATCTACAACTGCTTAAATTCTGATATTTGTACAGACTGAAGTTGTTATCAGAAGTTAAATATTGGTAAAGCTTTAAGGACTGTAAGTTGTAGTTATCTAGTCTAATTCTCATGCATTTGTACTTAATATTTTTGACATCATCAAATATCTGTTAAACTTGTATATTATGCTAATTTACAAGTTGGGAGAGATTGTTAGATATATTTGATAATGTCATGGCTAATATAATTTATGTTTAGATTTCAGATCTTATTTAACAGGACAAATCAGTACTTAACTGTTGATCAATACTTATACTGGAAGTCAGGACTTAAGGATATCAATGTTAGGTCCCAATTTGTTTGTAGAAGGGGGGGTTGAATACAAACAGTACCGAATAATCGAATTAAATGCGGAATAAAAAATGTGAAATAAAATTCAAGTTAAATAAAAATATTATTAAACTTGAAAGGTGTTACAACAACTGTATCGATTACAAGGAATTAATCTCAAATTAATTATCACAAATTTAGAATAAATTCGACATGAACTTTTTCTATTTTTGCAATAATTAGAATCAAATGCTAAACGCGATTTGAGATTAAGTTCTAGGGATTTTGATCCGCTAGATTGTTACACAAGAACAAGAGAATGATTTCTAGTTGATTGGATTTAACTTTACAAACTAGAAATTTAATCTTGAAGTAAGCAGATGAAAAATGAAATATTTGCTGCGGCTGCTGTGTTCTTGTTTTTGACTTGTGTATTGGATGGATAATTGAACTGCTGCTTGTCTGCTTCTTTTTAATCAACAGAATAGAATTGAACTGGCAAGACAATCCTGAGCTCAACAAGACAATCGGTAGGACAATGGATTGAACTAGCAAGACATTCTGAATGAACTAGCATGACAATCAGAATGAACTAGCAAGACAATCCTCCTCCTAGTGTAACTTTCGGTGAGACTATTGAAAATGGCCTAGCATGACAATCGGTATGACAATCCTGATTGTCATGCTAGTTCATTTTCAATTGTCTTGCTGATTTAATGCAGATTTTAATCCAATTTAAATTCTGAAAATTCCTAAAATTAATTCAGAATTAATTAATCAATTAATTCAATTAATAAATAAATTATTCTTCGCAGATATAATTTATTTTCTTAATTAAATTAGATGACTTAATTAATTAATAGAGAATTAATTCTAGTCTTCAACAACACCCATCCTTCTGCAGATCTTCTGAAAATCACTGAAAATTATGAATCAATTCCACCACTTCAATGTTGACACTCGATGTACTGTCTGGTTCATGAGTGACTAACTTCCGTGACGTTTCTTCATGTCTTGACTTTGACACTTTGATTTTCTTCAGATTAAATCCTTGTAATTAATGATACTCTGACGAGATCTCTGTCACTTGATTAAATCCACGATCTTGATTTATATCACTGAGGCATGATCAACTTCTTGAACTTCTTCCAGTGAATTACCTTCTCAAGTCTGTAGATAAACCTTATTTCTGAATCCTTTGACAGATATTACTTTGCGAGATCTCTCTGACGGTCCATCCACTATTTACTTATTACATTCTTATTTGAGTTGAGTTGAATCCTCGAATATACAAATAGGCCTATGACATATGACTTACAATCTCCCCCTATTTGTTTGTTAGACAATAACACACAAATACCTAGAGGATAACTCAACTAACAAATAAGAAAAAGATATAAACATACATGCAAAGTAAATAGCAGAAAAGTTCTGGATGAGATTTAACATTTTCCAGATTCCAAGTAGATGTTCCTCTAGACTGAACATATCTTCAAGTAGTTCCATCTTCATTTGTACAACCACATTTCCTGTTGAGAAGCCCATATCTCTCTTGCTTCTCCCCCTATGAGAATCAACTGATTAAAGAAGATCACCTTCGTTTACCACCTCTCCTGTACAATAGGATCCGCAGATAAAATCCAATGGTACTCCCCTTTTGAAAACAGCTTCTCCCCTTACTTAGAAAATCACCTTGTGTTTACCACCTCTCCCGTACAATAGGATCCGTAGTTACAAACAACAATGGTGTGGTATAGTGTACAAGTAGGATCTTTTTCTTACTCCCTGCTATTTCTCCCCCTTAGTTGAGGAATCCTTCAAACTATTACTTAAGCTTTTATCTCCCCCTTAAAGAAGGAATGTATGCCGTCGTCTGAAGGAGTTCTCATATTTCACTTGGTTGGAAAAGAAATAACAAGTAGTTTCTTTTTCTACCTCACTGTGAGTGTGTGATTCTGTTTAGTGTACCTCACATGTGTTTCACTCTTCTCTCCACTCGTGTTTACACTCATTCTCACAAGTGTATCACTCTTCTCTCATAGCTCCATAATCCAGCTGTACCTGCAAGGAAAATCACCTTAGCCATCCTTTAAGGAGGTCACAGGTGGTGCAATGGGAGTTCACAAATCCCCATCCTTGTTAAACTCGTCAGATAAATCTGAGTCATAATCTACAAGTTGTTAGTTTCCCTTTTAGGGTTCCAGATTTGAATTCTGGGAAGGTAAACAATGATCCAACGATTTTAGCATAAAGATCAAAGTTCCCTTCTAATGTCTGTGAAGACACTTCCTTGTGACTTATCAGGTAATATCTGAATCATTGTCAACAAGTTGCCGATCTGCACCTATGTCAGATCCACTATCCGCAGATGCATCCAGGGGATTTAAGCCTGGGGAGGTAGACACTGACCACTGACATATGGCTTTTGGATCAGTATCCTCTCCTAACACCTGTAAAGGCAATTGGTCCACTAACGAACCTGGAACAATCGAATATGACCTTAAAATGGTCGAAACTCTTGTTTTCGTCAACTCATCCTTTGTGTGTGTAACCTCTCCTTGTGCATCAAGAATTGATTATATTTGAAGTGGTGACACTACATCGGATACCTTGGCCGACAGGCAAAATTCAGTAGACTCACCCTGTTGAGAGAATGAATCTAGTAACTGTTTTTGTGCCTTTTCAGCCATTACATCTTTTTGAGAAGATGTATGGGGGCTAGCAGTTGTCTCGGTTTAAATACTACTCATCTATGTAGGAGACAGAGCTACTGGGTTGACTACAGAACCTTCTTTATGTGGTGCACTAGGCACTATCTCCCTCACGCTCATTCATACTACATTTAGTGGTAAGAGAGTGTTGGTTGGTTCTGTTTTTGTGTTTGTCTTTACAGTCTGGGATAGACGTTATGGGTTTTCAACCTCATGATTGTCAATGAAAGAAAGTCATTGGAGACTGAACCTGTATCATAGAACATATGGTAATAGAGAGAAAATGATTTACAATAGTGATTTCAAAAGATTTTACATGAAATAAGAAATCACTAATGTAGAAAGAAGTTTAATTTTTGTTTTTCAAAATGAATGAGTTTTTGATAAAACATTGATCACTTAGGGTAAAGTCTAAGTAATTCTCATTCATGTCAAAAGCTTACAAATATCTGCAACATAATGTTAACAACATATCATTGACCGATACTTGTCAAGTACTTTAGATACTAATTGTTATGTTGCATTATCAATATACCACTGCACATATAAAACAATATGATTGTGCCTAGTGATAAGATAGTTATTAATATGATGACTCTACTTATTCATATAAAATTATAACTTCTGTTAGAGTGTCATACCATGTCCTTGACGATTGCTTGAGCAGTATACTAGTTCATACCAACCTGAAGTGAGATTGTGAAGAAGAAATTGCATAGTCCAATAGATCTGCAGCTGCAAAGTCCATGAACTGTGGTGCATTGACTTCCTCTTTTGACTTACCAACCAGGAGTACACTTGTACACATCTTACTAGAGTACAATTCCAAGTGTAATGTGCAGCAGGTGTTTGATATGTCGTAATATTCTCAAGTCTCGTCACTGGTGCTATATGTTAGATACTGCTTCCTGATAATAACCTAGCACAATATACAAAATTACAATGATAACATTCCCAGCTTGCAAACAGCCATATCCCTCGGATAAACCTTTGCTGTTATCTCCAAAGGTAACCAGGGGGCCAGCTTTCTCAATTCACATTTGATAGCAGGGCTCTATCTCCGGTCATATGTCTTGATGATCCATTGTCAAGAATCCACACTCCCGGTTACACCTGTTTAATGCCCTGCACTACAAATGGATTAGACCTTCTTCGGAACCCAAACTTGGTTGGGCCCGGCATACTTGTAGAATTGTCCTTTGTCAGGCAAAACAACATTTTTAATTTTAACGATCTCAACATCCTCAATGACTGAACATTTGACCTTGTAAACAGCCTTAACAAATTTTTGTTTAAGCTTAGGCACAAATGTCTCCTTTCTAGCCTTAGAAGGACTAGCAGTCTTAGACCTATCATGCTTCTTGTTATTCACATGCTGACGAAGAGTAGTCTTATCATTAGACACATGCTTACCATTAAAATAAGCATACATCATATTAAAAGCACAAGACATACAATTAGCAACACCACATACTTTATGAGAGTGATTAATAGCAGGCAATTTATGCATGGCAGACATGGCATTTTTGTTATCCAACTCATGTGTGTCTGAGTTAGTCTCAGTTGCTTTCACAACTTTGACTGGAACTTTCGACACACTTGACTTGGAAACAATCTTCTCATTAGCATGATCTTCAGCACGTATTTCTTCATGAATAACAGAAGAGGTCGCATCAAATGGTTCAGCAATTGATGCTTTATAGAGGGGTTCATCAACACCCTTAAGCACATGTGGTACTTCCCTCCCTTTAGCACAGACATGAGGAGGGGAGTTTATGCCTAATTCTCCAATAGCAGCATTGTAATCATAACCTATTCCAGATGTTTGATTAACAGCTTGCTTACTGTAGAACTCTTTAGCCTTCGAACAAGAATTGAAGTAGGCTCTAACCTTAGTCTCAAGACCGGTGATCTTGTCTTTGAGAATAGTTTCGAGTTTTCTATAACAGTCAACTCTATTCTCTAGAAAAGATACCTGTTCTTTTAATTTGTCTTGATTAATGTGCACAAGTCTTAATTCATTGACCTCTTTCTCAAGGTCTGTGATCTGTAAACTTAACAGTTCATTATCAAGACGTGCACAATCTAAGTTACCTCTTAGATGATAAACCATTTCAGCATCAGAAAGTTTTACCTCTATTCTTGACGATGAAGCTTTTCCATCAATAGCCATAAGAGCAAGATTCCCTTCTTCTTCATCTTCACTGTCAGTATCATCCCAGCTTCTTCCCTTTGCTAGATAAGCCATTTCAGAGTTCTTTCTTACTTGCTTTAGCTTCCTACATTCTGTGGCAAAGTGTCCCAACTCATTGCAGTTATAGCATCTAATGGTGCTCCGATCAACCATCCCTGTTTGGTATCCACCACTGCTGGTGTTAGAGGATGAAGATCCACCTTTCTGGGATTTGTTGTAGTTGGACTTGTACTTAAGCTTGGGATTCCTCCTGAATCTGACATGGGAGAATCTCTTGACAATTTGGGCCATTGATTCATCTTCCAATTGCTCCAGCTCTTCCAAGGAATAAAAATCATCACTTGATTGATTTGTAGTAGGAGGATCATATTCTGCTACTAACTCATTTTCCTCACCCTTGGAAAACTGTACCATTCTTTCTAACTGTTGAGATTGTTGTTGTTGTTGTTGACCTTCAGCTATAAGTGCAGTAGATGTGCTGACCATTCTATCCTTCCCGTAGACTTCCTTCTGTTGAATCTGCTCCAACTCATAGGTTTTTAACACTCCATAGAGCCTGTCCAAAGAAATCTCACTCAGATCTCTAGCTTCTCTAATGGCAGTGATTCTATGTTCAAGATGAGCTGGCAGTGTTAAAAGGAACTTTTTGTTGACCTCCCTGATTGAATAATACTTTCCATTGATGTTCAGGTTGTTGATCAACGCATTGTACCTCTCAAACACTTCAGTAATTCCTTCTCCTGGATTTGATTTGAAATGTTCATATTCAGAGGTTAGGATTTCCAACTTGTTCTCCCTAACTTCCTCTGTGCCTTCATTAATCACCTCAATAGTTTCCCACATGTGTTTGGAATTTTTACAGTTCATCACATGTCTGTTCATCAAGGGATCAAGGGAATCAATAAATATTAATTGAAGGCTGGCATCCAAGGAAGCTTCTTCCTTCTCAGCAGGAGTAAAATCTTCAGGCTCTTTTGGATAGGTTCTAGCTTCAGTAGTCACCACACCATCTATTATTACCTCCGGTTCAATAACCATCGGAGTTTTTATACCCTTCTTTAACAAGTTTGAATATTTGGGATTTGCGACTTGTAAAAATAATAGCATCTTCTTCTTCCACATGATATAATTCTCTTTATCAAATTGTGGAATTTTAACGGTTCCAACTTTATGTGAAGTCATTATGAATTTTTGAATAAATAAAAATTAAAGGAGTTGAAAAATCACAAAAGTCTAGGATCTTGATTTGTTCGTTAATCAGAAGGCTCTGATACCAATTGTTAGGTCCCAATTTGTTTGTAGAAGGGGGGGTTGAATACAAACAGTACCGAATAATCGAATTAAATGCGGAATAAAAAATGTGAAATAAAATTCAAGTTAAATAAAAATATTATTAAACTTGAAACGTGTTACAACAACTGTATCGATTACAAGGAATTAATCTCAAATTAATTATCACAAATTTAGAATAAATTCGACATGAACTTTTTCTATTTTTGCAATAATTAGAATCAAATGCTAAACGCGATTTGAGATTAAGTTCTAGGGATTTTGATCCGCTAGATTGTTACACAAGAACAAGAGAATGATTTCTAGTTGATTGGATTTAACTTTACAAACTAGAAATTTAATCTTGAAGTAAGCAGATGAAAAATGAAATATTTGCTGCGGCTGCTGTGTTCTTGTTTTTGACTTGTGTATTGGATGGATAATTGAAATGCTGCTTGTTTGCTTCTTTTTAATCAACAGAATAGAATTGAACTGGCAAGACAATCCTGAGCTCAGCAAGACAATCGGTAGGACAATGGATTGAACTAGCAAGACATTCTGAATGAACTAGCATGACAATCAGAATGAACTAGCAAGACAATCCTCCTCCTAGTGTAACTTTCGGTGAGACTATTGAAAATGGCCTAGCATGACAATCGGTATGACAATCCTGATTGTCATGCTAGTTCATTTTCAATTGTCTTGCTGATTTAATGCAGATTTTAATCCAATTTAAATTCTGAAAATTCCTAAAATTAATTCAGAATTAATTAATCAATTAATTCAATTAATAAATAAATTATTCTTCGCAGATATAATTTATTTTCTTAATTAAATTAGATGACTTAATTAATTAATAGAGAATTAATTCTAGTCTTCAACAGCACCCATCCTTCTGCAGATCTTCTGAAAATCACTGAAAATTATGAATCAATTCCACCACTTCAATGTTGACACTCGATGTACTGTCTGGTTCATGAGTGACTAACTTCCGTGACGTTTCTTCATGTCTTGACTTTGACACTTTGATTTTCTTCAGATTAAATCCTTGTAATTAATGATACTCTGACGAGATCTCTGTCACTTGATTAAATCCACGATCTTGATTTATATCACTGAGGCATGATCAACTTCTTGAACTTCTTCCAGTGAATTACCTCCTCAAGTCTGTAGATAAACCTTATTTCTGAATCCTTTGACAGATATTACTTTGCGAGATCTCTCTGACGGTCCATCCACTATTTACTTATTACATTCTTATTTGAGTTGAGTTGAATCCTCGAATATACAAATAGGCCTATGACATATGACTTACAATCAGTACTTATATTATCATGAGATAATCATCAGAAGTTAGATATCAAAACTTAAGTGCTGAAGGACGATCAGATAAGGACAGTAGCTGATTAAAGGAAAGAAGATCGAGATAAACATAAGAAGAGATATGCATGAAGAAGGAGTTCCGTGAAGAATGGAATACTTGGATGAAAAGATATCTGATTGATATATTTTAGGAAGCAGAATTATATTCCATATCAATTAGTGATTATCTTGTAACTGTGTAGTATATAAACACAGACATAGGGTTTACACTATAAGTGTTAGCATATTCGAGAAGATTATTCATTATAACCCTAGTAGCTCTCGTGATATTTGTTCATCACTGAGAGGTAACAGTTCCACACTGTAACAAAATTTATTATTTCAATAAAGTTTGTCTTCTGTTACTTAATATCGATTTGATTGTATTATACACTGTATTCACCCCCCTCTACAGTGTGTGTGACCTAACAGTACCTGAAGGAAATTGTAGTTCGTCATGGAGTTCCTGTGTCTATCGTATCTGATCGAGATCCAAGATTTAATTCAACATTTTGGAAGAGTTTTCAAGAATGTTTGGGAACAAGACTGAATATGAGTACAGCCTACCACCCACAGACGGACGACCAAAGTTAAAGAACGATCCAGACGATTGAGGACATGTTAATTTGTGCTATTGATTTCAAAGGAAGTTGGGACGAGCATTTACCTCTGGTAGAATTTGCTTATAACAAGAGTTATCATGCCAGTATTGGGATGCCACCCTATGAAGCCCTTTATGGACGCAAATGCAGATCTCCAGTGCATTGGGACGAAGTAGGAGAAAGCAAAATATTTGGATATAAACTAATACAGCACACAAAAGAAGTGGTTGAAATTATCCAAAAGAGATTGATAGCCGCACAGGACCGTCAAAGGAAATATGCAGACCAGTCAAGGAAAGACATGGAATTCGAAGAAGGAAGCTTGGTATTACTGAAAGTATCACCATGGAAGGGACTAACGAGGTTTAGAAAGAAAGGAAAGCTGAGCCCAAGATATGTCGGACCTTTTGAGATTCTAAAGCGTGTTGGCAAAGTAGCTTATGAATTGGCATTAACTCCGCACATGGAGCACATTCACAATGTTTTTCACGTATCAATGCTTAAGAAGTATAATCCAGACTCCAGGCATGTAATAGAATATGAGCCAATAGAGCTTCAGACATATTTATCATATGTAGAGAGTCCGATAGAGATTCTAGAGGAAAGAGAGAAGGTATTGAGGAATAAAGTGGTAAAGCTAGTAAGAGTGTTATGGAGAAACCCAAAGGTTGAAGAGTCAACCTGGGAATTAGAAAGTGATATGAGAGAAAAGTACCCTCGTTTGTTTTCTTAGGAGATTCTGAGGACAGAATCCTTTTAAGGGGGGAAGGATTTAATATCCGGGATATATCGTGTAATTATTTTTGCTAATAAATAATTATTATATGTGTTCAGTATCAATTCTGTGATATATTTGTTAAGTGTTAAATGTGTTGGGATGTTTAAAAATAATATTAATTGAGTATTTTAATTTTTATATGTCCAAAATAAAATATAGATAATTGTCATATCTTCCTAATTATTTTTATGTTGATTTATGAATTTATAAGAATCATATGAAATTTATAAAATCTTTTTCCGGGTATTTAAAATCTATTTTATAAAAACGGGAACCAACCGACGTCATCCATTGTTACGTTTCTGGAACCCGAAACTCTTCCGAGAACTCCTTCCTAACCTAATTGTAATATTTCGAGCATATTCCATGTTTCGACTTTTTCGATCCGGCGTACGGTTTGTCCTGCGCGGGTCCCGGCGCAATATTTTCGATACAATATTCGTTTCGGTAAATCAATAAAACTCGTATTTTCGATAAACGGGAGCTTTTTATTAAACTATCCCAATTATCACCTCATAGTACGTGTAACCAGACGCTGAGACCAAGACCGCAATACAAATTGTACTGATTTGGATAATTATCCCGGAAACTGATACCGTTTGGATCAGTTTTTACAAATAAACGTACCGTTTTATATCTGGAATGATCCAACGGGATACTAATTTTCTGTAATTATAAATAGCCTTTACCATATTTTATTTCGTATCAAAAATCATTTGCAGTAAGTAATTATATAAATTTCCAGAGAAATCTCATATATTTATAAACCTTTCTGAGAATCAAACCAACAATCGAAGGTGTTATCGGAGTCCGTTTGAATAGCCCGAGTACTCAAAACGAAGGTCTTGAGGTGTTCTATCAGATTCCGTGTTCTAAATCACTGCAGAAATCAAGAAGAGGCAAGGCGTAGGAAAGGGAAACAGGTAGTCGAGGAGTAAGACAGTCGTGGCTGAAAGCGAGTGCAGTATAATAAGCTAGTACCAGGCAAGTGTTCTGAATTTTCTCGAGATATTATAGTGATTGATAGTCATGTTTTATATTGCAAGTGCTTTGAAGCACTGAACCCTAAACCCTGATTCCAGTTATTGATCTTGAGCTGTAAACCTGATTCTTTCTAAACCATTGATTGTTGTATACCCAAATACGACCCTCAAATATACGATACTACTCCACAAATACATACAGACTAATTATCAAACACTGAACCAAGACTGCTTACACACTCAAACCATTGTATCTTATGCTTTGAAAGGCCAAATCCTTGAAACCCTGAAACACTGATTCTTTTGTTATCCAATTCTTTCACTACCTAGCAGCCAAGATTTGGAAATGCCATATTGGTCTTTATGTAGATTGAAATCATTTTCATTATTGAACGTCCAATGTTGTTAATGATCCTGTTTATTGTTTATTACTGCTTATTCTGTTATTATGGTAGAATTGGAATGTTTTATAAAATTGTGGACCAGATTCGTGGTCAGACCATATAATGGTCAAGTTAGGCCAATGTGTGCCTTGGATCCAGCAGTTAGAGCAGTGCTGTGTGCTGATCAGCAGCCTAATCTTGGTTTTTAAAATGAAAATATAATATCCAATTCTAAATCATAATCTATTGTTCACTTGTTATCATAACCATATTTACCTGATGATCATTATTCTCAGTTTTGTCATTGTGACTTGCTGAGCTAGTTAGCTCATTTGTGCGATGTTATTTATGTTCTTTTTCAGTTAAGAAGGTACAGGTTGGTAACGAGGATCCCTAGTCCAGCGCGAGAGCTAGGGGTTCAGGTTGATCGAACTAAGCTAGTAGGCTTCTTTTGGGATACTTTTGAGTTTATAAAAGTTTGTAATAATATTTAATACTCAGTGTTGAGTTGGAATAGTTGGGATTTGAACGGTTTGTTATATAAGTGTGTGTTTGGCTTGTATGCATACTTTAACCTGTTGTGGTCCGTGGTAGTTGGTAAGTAGGGTCACTACATATCATTATTATTATCTTTATCATTATTATAAGCAGGTTATAAATAAGGTGTGTGTGGACCCAAAACTTCTGACCCAGGTTTGGAGGGCGCCACAGAAGTGGTGTTAAGACTCAAGGAATTATGAATACTGAGCTGAAGGATCCTGCCTCTCTTTAATTTTGTTTTTCTCTAAAAATTTTCACACAACTCACAGAAAAGCTCAGATAATTTGTCCTACAAATATAAGGGGTGGCTAAAGAAGGGTGATTTGTGGTCATACAACTAGAGGTAGTCCTTAAATAAGGTCTAGAAATAATCATACCAACAGGATTTATAACATGCATTGTAAAAACCCAAAATTTTGACATCGGTAAAAGATCTTTATGAATAGTAACCTTGTGGTTTAATAAAAACTTTTGTGACCACACCATATATGAGTTTTTAATTTAAGTTTCCGAGTTCATATTGTGGTTATATGTACTAAATGAGTGTTTGCAAAAGTCATGAGTTTTCGAAGAAAACCAATAGCTTAAATTTTACGAGCCATTGAGGAATAAGAGAATTATACTACGACCAAGAAAATCTTGAGAATTATAATTTTATAACTCATAACCAAGTACGAGCACTGGAAATGGTAATGATTTACGATAAGCAGAATTATTCGACGTAGTATTTACAAGATTTTAATTTAAACATAGGTGAACGAATGCGAGATAATGTAGGATGACAAGGGATCAAGTGATAACCTAGGAAAATTAATTATTTATAAATTTATCCAACAAGTAATAAATTAGGAACCTAGTTACAAAAATAGATAAATAACAAATTTCAATAAACATAAAATCCAAGGAGCTTATCATGCAAGTTTTGACAAATGACACACCTAGTTAAGCCTATCCTTTAAAAATAGAATGCATCTTGTCCTACACACTTTCTATATTCACAAGAAACCTATTTCCATCACATTTCCAAGAAGCAAGCAAGGCAATTCTCTCTCTCTCTCTCCAAAACCCCAATGCTGATTTCCAAGAACACCATGGGAAGAAAAATACATATCTCATGATCTACTTATTCAAAAATCACCAAATTTTAACCAAAGCTTCCCCATACCATGCACAAGGTACGTTCAAAATTGCATGTCCATTGAATTAGTATAACATAGTCAAATCCTTTCTCTAAATTGGTGGTGAATAGTAACTCTGAAAATCACTAACTTGTTTTCTTGATTTTTCATGGAAGTTTAAGGCTCCTAAAGCAAGACCAATGCTTCATCAAGGATCTTAAAACTTTATTAAGTATTAAAAAGCTTCAAGGAAGGTATAAACATTCATCCAAACTTTGTTTAAGTTTTAAGTTTCAAGAAAAGTAAGGATCTTGGATATAAGTATGGTTTTGGTGATTGATTTGATATTATCTTGATGTTTAGTTAATTAGTTTTAAGGTTGATGATGATTGCCTCAATAACATGATTTTATTGAGAGGAGTTACTATTAAGATGATGATTTGATGATTTTTGATGGTGGTATAATGATTTAAGACGTAAACGAAACTCGAATCGTAATCGTAACCTCGTTAAAATAAACAAAACTCAACTTAAGTTTCCGCAGAAGTTCCCAAATGTATAAACTGTAGTTTCTTAAAATTAAAACCTGATTATGATATAAAATTTTATAAGGATCGTTTAAGCACTTGAATCGCTTGATTCTGATTTACGGATCAAAAGTTATGACTGTTTTAGTAAAAGGGATTTACGCGACAAAACTGCTACAAATTATGAACTTTGAAAATCTAAATGATCGACTTAAAAATATTTACAAATCATGAAATTTTTTACAGAGAGTAAGAAATAGAGTTTCTTAGCTGCCATAAAAATTTCAAGTAAAAATGTTTAGTTTTTAATTTTATAAAAATATGGGAGCCGAGGTCACGCAGAGTACGAACATCAAAAACAACCCCCTGTTAGGAAACTACCACTTCGGGATTTTCACCCCTGTTACCAGAAAACTATTTTCAAATGATGTGTTCTACATTTTGTGTAGATTGTGAACGCAAAAACGGTGCGTCAATTAAGTTAACGGTTTGAGAGATATCAACGATTTAGTGAAAGCGGTTTGAATAGTAAAACTCCGTAGTTGACCGAACTTTTGAAATGCTTTTCACCTAATTAAATTCATTTTATCAAAATGAAACTTTTAGGATAAATATTAAAAGCACTCAAGAAGCTCCTAGAGGTGGTTTCATATTAAAATACTGATTTTACGATATATTAAAAATGATCGAATGCGAGTCGCGTAATAGTAACATTCGGTAAAGTCAACTCTAGAAGACTACTTTGACCGTCCGTTTCGACGAAGGATCGGTACTTATTTCGATTCGGTCGAATATTGAAAATTATGAAGTATTGAACTTATTAGAATATAAGTTGGTGATGAGAGTAAGAATGCTAATTAAGATTATGATATTTATTGAATAGAAAACCTGGAACGAGAGGAAGTCGAAAAACGTATCTTGGATTCCAGGCAAGTTTTCAAACCCTACCTTTTAAAACTGTTGTGTTGTGTTTGTTTTCAGATAAATTCTAGATACATGATATTGTATTATGATATTTTACGAATTGTGATATATAATATCATACGATATATTAATGATTTTGGTATATGAATATTACCGAATTTCAATCGATAACGCTAGAGAGTAGTGTTGTATATATGAGGAGTATATTTTAGACTATATTTTAGACAGAGGATCGGTCAGTATAATTTGATGAAAACCCGGAAGTATTCCGGAGGTGTTTTATTTAAGAATATTAATGCTATAGTAGAGCGTGATGTATAAGTTATAAGACCGAGAGTCGGTCAGTTTTTATAAAGTATAAACCCGGGAATCATCCCGGAGATATTTTGGACGATTAAAAGTCCGTACTTGTTTTATCCCAAGGGACTCGGTGTCCACTTGTGAAGTATTAAATACCTCGAATATATTTAAAATGATTTCCAAAGATCGTATTCCCTCAACTACATTTAATTACTTGAGTAACGAATATTATTTCAAGTTATTCCTTCAATATAGGAGAAGTATTCTCCAACGATTATTAATTTCAAACCTGATTAAGTATATTATTAAAGATTACTTTAATTATTTAAACATAAATTAGTTGGGGAATATTATTTCAAATATTCTTTAAAAACATATTCATTCGAGGTCTAATTATTTAATAATTATTATTTAATTATTATTTATTTATTTAATGATTTAATATAATTTAAAAATCATGAAACCTATTCAAAAATACTCCTAGATTTCAGAAAATCATACGAATACTTTCAGATCATCGATGAATTTATCTCGACTTACTTTAAATATTTGAGCATATTTTCAAAAGAAACTCCCCTTTATTTAAATATCAGTTGACAACGGTCAATTCACATCCTTAGTACTTCCTCCGAAAATTCTCGGAAGTATATATATATATATACATATCAAGGTGTACCTATCAACAAGCAATATGGTTGGGGAACAATATAAGTTCCAGATATATGATGGGATTCTTACAAGGACAATGAGGGGTAGACTCCAGTACTTCGTGAACTGGGGAGACTACCAATTTACTACAACATGAGAAGGTATATTATATACCGATGAACATGTGGAGTATGCGTACTTGAGAGGGATGGACGAAAAACCGTGTCTTGAGAGGGATAGACACAAAGTGGGTACCTGAGAGGGATGGACACAGAAAAGGCCCGAATGCGGCCAGGGTGATAACTGATAAAAAAAGGGAATCGTCCTTTTACTAGTAGAAAAGGTTACTATTTCCGCAGTACGACTGATCATCGTATGCGGTGACTTCAGTGAATGTCATATTCTTCCAATTGAAATTGAGATGCAATACCGTAACCCAAGCCTAGGTGCTGGGTTTACCATTAAGGTATTTGCATACTAATAAATCAATCAAATAATTGTTTTGAAAAGAGGTGTGTATCACCAAGAAAACTACTTTGAGTAAATATATATCCTTATACGGATTGATATAATTTCATTAATAGTTGTTTCATACTGTTGATTATTATGGTTGAACATTATTGCTCACTCTTGATTTCTTTCAAATGTCACAATACAACAAGTTACCAGTTTACCAATGTGGGACTTAGACACTTGAAATCGTGGGGAGAATCCCCTACAGCTTTGTCTCAGTTGGACCAGAGTATCCAGATAATTATAAGATGTTAGTAGTAATTATTGTAACTTCATGTAGAGGTTACGAATAATTGTTTAAGATCCTGTAAAGTACATTTGAGTGTAATAAAAGAAGATTACATTTTGTACATCATTTCTAAGGCTATAACTAGTGTGTGTGTCTGTGTGTATGTGCGGGAGATTGGGGTCTGTTGGATTATTGAATCAATACAGGTTACACTTGAGTGAAGGATGGCGTGACGACCCAGATTCCTGACCCCGGATTTGGTGGCGTTACATAAATGGTATCAGAGTATTAAGTTATAGTACTTAGAGACGAGAGTGTTAGGATTTTGTCTAAGATGTGAGATTTCGTAAGAGCTCATATAGAGTTCATCATTGGACTACCGGATCTAGCCTCAATGTGTAGGTTAGATTGAATGTATATTTGAGGTATTAAAGTGTGAGTAATAGAACCATTAGAGATTATCAGAATGATGAAAAGAAAAATTATAATCATATATGATTTGGCAAGGATGTGGATGTAGAACTCGGAGCTGAGTCTCTAGGGCATTTGGGGTAAAGACGATATTACCAACACCATATGTAAATTTTGATAACACGAGCCTTGTTACTCATAGTTCTTTATAAGTTGCCCATGAAGGGGAATCACATGTGAGAACCATAAAGTCTAATTATTATACAGTTGAGGTTATTGACCCAAACTAGTTGAAGGTGTCATTTTACCAAGGAGGATGTCGTATTAATCACGAATTCACCAGAGATAGTGTCCAATATACCCTTAAGGATATTTTCTATTAAGGAAGATTTGAATGTAATATAAGAATGTTATCATAAGACGACTACACTACATGATATTATTAGTGTGCTTAACATGTAAGGTTATGATGGTTTAGCTCAGAGATCGAGAGCATCGAGAATTGATGGCATGTCTACAATTGAATGGCGTAAGATTACAACGAGCGATAGTTCGATCTTAGAACCTTCTAAAAGAATAGACAATGAGTCTATAGCGAAATTATTTGGTAGAAATGATTTCAGATACTACGTATATATACTCGTAGACCTCTAATATATACAGTAATGTATGTTCACTTACACACACATGCCACTGAACTTATGGACTATATTGAGATTCCTAAGAGATCTCTTTGATCTGTTCCCAGAAGGAACTGGCCACTTGTAGTTAGTAACGGATGCGTGTAGCAGGCCCCTATCGGCTTAACAGATGCTTTTGGAATAATTCTGAGAAAGGTCTTCGAGGTGAAACACCGGAATGACAAATATATTTACGAAAGTCAAGTTAGTAAGTGACTTTAAAATGAGGATTGAGGGAGACACTAATTGAAACATGGAATTGCGAAAATGAAGAGATGGGATCATCCTCGGATGGATGATGATGAGGGTTAGGATAATCAGTGAATTATTTGGCATTTACTCACCGTCACACTACTCCCTCCAAACTGTTGATCATTCGTATTGCCTTGATAAGTCATATCAGGCAATCCTTTTCGTTCCCTACTTTGAACTTCTGATTTGACCATCTTGAATAGTCTTTCTCCGCATTAGGACTTGTTCAATTCTTTTAGTTGATCAATGAACTTTCATTCATAGATTATGATCTTCTTGTTCGGCTCAGAGCTATTTATACTTTATTTCAATTATCCAAGGATTTTTTTCTCCTCAATTCATTGACGAATATTCATTATGGATATCTTCATTTGATTCTTCTTTCATACTTACTCTTCTCAGTCGAGATTGTAAATATTTATCAAATTGTTAAAAACATGGATGGTCTAATATCCATAGATTCCTCATGAATCCTTTTCTCTCTAAATCAGGATGAAATTGAATATTGAACTTTGAAATCATAGTAAGGGTATTAATTTGATATTGGTATTCCGAATTCAATTCTATTGAGAATCTAATAAAGTATGTGAACGAGGACACCTCTGAGTATACCCTTTTATTGGCAAGAAATATTTGATAAGAGGCTACCGATTGTTCCGAGGCCAAGACCACTCGATTCAGAGTTATAATTGTTTTTCTTGGCCCAAATTTGAAAACTCTTTATTTCAAAATAATCATCCAGGTAGCCACAATTCTTTAGTGGTTACGATATTGAGATTTTCTTTTTTTTTTTCAAACAAACTGAAATATGCTTAGTTGCATATTTTTTCATGAACGGCTAGTTAATGTCCTAACTAGTCGAAATTTTAATTAATACGATGGAAACCTAGCTAATCGCCCTAGCTAGTTACTATGTGCCAAACCAATTGAGATGGCCATTTTTTTAGCCGGTTGATAATATTGCTTGTTATGGACTAGTTATTATTTTTCTAGTTCCACTTCCAATCAAATTTTGTTTTACATGATGCATTATATATGCAAGATTAATTGTTGATGAAATTTTCAAAGAATGATTTAATTGAGACTTAACTAGGTCGCCCACTCAAACGAGAATTCATATTCAGTTTTTTTATGAAATATTCTATTCATGAAATGTTCTACTCTTTTGTTTATATAACGAATATCCATTTAAAATCATAAAATGATTGAAGAACAATATACTTCCTTCTTTGTTAATTATTGGATATAATTCCTTCTTTCAAAATAGCATCTTTTGAAACCTCAATGGTTAACCTTTGGTTGAGGATGTTATTCGAAATTTCTTTCATCACTCGAAAAGAAAAGTATTCTTTCATTGGGGAAATCTTACAAGTATTGTTCGTATGATGTTATTATTCAACAATCATTGCTTTCAAGGAACATAATATAAAATTTTAAGGACATGGAAGGATAATCCTTGTTGTATTCTTTCTTCCAAGTTATAAATCTTTTGAGTGTTGCGACTCTTTTATTCAGAGCTCATTATTTCTTCAGATATTATAATTTTGAAATCTTGTTCAGATTGTCTAAATTGCATCGATATTGTGAAAATCATTCTTCCGATGCTGATTGCCTTCCGAACAAATAGAGGTATAGTTGAGAACCAATTATTGTAATATGAGACTGAAAACTCAGTGCTATGATGGTGCAATCGGAGCATCGTAATGAGTATGTTGTTTTAAAAAGGGAATATCATGTTTAGTTATTATCATAAGGATCTTTAACATAGTTATAGAAGAACGATAATATAGATACCAACGTGATTAGTGAGATACGCCTCTATGAAATATTATCGATAGATACTAATGAATTCAGGTTAGACCAAGCATGTATAAATTCGATGTATAGGATTTTCAAAAAGTGAAGGTAAGATTAGTAACAACCCCGTGATAGCAATACTCGATGATAAGAAGAGGATTTTGTGTGAAGTATAATGATATGTCTATGCGGCTTAAGGACCGTTACATAAGATGTTCTAATAATAATCTAGAATAATCGCGATAAGGTTCGCACTAGAAGGGACAAAGAGTTTAACTTATGAGGAAATTTTGAATTTTTTTTCTCTTACACTGAACACGAGATAGAGGCTATAGTTAAATTGATCAAGGTCTATGATTGAGAAATCTATTATCATCAAGGAAAGTCCAATATGGTGGCCGACACTTTAAGTAGGAGAAGATAGATTGTGGATAATAAATTTCAGAACAACTAATGAGATGGATCACATGAATGAATTTCGGAGTTGAGATAATGTAAAGAGAACCCTTTATTACGTAACCTAAAGAATTAATGATGCCTGGAAACGTAAAAGGATATTAGTCATGACAGAATATGAAAAGGGATATCATGGAGTAGGTAAGTAAGTATTCGATATGGTTGAAAATAAAAACAGAAAGGCGAGGAATAAAATTTTGGCGATTACGACTTGTAGATGACCCAAAAGGGAGTAAGAGTTAATTATAATAAATTTTGAAGGAGGATTATCAAGAACCAAGTTAGCCGTCATGCTATTTAAGGATTTTGAGTGATAGATTAAATAAGACCGCTTATTTATTATGCAAACGATAGATGTACAGTCTACAAAATTGTTATGAACGCAGAAAAGATAATTGGGACAGAGAGACCCCGTGACGACTGCGCTGCGCAAGGACCCAAGATTTAGTTTCATAACAGAACTATTTCCCAGGATATTTTGTGAAAAAGGACGGACAGAGGCACGACTTAGAGTTCTCAAATCGACAAGTAGAATGAGAGGACTATCCTGACCATTGAAGATACGTCTAGCGGCTTACCTTTTATTTGGAACAGTTTGGGGAATCGCCTATTGTTGACAGACAATTCGTGTAGATGTACTTACCACGCTAGCATACGAAAAATAGTCGCCGATATCCCTTACAAGGATAACGTGAAAGAATGAAGGATGCCATTGTCAGAGCTGATAGAAGGCAAAGAAGATCGTACATGCCCTATAAAGGCCACTGGTAGCAGGTACCAATAAACGCGAATACGTCTAAGGCGCTAGCGAGAATAACAAGTACGACCCAGAAGGTATCGTAAGTACTATAGATATTATACGCGGAATGATTAAAGAAGTCCGACCGATAACGGAAGCTGACCGTTCTACGAGTCTAAACGTGTCAATCAATTATGTATGAAATGGTGCTTCCTTTAAGATGGCAATAGGACCCGACGTGCCTTACGTTACTACGGGAAGAAATGTTAAATCTGGCGCTAAACGTATAACAGGAGACGAGTGTGTAGAAATGCAATGAGTACTTCTTACATAAAATAATCGACATAGATGATATGCCGAAATGAGAAAACGTTAAGGAACGAAACTCTAGCACTTATAAGAGTGATGGAGAGGGAAACAAATAAGTTGAAGGAGCATTCCAAACACTAGAAGATGCGCTAATAGTCCATATTATAGATTTCTAAGGAAGATGAAGTGACCAATTGACGTTAATCGAATTATCGATAATAACGAATTATCATGCGGGCATTGGAACATCTACAAAGGGTTGTACAGAAGAAAGAATCGTTCTCCCTTAGGTTGGGAAGAATTTGGTAAGCGGAGGATACTGGACCATAGTTGAGTCAACAGACCAAAGAAATTCCTAGAACTTATCAGAACCAGCTAGTGGCAGCCCAGGATAAACAATAGAGATATGCGTACCAGAACTATAAAGACAAAAAGTACGAAGTAACATACCAAGTATTATTGAAAGTACCTCCTGGGGAGGGAGTGATGAGATTCGAAAGGGAAAGAAATGTTGAACCCAAGATTTATTGGACCGGTTGAAGAATTAAAATACTAAAGAAGTTGACTTATAAATTAGCACCATCGTCGAACGGTCGCCAAGTTTATAACGAGTATCACGAATCGAGGTTAGGAAATTTAACCGTCAATGCCAAACATATGATTGAAAATGAGCTAATAAACTTGCAACCAGACTTAAGGTTTGTGGAGTAACGTATAGAGATCATAGGTCTACAAGGACGAGTACCCGAAAATATATTGGATGGATGAGTGGAAATTTTATGAAGAGATCCAATACTATGAAGTCAACGTGAGAACTCGAGGTGGTCATGTAAGAAGCGTATCCCCACCTATTTCTAAACTGATTCTGGGAAGGAATTCTTTTAAGGGGGAAGACTGTAAAAACCCAAATTTTTGACATCGGTAAAAGATCTTTATGAATAGTAACCTTGCGGTTTAATAAAAACTTTTGCGACCACACCATATACGAGTTTGTAATTTAAATTTCCGAGTTCATATTGTGGTTATATATACTAAATGAGTGTATGCAAAAATCGTGAGTTTTCGTAGAAAACCAATAGCTCAAATTTTACGAGCCATCGAGGAATAAGAGAATTATACTACGACCAAGAAAATCTTGAGAATTATAATTTCATAACTCATAACCAAGTACGAACACTGGAAATGGTAATGATTTACGATAAGCAAAATTATACAATGTAGCATTTATGGGATTTTAATTTAAAAGTACGTGAACGAATGCGAGATGATGTAGGATGGCAAGGGATCAAGTGATAACCTAGGAAAATTAATTATTTATAAATTTATCCAGCAAGTAATAAATTAGAAACCTAGTTACAAAAATAGATAAATAACAAATTTCAATAAACATAAAATCCAAGGAGCTTATCATGCAAGTTTTGACAAATGAGACACCTAGTTAAGCCTAGCCTTTTAAAATAGGATGCATCTTGTCCTACACACTTTCTATATTCAAAAGAAGCCTATTTCCACTACATTTCTAAGAAGCAAGCAAGGCAATTCTCTCTCTGTCGAAAACCCCAATGCTGATTTCCAAGAACACCATGGAGAGAAAAAATCACATCTCATGATCTACTCATTAAAAAATCACCAAATTTTGACCAAAGCTTCCTCATACCATGCACAAGGTACGTTCAAAATTTCATGTCCATTTAATTAGTATAGCATAGTCAAATCCTTGCTCAAAATTGGTGGTGAATAGTAACTCTGAAAATTACTAACTTGTTTTCTTGATTTTTCATGGAAGTTTATGGCTCCTAAAGCTAGACCAAGGCTTCATCAAGGATCTTAGGACTTTATTAAGTATTAAAAAGCTTCAAGGAAGGTATAAACATTCATCCAAACTCTGTTTAAGTTTTAAGTTTCAAAAAAAGTAAGGATCCTGGATATAAGTATGGTTTTGGTGATTTATTTGATATTATCTTGATGTTTAGTTAATTAGTTTTAAGGTTGATGATTGTTGCCTCAATAACATGATTTTATTGAGAGGAGTTACTGTTAAGATGATGATTTGATGATTGTTTATGGTGGTATAATGATTTAAGACGTAAACGAAACTCGAATCGTAATCGTAACCTCGTTAAAACGAACAAAACTCAACTTAAGTTTCTGCAGAAGTTCCCAAATATATAAACTGTAGTTCCCTAAAATTAACACCTGATTATGATATAAAATATTATAAGGATCATTTAGGCGCTTGAATCGCTTGATTCCGATTTACGGATCAAAAGTTATGACCGTTTTAGTAAAAGAAATTTACGCGACAAAACTGCTACAAATTACGAACTTTGTAAATATAAATGATCGACTTAAAAATATTTAAAAATCACGAAATTTTTACAAAGAGTAATAAATAGAGTTTCTTTGATGCCATAAAATTTCAAGTAAAAATGTTGATTTTTGAATTTTATAAAAACAACCCCCTGTTAGGAAACTGCCACTTCGGGATTTTCACACCTGTTACCAGAAAACCATTTTCAAATGATGTGTTTTAAATTTTTTCTAGATCGTGCACGCGAAAATAGTGTGTCAATTGAGTTAATAGTTTGAGAGATATCAAAGTTTTAGTGAAAGCGGTTTGAATAGTAAAACTCCGTAGTTGACCGAACTTTTGAAATGCTTTTCACCTAATTAAATTCATTTTATCAAAATGAAACTTTTAGGATAAATATTACAAGAACTCAAGAAGCTCCTCGAGGTGGTTTCGTATTAAAATACTAATTTTACGATTTATGAAAAATGATAGAATGCGAGTCGCGTAATAGTAACATTCGGTAAAGTCAACTCTAGAAGACTACTTTGACCGTCCATTTCGACCAAGGATTGATACATATTTCGAGTTGGTAGAATATTGAAAATTATGAAGTATTGAACTTATTAGAATTTAAGTTGGTGATGAGAGTAGGAATGCTAATTAAGATTATGATATTTGTTGAATAGAAAACCCGGAACGAGAGGAAGTCGGAAAACGTATCTTGGATTCCAGGCAAGTTTTCAAACCCTACCTTTTAACATTGTTGTGTTGTGTTTTTTTTCAAATAAATGCTATATATATGATATTGTATTATGATATTTTACGAATTGTGATATATAATATCATACGATATATTAATGATTTTGGTATATGAATATTACCGAATTTCAATCGATAACGCTAGAGAGTAGTGTTGTATATATGAGGAGTATATTTTAGACCGAGGATCGGTCAGTATAATTTAATGAAAACCCGGAAGTATTCCGGAGGTGTTTTATTTAAGAATATTAACGCTACAGTATAGCGTGATGTATAAGTTGTAAGACCTAGAGTCGATCAGTTTTTATAAAGTATAAACCCGGGAATCATCCCGGAGATGTTTTGGACGATTAAAAGTCCGTACTTGTTTTATCCCAAGGGACTCGGTGTCCACTTGTGAAGTATTAAATACCTCGAATATATTTAAAATGATTTCCAAAGATCGTATTCCCTCAACTACATTTAATTACTTGAGCAACGAATATTATTTCAAGTTATTCATTCAATATAGGAGAAGTATTCTCCAACGATTATTTATTTCAAACCTGATTAAGTATATTATTAAAGATTACTTTAATTATTTAAACATAAATTAGTTGGGGAATATTATTTCAAATATTCTTTAAAAACATATTCATTCGAGTTCTATTTATTTAATAATTATTATTTAATTATTAATTATTTATTTATTGATTTAATATGATTTAAAAATCATGAAACCTATTCAAAAATCAGATTTCAAAAAATCATACGAATACTTTCAGATCGTCGATTAATTTATCTCGACTTATTTTAAGTATTAGAGCATAATTTCAAAAAAAACTCCCCCTTATTTAATTATCAGTTGACAACGGTGAACTCACATCCTTAGTACTTCCTCCGAAAATTCTCGGAAGTACATATATATATACATATCAAGGTGTACCTATCAACAAGCAATATGCTTGGGGAACAATATAAGTTCCAGATATATGATGGGATTCTTACAAGGACAAGGAGGGGTAGACTCCAGTACTTCGTGGACTGGGGAGACTACCAATTTACTACCACATGAGAAGGTATATTATATACCGATGAACATGTGGAGTATGCGTACCTGAGAGGGATGGACGCAAAATCGTGTCCTGAGAGGGATAGACACGAAGTGTATACCTGAGAGGGATGGACACGGAAAAGGCCCGAATGCGGTCAGGGTGATAACCGATAACAAAAGGGAATCATCCTTCTACTAGTAGAAAAGGTTACTGTTTCCATAGTACGACTAATCATCGTATACGGTGGCTTCAGTGAATTTCATATTCTTCCAATTGAAATTGAGATGCAATACCATAACCCAAGCCTGGGTGTTGGGTTTACCATTAAGGTATTTGTGGACTAATAAGTCAATAAAATAATTGTTTTGAAAAGAGGTGTGTATCACCATGAAAACTACTTTGAATAAATACATATCCTTATACGGATTGATATAATTTCATTAACAGTCGTTTCATACTGTTGATTATTATGGTTGAGCATTATTGCTCCCTCTTGCTTTCTTTCAAATGTCACAATACAACAGGTTACCAGTTTACCAGTGTGGGACTTAGTCACTTCAAATCGTGGGGAGAATCCCTTACAGCTTTGTCTCAGGTGGACCAGAGTATCCAGATAAGTATAAGATGTTAGTAGTTATTATTGTAACTTCATGTAGAGGTTACTAATAATTGTTTAAGATCCTGTAAAGTACATTTGAGTGTAATAAAAGAAGATTACATTTTATACATCATCTCTAAGGCTATAACAAGTATGTGTGTGTGTGTGCGAGAGGTTGGGGTCTGTTGGATTATTGAATCAATACAGGTTATACTTGAGTGAAGGATGGTGTGACGACCCAGATTCCTGACCCCGGATTTAGTGGCGTTACATGCATAAAAAATGCTGAAAATACTAAATTTGATTCAACATAAATGTTGATAAAGTAAAAACAATATTTATACCTTGTGAATCTGAAGATGTAGCTTCGTTGCAGACATTTAGTGGTGGTACTGATAAAACATCAGTAGACAGTAGAAATGGATGAATTTTTCCTTGAGCATCTATAATTAGAGTAACTGTAGCAGGAGTAAAGCCTTCATTGCAACTTTGATGCAATGGTTCTTGTGTAGCTGGATAATCAGGAGTTACTTGATGACTTTGACAACCAGGTTCTTGTGTACTCTTATCTATAATCGCAGTAATAGACTCCTAAGCAGGCTCTTTGTCATGCCATTATTGAATGGACTTTTCAGTCAGAGGCTCTAGTTCTTTAATATCTGTTGTACCACTTTGAGGTACAGGTTCTTGTGGGATTGGATCAGAAGATGTAGCTGTTGTACCCCTTTGAGATGCAGGTTCTTGTGTGCTTGATCCAGGGAAAAGACCTTTCCCTTGCAACCTCTTTACACTAGCTTCAACTTTCTTATGAGAGACTTATCTTGCTCTCTTATGATATTGCTTTACTGGAGAATCAGACAATTCTACAGGTGCCTCAGCAGTTCTGGCGCCCTCCAAACCCGGGTCAGAAGTTTGGGGTCTACAACACATACACACACACACATATATATATAAACCTGTTTATGATAATAATATATGGAATGACCCTACTTACCATAACCACAGATCGTAATAGTTCAAAGTATGTCCACAAGCCACAACCTTATTTCTTACAAATGTACCAAATCCCAAATTATTTATCTTACAACTGAAGTAAAACTTTATTACAAATTTTTAACACAAACTAAGCCACACATCTTCTGCTAGCTTATTCCATTTGAACCTGGAAACCTAAGTCGCACAGTTGACTGGGGATCTCACTACCACCAGTTTCCTTTTTAAACCAGGAAAAGAATATAAACAGATTTACAAGAGTGAGCTAACTAGCTCAGCAAGTCATAATGACAACACTGAGATTAAACAATGATCAATTGAAATGATATAAGGAATTAAGTTTCCTGATAAGCAATGATTAGAATTGGACATTCACTTTTATTTTTAAAACCAAGGTTAGGCTGATGATCAGTCATGCACTAATCCCGAGCAAGGCTCCCAGCTTTGCGTTATATACTGGATCCAAGGCACACATTGGCCTATTATGACCACGAATCTGGTCCAACCATGAATCTGGTCCATATTTAAAAATAATCCAATTCTATAATAATAACATGATAAATAATGTAATTTAATAAAATGAACCATAAACAACATTTATCTTGAAGCATAGGCTGATTTACAATACCCTGAAGGTATACAACATTGTATATGTGTGGTTCGTATTTGAAAATTCAACAATCAATGGTTTATAAGAATAAGATGTACGACTCAAGATCAATAACAATAATCAGGGTTTAGGGTTAAGTACTTCAAAGTACTTACAATATAACAAGGAAGAATCAAAACCCTTGCTGTATAACAAGAAAGATCTAAAATATTTGCAATACATTACAAGAAAGCTCAGGGACACTTGCCTTATCAATTCGCTTTTACTCTACTTGCACTCGTCAATTGGTTCCCACTCACTGACCACTTGTTTTCCCTTTCTACATCTCGCTTCCTCTGTTAAACATTACATGTATGTATCAATAATACTTCTCATCTCATTCTATTCGTTACAAGCTTCTATCTACCCTTCGTTTCACCCAAATCTGACGTACGGATTGAAAGTTATAGCAAAAACAGTCAAACAATGCACGTAAAGTCATCTTATACAACAATCGGATCACATATAGCACATAGCACGTGATATATTCAATCAGAATAATTATTCAAAGAAGATTCGGCGTTAAAATGTTTTTCCAAGTATTTAATACGAATTTTTGAACATTTTTCGGAATTAAAATGGGTCTCCGGAATCATTCTATAATTAAATAATAGGGTTCGAACACCCGAATTTGACTTTAAAATTATTTTATAATAATTGTCGAGCCTTGAAAATAATTTAAAATAATATTTTAAAGCTTGAAACTATTTTTCATAATTTTTAAATCCAAATAAATAATTAAATCTAATTAAATAATCAATTAAAATTAATTAATAACTAATTAAATTAATTAATAAAATTAATATTTAAATTAAATTGAATAATTAAATAATTAATTATCAAATAAAATTAATTAATTAATTAATTAATTAAGATTTATTTTCAGAAATAAATATTGAATTTTTGGAATTTTAAAATAATTTTCTGAAAATAATTATATAAAGAAAATACATTTTCTGAAAATTATAAAATCGATATCTGATTTTTGAATTTTTTTAAAACTAAAATCTGATTTTTAAAAGTTTTTAAAATAAGAGTATTAAAAATGCAAATTTTACAAAAACTCGGGGGCTAAACTGTAATTGTTACAGTCACCCCCCTCTGTTCGCCGGCCGGACTGCAGAATCCGGTGGCCAAAAAATAATCCGGCGAGCCGCGATATATATTAAAACGTCACTACTTTTCCTATTTTTCGACTTGGTTTGGTTTAAAATTGTATCAGAAGTCCGGCTATGGCAATAACTGTAGCAGAAAACCTTCAGAAATGAAAGTCCGGCGAAATCGCCATTAACGCTGTCGAACCGGCGGGTTGATTCCGGCTTCCAAATTCTGATTTATTTACATGGTTGTATTTCATATGACATGATCTACAGGATGGTACTCATCAATCATACCCAAAATCAACCAAAATGAAATCCCCAATTTGAATTAAGAACATTCAAACAATTAAAAACCTTAATTTAACAATTCGAGAATCAAATATCAATCTCAACATGTTATTGAACTCCAAATCAGTCATATAATATACCGAAATGATCAGGAAGAAAAGATCTACATGATTCAAGCATCAAATCACACAAACAACATCAAGAACAAAATTCCTATTTTGATCATCAAATAATTCGAATTAAATTAAATAAATAAGAAAATAACCTTAATTTATGCACTGAAATGGATGATTGATTATGAAAGAGCTTTTTAAGAGCTTCGATTTGATATATGGCACGCGTGTGAGTTAGATTTTCAAGAACACGACGATTAATTAGGGTTTTCTCTATATTTTATCAGTTTTTACTGGTTGATTATGGTTATAAGAATAAAATGAAATAAGAAAAGGGTTATTTACATTTACAGAATATTAGTACGCGTTGGATCGTATTGGATCGAAAAATAAGTTACTTAGCCGCTAAGTAACTGCAAAAACGATCCAATTGGATAATGTTTTGGATAACTATCATCCTGTTTTGGATAATTATCAAAACTTTTGGATAATTATCAAAAGTTTTGGATAACCATCAAAACTGCGCTTCTTATAAAACATTTTATACGAAGATAATGATATTGAAATGATTATCGTATCGAAAATTTTGCGCCCGGACGCGCACGGGTCAAACCGTAATCCGGATTGAAAAAGTCAAAACACGGAAAATGTCCGAAATTATCATATTGGGTTAGGAAGGAGTTTTACGAAGAGTTTCGGGTTGTAAAAATGCAAAAACGGTTGAAGTTGGACGATTCCCGGCTTTATAAAATGGTTTTCAAAAATTACCAGCAAAATATCATAATTATCTACATTTTATTCTAGACATAATAAAATTAACATACCTATACTTTACCATATATATACATCTACATATCAACACCAATCATCAAATAATTCACTAAAAATCACATAATAATTATTTATTGATAAAAATAATTACACGCTATGTCCCGGATATTACAGCAGTTGTCTGGAACTCAGGATTTGGATTAGATGCACTCTGTATCTCCTCAGCAATTTCCTGTTTAATCTTGAGCAAATGCTGATTGTAATAAATTTTGACCAATCATCTTTTCTTTGGCCTGGGGATTGTGCCAGCATTAGCAGTTGTGCCCTCTTCAGTTGGTAGTACAACTGGTCTGGGAGAAGAACCAGATGAAAGGTTTGGAAATCTAGAAGATAAGGTAGCACTGTCCTCATCTGAATTTGATTTTAATCCAACAAGTACAAGTTTCCTCTTGACAAATTCACAAGGTTTTGAAGAATGAGGAACTTGAGCTGCTTCATCTTTTGACTTAGCTACAACATGATTTGTTGCTCTCTTAGTTAATTCTTTCTTTCTTTTTACAACAAGTGTCTATTGGGAGACACCTGAGGTGGCTTTTGTTTCAGATTTTTGTGATGGTTGAGTTTGTGTTTGGGTTTGTGTATGGGTTATTGTGCTTGGGTGAGCTATAGGGGGTTTCCAATGGTAATTTCCTCCATCTTAGTAATTTGGATGTTAAGTAAACCATAAGTCTCAGGGAGCCTTACTAAAAGCAAGTTCCTAGCGACCAATGGTAACATCAAAGGAGCTAAATTCAACCGCTTTTCATCTTGTGAAATTAAGTCAGAAAAAGCCCTCTTTGTCAATTTAAACACTGATACTATTTGATTAGAGGGGATAGGGGTATCAGGAAAACAAATATTGAAAATTAACTGACAGAATCTAGCATAATATACTATATTTCTATCATCATTTATCCTATCACCCATAAAAGACAAGACTACTCTACCATAATCATAATGTGAACCATGAATTAGAGAGTACCCTATCTATTGTGTCATGATGGGCAAGGCATCAAAATTAGAAGATTTGTTGTTGAAAGCCTTTGTGATGCAGTCGAAAAAGAAATTCCATTCCTTCATGAGCCCATTCCTTTTTAATTGACCAAGGTTCTTCAAATCCTTGTCATAGCCTATCTCAGTGAAGAATCTTTTCATTTCAGTATCCCCCATGAATCTAGTATAGGAGGTATGAGTAGGCAACTGTGATGCATCCCTTATAGTTTGAGGAGTTACAATCCTTGTCTTATTATCAAATTCAAATACAAGGCTTGGAGATCCATTAGCTCCTTTATTATCATATATTCCAGTCCTCCAGATAGAAAGCACCTGGTCACAAAATAGTTGTTAGTCACAAACTTTGCACCACCATAATCAAATGATTTAGAAACAGCAGGTGAAGTCATGAATAATTTTCAAGAAAAAATTCGGAACATAATTTAGGGTTTCAGAGTTTACGGCTTGAGAAAGGTAAAGTAGCAGAGAGAAAATAAAAGAGATAAGTAAAGTATTATCTGAATTTAAAAATTGATTTTGTAACACATCACTCCATTAGTTTAGACATAATTCAGTTTAATGGGACATGTGGCAATAGACGATTGACTGTAAAAGTAATCATGTAAATGTGTGTTACTGCATGCACAGTTCCCGAGAATAAAGTTCTGTATTAAACGAACGTGTTTCATATCCTCACGTCAACGTGTAAACATCTGTAAGCATGAAAAATTACCCACTTGTGGCTAACTTCAAACCTTTGATTACAATACTGACTAAAGCAATATTTGAATATCTTAAAAAAATAGTTAATGCAAAAACACTTGAAAACACGTTAAAACACAAATAACTTGAGTACAAATACACCAACTCAAAGCTTATTAGAGCATAAATAAGTGTCAGAAATGCCACTTAACACACCTCCAAACTTGAATCGATGTTTTTCCTCATGCATAAACAGACTCAAAGAACAAGAAATAAAAATGCACGAATGCAACTATATGAATGCAACGATCCCCAAAGAATAATTAAACCAATCAACTAGCAACACCTCAACAAATGCAATTATTCGCATAAAGATCCATCAAATCTCACAAATCAATCTACACACCAAAGACGTGCGTGTGTGCAAATGCTTACAGATATATTATCGCAACTAGACCGACAGTCATAACTCACTACTTATCAAAACAATCACAAGTTTATAAATAGAATAAAAGCTGGACTAAAAATAACTTATGACACTTCAATTATTATATCGAAGTTAACATGGATTCATGCTTTTATTCACAACAAAACAACAAAAATATGCTTATTTGATCGTGCAATGAGTGAGGTCCTCAAAAGACTTATACAATAGCACCCATGTAGCGAGCGTTAGGTTAGCGGATCCCAGACTATAGAAGCCTTAGGTCACTAGGAACAAAGTCCCCTAAGAACTTAATAACTCGAGTACTAAAGAGCCCACTCGTGATCAATTATACATAACACTTAATCTTTTTATTTCTCTTTTTTTTCTCTTTTTTAGCAATTTCTGAATGAGTGCGTTTCGCTCCATCTCATTCAACCCTAGACTACTCATAAAAATATGAGCCAGCTACTAGCCAATTGACACCTAGCCATACAACTAGCAATGAACTCCAATTTTCTCCAATTTTTAAATATCCATGTCTTTTATTATTAAGAGAATACCCTAAATTCTAAATATAAACAAGCGATTAAACCTCGACAATCAAACGAACCATGATCATGATCTAACACTCTAGCAACCTATAAGACTTAGTGAAATACAAGTGTCTCTAGCATGCAAATCAATCCAATAAGACTCAACATCACTAAATACGACATCACTACACTAGCATCAATATTACCAATTAATCAAAAAAATTATCTAAGGGAATCATGATATAATGCAAATGCATGAAACTACATGAACAAATTATCATAAAACTACCAAAATAATAAAAAAAAACTACACGGAAAAATATATACAACTATATGAAATAAAACTATCATGAACATGTAAACTATATGAGACTCACACAAACATATTCCTTCAACTGCTACCCCCAAACTTAAAATATTCATTATCCTTAGTGAAGGTAATAATAAGGAATCAGGCATACCTACTGTGAATCAGAATCCTCACCCTCAACGGGTGGAGCGTCAGGCATGTCCGGAGGCGGATACACTGAATCCTCACCAAAAACTGGCCACTGGATGTCAACTCCGGTGGCTCTAAAAGCTGTCCACAGTGCCTAGGTGAGATCACGTGCAAAACGACTATGGATGTCGTGCATCGCATCCATCCTCCTCGCAAGATGCCTATACTGCGTCTAGCTCAAACCAGCTCCCATCTCTGCTCGTGCTGCCTCCTACTGCTGCTGCTGCTGCGACGAACCAGCCTCCTCTCCATACTGAGCCCTCCAAGCTGCTCGACGGGCATGCTGAGAACCTCCCGCTGTAGCTGCCTCCATAGGCACACCACCTGGAAGATGAGAATAAGAGTAACCAAGGCCCTTAGGATCGGGCTTGCCACCATACCACTCAATCATGCTTTGCAGCATAGCACTGTCAATAGGAGCACTGGGAAGCTGTAGCTGCTCATGTGCTGGCCAATGAACACCAACTGCCACGCACAACTTCGTCACAACTGACACATACGGAATAGCCCCAGTAGTACTTCCCCTCAAAAATCTCAGAATCCCCTGATATATCACCATCCCCAAGTCAATGTAATCACCCTGCAGAATCCCCCACAACAGACGAGCACGCTCCACAGTAATCTCATGCACATGCGAAGATGGCATGATGTTAGCACAAATAAACGAATTACAAGCACGTGCAAACCTGTTCATGCATGACGCAGGGAACGTGGAGTAATCAGTAGTGCCCCTCTTGAACTTCCAGTATGTCTTAGGCACACAAAGAGTAGCAATAATAAGATCCAAATCAAAGTCTTCCGGAGTCTTATCATTCCATGTGTCCTGACCCACCTTCCTCACAGGCTGCTTAATCACCCTCCTGATTGCCTCTACACTGTACTCAACAGTCATCCCTCTCACTACCGTGAAACCATTCTTCTCCGCCTTTGCGTTAGCATAAAACTACCGCACAACAACGGGAGACTCACAAAAAGGAACCCAGCCCATCTCAAGGATCATCTCCAAAAGCTTACCATCATTCCCTGATGGCAGAAATCCTCTCTCCTTAGCAATAGGCTTCGAGAGAAGCCTCGTGTACTCCTCTTCAGCCCCGGGAGTAGAAAATCTAGTCCTCACACCACCCGCAGATGAAGAGTCGGTGGTGTTGCTGCTGACTTGTGTTCTCTGTCTTTTGGGTGCCATCGGGATTGAAAAAGAAAGAATAAAAGCTTAAGTGTTTTGAGAGAATTTGTGTTTGATATTTTATGGATTGGTGGAGAAGTTGTATGTAAGTGTATGTATTTATAGGTAGATGGGTGTGAGTTTGATAAGAAATAGAAGTGGGGATTAATTATGGGAATCGTGGGAATAATGGAATTGATTAGGAGAGGGAATTATGGGATGTGGAAGAGTAAAAATTAGGTTAGAATTGATTTTGGAATTAAAATCCTGATTTTCTCTAATAAAACTGCTATTTTTATTTTTTTTCTGGAACAGGGACTCAGCACGGCCGCGTGCTAGGACAGCGCGGGCGCACTCTAACTCTAGAATACCGGCACGGGCGCGTGCTAGGACAGCGCGGGCGCGCTTGGTTTCTGGAAAAACGGCGCGGGCGCGCGCTTGGTTACCGCGGGCGCGCCCAACTTCAGTACTTGTCCCTGAATATTTTCTTTTTCTGATTTTTTGTGTGTTTTTTCTCTGGTCTTCTTGCTTCCTCTACCTACTAATTTACAACATACTTGGGTTGCCTCCCAAGAAGCGCTTCTTTTACGTCGCTAGCTCGACGTAGAATCTCGAGATTAAGTGGACAATAAAACGACACTAACCACCTCGCGGTTTGCCGTGTCACCATAGTAATGCTTCAACCGTTGACCATTAACCTTGAATGCCTAGCCCAGATCATTCTCAAAAATTTCCACCGCTCCATGTGGAAACACAGTTTTGATTATGAAGGGCCCTGACCATCTTGACTTCAACTTTCCAGGAAAAAGATGGAGACGAGAGTCGAATAAAAGATGTTGTTGCCCTGGCACAAATTTCTTGAGCACTAGACCCCGATCGTGCCACCTCTTGACTTTTTCCTTGTACATTTTGTTGTTCTCATAAGCTTGAAGTCGAAACTCGTCAAGTTCATTCAATTGAAGCATCCTCTTCTTTTCAGCCGCATCCAAATCCAGATTTAATTTCTTCAAAGCCCAATATGCTTTATGCTCGAGCTCCACAGGAAAATGACACCCCTTATCATACACCAACTGAAACAGCGACATTCCCAATGGAGTCTTATATGCTGTTCTATACTCCCAAACAGCTTCATCAAGCAGTAAAGACCAATCCTTCCTTGATGGACACACAACTTTCTCTAGAATGCATTTGATCTCCCTGTTAGATACCTCAGCTTGACCATTTGTCTGAGGATGATAAGCCATAGCAATACGATGATTCACATTATACCTTTTCATCATGGCAGTGAACTTGCGGTATCTAATATTATACCCCTCGTCACTGATTATGACTCTCAGAGTTCCAAACCTTGTGAATATCTGCTTGTGAAGAAAATTAAGCACCACTTTCACATCATTTGTTGGCAACGCCTTAACTTCAACCTATTTCGACACATAATCAACTGCCAACATGATATACTGATTGTTGCAAGACGAGACAAATGGCCCCATGAAGTCAATTCCCCAAACATCGAAGACCTCACCCTCGAGAAGCACATTAAGAGGCATCTCATCCTTCTTAGACATATTACCCACACATTGACATCGATCACATTTTAAAACGAACTAATGAGCATCTTTAAACAATGTTGACCAAAAGAAACCTGCTTCAAGAACACGAGCTGCTGTCTTTTCTCCAGCATAATGTCCTACATAAGCCGTTGAGTGGTAATCTCGCAAGATCCCCCCCTGTTTTGCTATAAGGAATACATCTCCTGATGATTTGGTCAGCTCCTTGTCGAAAAAGAAATGGCTCATCCCACATATACCACTTCACTTCATGTAGAAACTTCTTCCCTTGAGCATAAGATAAGTCGGGAGGCATGATATTATTCACAAGGTAGTCCACAATGTCTGCAAACCATGATTCTTCTTCTTGCACTCCAAATAACCGCTCGTCGGGAAAAGACTCATTTATCAATGTCTTATCCAATGAAGTAGCATTAGGATTCTATAAATGCGAGAGATGATCAGCAACTTGATTTTTAGTTCCTTTTCTGTCCTTGATCTCTAGTTCAAATTCTTGGAGCAAAAGAACCCATCGAATCAATCTAGGCTTCGGGTCCTTCTTCGAGATGAGATATCGGATGGCGGCGTGATCGGTGAAAACTGTCACCTTAGTCCCAAGTAGATAAGATCGAAATTTCTCAAAACCGTAGAAATAGCCAAAAATTCTTTCTCCATAGTAGTGTAATTCAGTTGAGCACCATTTAGAGTCTTACTAGTGTAGTAGACTACATGAAATACATTGTTCTTTCTCTGCCCAAGAACTGCTCCAATTGCATAGTCACTTGCATCACATATCATCTGAAAAGACTCATTCCAATCAGGTGCAGTTATGACAGGTGCCGTGATTAAACTCTTCTTCAATATCTCAAAGCTGCAAGGCACTCATCATCGAATTTAAAAGGAACATCTTTCTCTAACAGACTACACAAAGGCTTTGAAATTTTCGAGAAGTCCTTGATGAAACGCTTGTAGAAACCCGCATGACCAAGAAAACTGTGAATCCCCTTGACAGAAATAGGTGGAGGAAGATTCTCAATGACCCCCACCTTGGCCTTGTCCACCTCTAGACCCTTATTAGAAACCTTATGCCCGAGAATAATGCCTTAATGCACCATAAAATGACATTTCTCCCAATTGAGAACCAGATTGGTCTCAACACACCTCTTGAGAACGTGTCCCAGATTCTGCAAGCATTCATCAAATGAATCGCCAAAGACTGAGAAGTCGTCCATGAACACCTCCACATTCTGGCCAATCATGTTAGAAAAGATGGCCATCATACATCTCTGAAATGTGGCTGGTGTACCATACAGACCAAAAGAAACTCGTCTAACGGCGGAAGTACCAAATGGACAAGTGAAGGTAGTCTTCTCCTGATCTTCTGGAGCGATACAAATCTGATTGTAACCCGAATAGCCATCCAGAAGATAGTAATCCTCATGACCGGCCAACATGTCAAGCATTTGATCAATGAAGGGCAATGGAAAATGGTCCTTCCTAGGGGCTTTGTTCAGCTTCCGATAGTCCATACAGACCCTCCACCCCGTGACTTTCTGTGTAGGGATAAGCTCATTCTTCTCATTTGTCACCACAGTAATTCCACCTTTCTTTGGCACACATTGAACCGGGCTTACCCATGAACTGTCAGAGATAGGATAGATGATCCCTGCATCTAGCCACTTCAGAATTTCCTTCTTCACTACCTCCTTCATGATCAGCCAGCTGCTGATCAGTGGGAACGAAATGAAGCTCAATTGTTCCTTCCATAACATGCTCTCTTATAAAATGATATCTGATGCTGATATGTTTAGTAAGAGAGTGTTGCACGGGATTTCCTGTCATAGAAATAGCACTTTGATTATCATAATAAATAGGAATTTTTGAAAATGATAATCCATAGTCCATGAGTTGATTTCTCATCCATAACAACTGAGCACAGCAACTCCCAGCTACAATATATTCATCCTCAGCAGTCGAAGTAGAAATAGAATTCTGTTTCTTGCTGAACCATGAGACTAATCTGCCTCCCAAAAACTGAAAGCTCCCAGATGTACTCTTCTTGTCTATTTTGCATCCAGCAAAATCAGCATCTGAATAACCACATAATGCAAAATCAGTTTCCCATGCATACCAGAGACCAAGTAAAATAGTACCCTTGAGGTATCTGAAAATTCTCTTTACTGCAATTAGGTGTGGCTCCCTTGGATTTGCCTGAAATCTTGAACACAAATAAGTGGCAAACATAATTTCTGGCCTACTAGCAGTTAGGTATAAAAGAGAACCAATCATACCTCTGTAGCTTGTGACATCAACTACTGTACCTTCATGAGGATCAAGTTTTGTAGCAGTTGCCATAGGAGTACTTGCAGTTGCACTTTTTTACATATTAAACCTCTTCAGTAGATTCTTTGTATACTTGGACTGATTAATGTAGATTCCATTATCAATCTGTTTAATTTGCAAACCCATGAAATAGCTCATCTCTCCCATTATACTCATTTGATATCTTGATTGCATCAACTTTGAAAACTTATCACACAGTGTTTGATTAGTTGATCCAAAAATGATATCATCCACATAAATTTAAACTAAAAGCAAATCTTTACCTTTATTCAGATAAAATAAGGTTTTATCTATTGTACCTCTTGTGAATCCACTTTCAAGTAGAAACTGAGCAAGGGTTTCATACCATACTCTAGGTGCTTGTTTCAGTCCATAGAGTGCTTTATCAAGTCTGTAAACATAGTCAGGATATTTAGGATCCATAAATCTAGGTGGCTGTTCAACATAGACTTCCTCTTCAAGTTCTCCATTGAGAAATGTACTCTTGACATCCATCTGGAAAACTTTAAACTTCTTGTGAGCAGCATATGCCAAAAAGATTCTGATTGCTTCCAGCCTAGCAACAGGGGAAAATGTTTCATCATAGTCAATACCTTCCTGTTTCGAATAACCTTTAGCCACCAATCTTGCCTTGTTTTTGATGATTGTTCCATCAGAATCAGTCTTATTTCTGAAGACCCACTTTGTGCCTACAATTGACCTATTCTAAGGTCTAGGCACCAGCTTCGATACTTCATTTCTTTCGAACTCATTCAATTCTTCTTGCATAGCTATGACCCAATCTGCATCCTTGAGTGCATCTTCTACTTTCTTTGGTTTTTCTTTTGAAAGTAGATTGTGATATAAGCATTCATTCTGAGTTGCACTCCTTGTCTTTACACCATCATCAGGATATCCAATAATCAGATCAGGAGTATGATCCTTGTCCATTTTCTAGCACTGGGAAGTGTCCTTCTGGAGCCAGATGCTCCCCCTGAATTGTATGCCTCATCAAATGCATTTGAGGCTCACCTGAATCTGTTGTGTATCTCCTGATGAAATATTGGGACTTGACTCATGTTCATCTGATGTTGAATCAGCATTGGATTCTGAGAGATTAGATTGAGAAGAACCTTGAGATGATTCTTCAGTGTTAGTACCATCAGCTGACCCTTGTTGTTGCTCCCCCTCAATATGTGCAGGTTCATTAGTATAATGATTATCTTCAGACTCTGAAGGAGTATCAGGATTTGGATTATCAGGATTTGACAGTTCATTAGAGTTTGATCCAGATTCCAATAATGCATTTTCATTTGCAAGGATTAGATTTTCATGAGTGTCTTCTTCAAAACCAGGAATCTTCATATCATCAAAAGATACATTTATGGAGACAACTACAATATTTGTTCTCAGATTAAAAACTCTGTATGCTCTTGATGGTGAGTATCTAACAAAGATTCCTTCATCAGCTTTTGATTCAAACTTTCCTAGCTGATCAGAATGAGTTCCCAAAACAAAGCACTTACATCCAAATACATGAAGATGTTTGAGACTGGGCTTCTTTTCTTTCAGCATCTGATAAGGAGTAACACCATGTCTGTTTATCAGAGTGATATTCTGAGTATAATATGCTGTGTTTACTGCTTCATCCCAGAAGTAAGTAGGTAGTTTTGCTTCTTCTAGCAGAGTTCTTCCAGCTTCAATCAAAGTTCTGTTCTTCCTCTCAACAACACCATTTTATTGAGATGTACTAGGAGCTGAGAACTGTTGTTTATGCTTTTGTACTTGCAGAATTCCTCCATTTTTGAATTCTTGAACTCAGTGCCATTATCACTTCTCAGAATTTTCACTTTATGAGTGGATCCATTTTCAATTTGCCTTATATGATCCAGAAGAATTTCTAGAGTTTCATCCTTCCTGTGTAGAAAATAAACCCAAGTATATCTAGTGAAATCATCAACAATTACGAGTGTGTACCTTTTCTTGTTGATGGACATTATGTTCACTGGTCCAAAGAGGTCCAAGTGTAGCATGTGATATGGCTCAGAAATAGAGAATTTTGTCTTGCTTTTGAAAGATACTCTTCTTTGTTTGGACTTTTGGCAAGCATCACAAAGACCATCAGATGAGTATAGCATATTTGGTAATCCTCTTACCAGCTCCTTCTTGGCAAGTTCATTGATTGAATTGAAGTTGAGATGTGAGAGCTTCTTGTGCCAGTTCCAGCTCTCATCTACTGATGCCTTAGAGATAAGGCAAGTAGCTTCCTTCTTATGACTTTCATGTAGCCTAGCTTCATATATGTTACCATGTCTGTATCCTATCAACACAATTTTCTTTGACTTGTTTTGAACAACTTCACAGTGTGAGTCATAGAATACCACATGATAACCTCTGTCAGTGATTTGACTGATGCCGTGAAGATTATGCTTCAGTCCTTCCACCAGAGCTACATTCTCTATTTCTACCTTTCCAATTATCAAGTTGCAATATCCCAGAGTGTGTCCTACATTTCCATCTCCATAAGATACATATGGGCCAACCTTCCTCTCAAATTTTGATAGTAGGGATTCATTTCCAGTCATGTGTCCTAAACATCCACTATCCAAGACAAGTGTATTTTTTTGTTACCCTACAATCAGAAGAATAATTAATTAGAAGGATTTTTAAGGACCCACACTTGCTGGGCCCTCTTTTTGGACAACTTAAGCCTTTGTGTGTCAGGAGTACTTCTGACAGTTTTTCTTTTGTCAGGATTTGTCTTGTCAGAAGCAGATTTAGTAGAACCAAAAGAATTAAGCACACAAGCAACTTTATTAAATTTAGGTAAAGGTTCATAATAGTTATGATATAGCTTATGATAGGAACTACAAGTATAAATCAAATGCCAACTACTACCACAATGAAAACAAGGATTTTGTGGTTTATAAAATACTGATCTACCCCTAACATCAGACTCAAGAATAGCAGTTTTCATTTTTTTACTCCTCCTGCAATCAATAGCAAGATGATTAGTATTTCCACAGTTAAAACAAGTTTTTCTAGGAGCATTGGGAACAACCTTATAATTAGAATCCTTAGAAATACCTTTCTTACCATTCCTGTTTCTTTTAGGACTTTTTACCTGAGGTTTGTCAGTAACCTCAGATAATTTCTTTTTCAATTGTCTTGTAGACAACAGTCCTATATTCTTTTCTTTCTTAACAGTTTTAATGGTTTCCTTGCTTTCCTTTCTTTGAGATTTATTACTTACTAATTTTTCTTGTGATCTTGATGTTGAACCTTTTTCAAAGATAGATTTAGGTTCATCGGCTTCTGAAGAGATAAACTTAACATGAGTCTTAAGGGAAATTTTATTTTCCATGTCAACATCTTTAAGTCCATCTTTATAGCCAAGGCATTCTTTCTAGTTTTTCTTTGAGATCTTTTCATGAACCTTTTTTCCTGAATCAGTCCAGGCTTTAAGGGTTTTTCTCTCATTTTCTAAATCTTTTTCTAACATACTGTATCTAGCCTCAAACATCCTTACTGTATGTGTAGCTCTCTCACATTATTTCTTCAAATCAATCTGATTTATTAAGTCAGACTCTAACTGTACATTCCTAGACTTTAAGATCTCAATTTCAGTTATAAGTCTATCATTTTCTAGAGTCTTATTCTTAAAATTACCATGCAGAGATTTAAGAATAGATTTTAATTCAGATATATCTTCAGTATTAAAAGAGAAGAAAGGAGTTAATACCTTAGATTCAGAGGAAGTAGGATTATCAAAGCTAGCCATCAGTGCATAACATATGTCTTTATTTTCAGAATCAGAGGAGTCCATCCAATTCTTGCTTGAGGTAATCAGGGATTTGTTCTTCCCTTTGTCATGCTTTATCTTCTTGCACTCTGTAGGAAAGTGACCAGGTTCATCACAGTTGTAGAACTTGATTTTTGTCCTATCTACCTTTCCAGCTTTAGAGTCCTTTCCATCTCTTCTTCCAGTTGACTTCCTTTCACCTTCAGTGAACTTCTTCTTGAAGCTTCTATTCTTCTTAGACTTCCTGAATTGCATCCTCTTGAAGCCCTTAACCAGTAATGCAGCCATTTGCATGACATCAGAATCTATAATGTTCTCATCAGTTTCAGAATCAGTATCATCATCAGGATTTGATGATGAATCATCAGTATCTGATTCTGGCAGATTGTACTTCTTCCTTACAACTTCAACAAACCTTTCTTTTGAAGCTTTATCATTCACTTTCAAAGTAACTGATTTTCCTTTATTGCCTTTCCTCTCTTTCCTTTGCTGGACTTCCAAGTCATGAGTTCTCAACATGCCATAGATTTCATCCAGAGGTAATTATTTCCAAATCATACTGATGTCGTATGATTGAAGTCTGAGTCTCCCATTCTTCATTCAAGGATCTTAGAAACTTGGTGTTTGAATCCTCTCGATCATACACCTTTCCCAACAAAGAGAGATTGTTGAGCAGGGTCAGAAATCTGTCATAGATGTCAGTGAGACTTTCATCAGGCTTGGCCTCAAAGTGTTCATATTCTTGAATCAGAACAACCCTTATGTTCTTCTTGATGGTCATGGTTCCTTGACATTGAGTTTCAAGAGCATCCCAGATCTCTTTGGCAGTCTTGTAGGCTATAACCCTGTTTGACATCACAGAATCAAGAATGTTATGCAAAATGTTTCTTACCTTTGCATCTTTCAGCACCGCTACTTTCTCTTCTGGTGTCCACTCACTCTTCTCCTTCAACTGATAATGTTCAGCAACAGTAAAAGTTGCAGGCACCAGTTTTGTTGGCATGTAGGGTCCATCATTAATTACGTCGAGATAATCTGGATCTGTAGCTTCCAGGTGCATGAGCATCTTCACCTTTCATGTATGATATTCAGTCTTTTCAAGAATGGGGATTTTAATACTTTCATACTTGTTTAGAGACATGTTTAGATCGCTTCTGATTGTAAGTTTATCAGTTTGCTCTGATACCAATTGTTGCCCAGTAAAGATACAATTTTTAAGGGGGTTGAATACAATTGTATAAATGTTTCGAACAAGTAATAAAATATAACAGCTTTTTATATTTCTGATAAAAACTATTACAGAACTCTCTCAAGAAATACTGATGTTCTTGAGAGCTTCTAGGTCGTATGATGCTCGAGATCAATACCCTATGTGATGACCTAAACTGTGTTTATATACTACACAGCTACAACTAAACAATCAAATATTTGCATTATTAAAAGCTAACCGAAACTGATACATATCTTCAACTGAATAGATAAAGTCCTATAACTCAGACGTAAAAGATATTTACTCCACAATACAAGGAACAGAACAAATCTTCTAACTGACTGTCTCCAGATACTAACGACATCCAAATGCTGATGATGTGTCAAATCCTGACGACACATCAAATACTGATGACACCCGAACAGCCAGATCCTGAGCTTCCTTTGATAATTGAGAATCAATACGTAACATAATTTTACATATTAAGAATGTAAATTAAAAACTGAATAGTTTACTTAGAATTTGAAAAATTCCAAGTTAAATTTGAATTTGAAAAAGAAATATGCAGAGATATCTGAAATATTTATAATTCAAATTTCAGTTAATTTCCAAATTAATAAAATTAATATTGATTTACTGGAGATTAATCTGTTGCAAAACATTAGCTGAGTTCTTGCCTTAGGATGAAGAATTTAGCATTCCAATTTCGCCTAAAAGTCTAGTGAAAGTTGCTTCATCCAAAGGTTTAGTAAAAATGTCAGCCAACTATTTTTCTGTTGGTACAAAAATGAGCTCAATGGTACCATTTGTAGAATGTTCTCTAATAAAATGGTACATAACATCAATGTGATTTGTCCTAGAGTGATTAACTGGATTAGCTACTATAGATATAGCACTAGTATTATCACACATAATAGGAATTTTATGTAACACTAGGCCATAATCCATTAGTTGATTTCTAATCCAAAGCACTTGAGCACAACAACTTCCTGCAACTATGTATTCAGCTTCAGCTATAGAAGTTGATACAAATTGATGTTTCTTGCTATACCATGATACAAGTCTCTGTCCAAGAAATTGACAGCTTCCACTAGTGCTCTTTCTGTCAACCCTGCATCCAGCAAAATCTGCATCTGTGTAACCAATAGCTTCAAAACCAGTTCCCTTAGGATACCATAATCCCACGTTTGGAGTTCCCTTCAAGTATCTGAAAATCCTCTTCACAACCATCAAATGTGATTCTTTTGGATTGGCTTGAAATCTTGTACATAGACATGTTGCAAACATGATGTTTGGTCTACTTGCTGTTAAATAAAGCAATGATCCAATCATCCCTCTATAGCTTGAGATATCTACACTCTTGCCCTTTTTATCTTCATCCAACTTTGTTGCAGTAGACATAGGTGTAGATGCAGGTGAACAATCAATCATTCCAAACTTTTTCAATAGATCCTTGACATATTTAGTTTGGCTGATGAAGATACCATCACTTCTTTGATTGACTTGAAGTCCAAGGAAGTAACTCGGTTCCCCCATCATACTCATTTCATATTCACTTTGCATAAGCTTGGAGAATCTTTGGAAAAGTTTCTCATTAGTAGAACCAAAGATGATATCATCCACATAAATCTGAACTAGGATCATATCTTCACCATGTTTCTTGTAGAAGAGAGTCTTGTCTATGATTCCTCTAGTAAAACCATGCTTCAGTAGGAAATCTGATAGTGTGTCATACCAAGCTCTAGCTGCCTGTTTTAGTCCATATAGAGCCTTGAGTAAGTTGTACAAAAAATTTGGAAATTTTGGATCTTCAAAGCCAGGTGGCTGTTGCACATAAACTTCTTCTTCTAACTCACCATTCAGAAAGGCACTTTTGACATCCATTTGATACACTTTGAAGTATGAATGTGCAGCAAATGCTAGGAAAATTCTTTTAGCTTCAAGTCTTACAACTAGAGCAAAAGTTTCATCATAATCAATTCCTTCTTCTTGTGAGTAGCCTTTTGCAACTAACCTTGCTTTGTTTCTGGTAACTATACCATTTTCATCCATCTTGTTCCTGAATACCCATTTTATTCCAATAATACTTCTATTCTTTGGTGCAGGAACTAATTTCCAGACTTTGCTTCTTTCAAACTAATTTAGTTCTTCCTGCATGGCAGATATCCAATCATGATCCAAAAGAGCTTCATCAATTTTCTTAGGTTCTACTTGAGACAGAAAACATGCATGTAGGTACTCATTAGCAGTTGCACTCCTATTCCTCACACCAGCAGTAGGATCACCAATAATTGCATCTCTAGTGTGTCTTCTATCCCACTTTCTTGTATGAGTTTATTGACTTGTGCCTTCATTATTTTCTTCATTATTGGTATGACTGCTGGATCCTTCTTCTCTTTCTCCCCCTGAGTTTGTGCTCTCAAATTCAGGTGTTTGAGATGAGTTTCCATTTTCATAATTTTCCTGTTGAGTAGTCTCTTCATTTAATGTCTGTTGTCATCAACTTCATCTTCTCCATCAGAGTCACTATCAATGTTGAGGTTTTGAAATGCCAGGGCTTCAACTTCATTATCATCAAGGCATTTTAATCCTGGACATTTGTCATCATCAAAGGTCACATCTGTGCTCTCCATAATCTTCTTTTGATCAATCACATAAACCTTGTAGGCTGTTCTTTCCAGTTAATCTCCCAGAAAAATTGCTTCAAAAATTTTGAGTCAAATTTTTCCACATATTCAGAGTTGTCTTTCAAAATGTAACACTTGCTTCCAAACACATGAAGATGCTTTACAGTAGGCTTTCTCTTAGACATGATTGAGTAGGGTGACTTGCCATGTGCCTTGTTAATGAGATATCTGTTCTGAGTGTAACATGCAGTGTTAACAGCCTCTTCCTAGAAACTTGTTGGCAACTTGGCATCTTACAGTATTGTCCTGGCAGCTTCAACCAGTGTTCTATTCTTTCTCTCAACTACTCCATTTTGTTGAGGTGTCCTGGCAGCTAAGAATTCTCGAACAATGCTTTTGCCTTTGCAGAATTCACTTAATGTAGCATTTCTGAATTTTGTTCCATTATCACTTCTCAATCTTTTCACACAATTATAATCTTCATCATGTTTTTCTATCTTCTTGATGTGCTCAATTATGATGTGTGGAGTTTCATCCTTTGAGTACATGAACTCTACCCAAGTGTATCTTAAGAAATCATCCACCATCACAAGTGCATATTTATTCCTTGAAATTGATAAGACATTCACTGGCCCAAATAAGTCCATGTGAATAAGTTACAAGGGTGCACTTATAGAATTCATAGTTTTTGACTTGTGACTAGATCTTTTCATTTCCTTTCTGACAAGCTTCACAAACTTCAACTTGAGCAAATTCCAGTTTGGGCATGTCTCTTACACACTCCTTTTTGACTAAGGTGTTAATTGCCTTGAAATTCAAGTGAGACAGCTTCTTATGTCATAGCTTTCTTTGTTCTTCTGATGCCTTGGTGTAGAAGCAGCAGATACCATCCTTATTTGTTCAGTCCAAGTCTGCAATAAACAAGCTTCCTTTACTTGCTCCTTTCAGAGCAACTTCACCAGTTTTCTTGCTGGTAAAAGTGCATTCTTCTTTGTTGATTAGAACTTCAAAGCCTTTGTCTACAAACGTCACCAATGGGCCAGCTTTCTCCTCAAACTGTAATAGCAGGGCCTTATCACCTGTCATATGTCTGGAACATCCACTGTCAATGATCCATATGACTTTCTTCACTTTTCCCTGCACACATTAAGATTTAGGTGTGTTTAGTGACCCAAGCAGTGTTGGGTACTTTCTTCTTGTTAATTGATTTAGCAGAAGTAGAGTGAGTTTTTTCAGATAAAATAGAGTTCAATGATTGTTGTGTATTTTCTCTTTCTGATGTAGACTAAAGTTTTGTTTCTTTAAGGTCTACTCTCAGTTTGTGGCAACTCTTCATCACTTTTAAGTTGCAAGGGTTGCAGTCAAACTTATCACAGAATGAGTAGGAATCATTTAAATCTGCTTCATTGTATTTGCAAGCTCCTTCAGTTGGCTTACTAACAACCTTTTTACAGAGGTGAGTTAGATGACTAGCAGAGCCACATCTTTCACACTTCTTTCTAGAAGCATCTGCAACATAAGTCATATTATTGCTTTTATTTATCCCTATTTTCCCATTTCTATTTTTCTTCATCTTTCTTGCATCTTCAATCTTTATTCTTTTGACAAGAGTCTTGGTACTTTGATTGTCCATGAGATTTTCTTCAGCCTTAGAAGATTGAGTTGAGTTTGCATTTTTCTCTTCATTATCCTCATCTGCAATTTCTTGCTTGATAATCAATTCTTCTTCACTGAATTCTACTTCACAAGACTTGAACACAGGTGACCTAACCTTTTTCAGCATTGCTGGAATATTTCATTCTCTGTTCCTTTTCCTTTGTCCCTTATGGTTTTCTTTTTGCTGTTCAAGGCATCATAATCAAGACTAATAGCAATGTTTGCACATAGTTTATTTTTCTCATGGTACTGACTAACCAATTCAGATACATTCTTGAAGGATTTTAACTTTACTTCATTTTTCTCCAGTTTTTCCCTTAGCACAACCTCAATCTCATTTGCACACTTGAGCTTGTTCTTCAGATAACCATTTTCTTGTTTCAGGGCTTTAAGCTCCACTATCAACAATTTAGTCCCTTGTTTTTCACTCTCAAGCTTCTCATTCAACTTTGTTAATATGCTAACTTCTTCATTAGTAGCAACCATGCTTGTGTGGATGTGAAATATTTATGTGCTTATCTTCTCAACAGTTTACTTATATTGATTCACATTTCAAGATAAGCTTTATCTTTCTTTGCCTTCTTGGGTTTCCTGCATTCTGTAGCAAAGTGGCCTAGTTCATCACAATTGAAGCACCTTATCTTAGATCTATCAACAGATCCAATTTTGCAGCCATTCTTGCTATCTGAATTGTACTTCCCTTTTTCCTTCCAGCTGCTCTCTTTATTGAAAGACTATCCTTTATTCTTGAAGTATCTTGGCTTCTTTACTCTAATATTAGAGAATTTCCTAGCCAAATAGGCCATTGACTGATCTATCTCATCCAGTTCTTCAAGAGTATAGAACTCATCTTTTTCCAATTCCAGAATGACTTGTTCTTGTGAATCATTTGTTCTTTGCTTACTTATTGAGGCAACTGGAGTTTGAGATCTTGGTTCATCATTGGATGTTTGACTTTCATTTACAATTAAGGTACTTGAGCCATCCACAACATGTCCTTGACCAGATCTCAATGATTGTCTTTGAATAATCTCTAGTTCATATGTTTTAAGAATTCCATATAGAACTTCCAGTGTTATTCTGCTCAAGTCTCTCCCTTCCCTGATTGCTGAGATTTTCTATATTAAATGATCAGGAAGAGTAAGCAAGAACTTTAGATTCACTTCTTCAGCTTCATATTATTTGTCATGAAGTTGCAAGTCATTTATCAGCTTATTGAATCTTTCAAACATATCAGTAATGCTTTCCTTTGGCTTAGCCATGAAACCCTCATACTGTGAAATCAGTATCCTTATTTGATTTGATCTAACTTCCTCAGTTCCCTCACAGAGTATCTCAATCTTTTCCAATATTTTCTTGGCAGTGTCACAGTTGACAATGTTGTTGTACATTACATTGTCAAGTGATTCAATCAAAATTATATGCAAGCTGCTATCCAGGGAAACTTTCTCTTTTTCAGGATCAGTATACTCAGCAGGATCTTTTGGAGCATAAAGAGCTGGGATAATCCTGTCTCCATCTGTAGATTCCTCAATTCTAACTGTAGAAATGAAAGGTCCATCCTTGAGGATCTGAATGTAGAGTGGATTTGCCATCTTGATAAACAACATCATTTTCTTTTTCCAAAGAGTGTAGTTAGCTTTGTCAAAGGTAGGAATTTTGATGCCAATGATTTTTTGTGTATTCATTCTTCCAGGATCTTGAATCTGTTTACTTTCAGATTTTGCTTTGAAGCCACTTGTTAGGAAATGAATAACACACAGGGGGAGGGGGTGAATGTGTTTTTACTGTTTTTAGGCTTTTCTTGAATGTTTTTGGCTTGGTTGAACAAAGTAAATTTAATCTTGTAGAAATGTGTTACTGCAGGAATTTAAACATGCAAGAATAAGGAACACATATCTTTTCAAAACTCACTTAATTTTGTATTAAAATTAAGAATGTTTTGCTACGAAATTTCTAGGCTCTTTGATGTGAAAGAGCTTAGCTTCTCCCTAAGAGTGTTACAAGATTTCTATCTAAATTGTTACAACTGACTAAGGACCAATGTTAACTTTATAACTCAGTTAACTGCTGGTTTACACAGTGTGTAATAAGACATGCTATTAGCTTTTCTAAACTGTCAATTGTCATTTCTATTCATAGAAAAGCAGATCTTCCATTTCTGGCTTAGCATATCTTTAGCATCCCGTGTTCACTTTAATCTTCCTCTGTCAGTTAATCTTTACCATTGATCTTGCACATTCTTCAAGCTGCTTTTTGTAGACTTGTCAATCCAGCTGTTGGATTGTTTATTGATTGTTTGTCTTGGATATTGAACTGATCTGCAAATTTGTACTTTGTGATTGTACCTCGAGATCTCCAGTTTAGGTCTATAGAACACTTGACATCTCGATAAGTATATTGTCTTATAGAGATCTCTAGTACTCTAAATTTAGTTTGTCTTGTAGAGGTCTTCAGTTCTCTATAAGAGAATTTTGGCTTGTCGAGATCTCTAGTCTTCACATCTTCCCTTTGACTTATCGATAACTCTTAGTTCTCTAGTAGCTTCTTGACTTGTCGATATCTCAGACTTCTCTAGTCAAATTTAACTTGTCGATATCTCAGAGTTCTCTAGTCAAAATTTAACTTGTCGATGGCTCTGAGTTCTCTAGCGAATTTTAACTTATCGATATATCTGAGTTCTCCAGTGGAACTTGACTTATCGATAACTCAGAGTTCTCTAATGAATGTAGACTTGTCGATAACTCTGAGTTCTCTAGTGAAAAAATGACTTGTCGATATATCCAACCTTCATGTCTTCTTGACTTGTCGATATCTCACTGAGTTCTCTAGTTGCTTTCATGACTTCTCGATAAGCCATTCTGGAGTTCTCGAATGACTTCTCTATAAAATTAAATCTGTGACTTGTAGAGATCTTGACTTAGAGTATTTTTCTTCAAACAGATTTATTCAACTCCAAGCTTCTTTAAAATTCTTTTGAGGCATGATCTTCTTGATCTTCTTCCAGATAGAATTCTTAGGCTTGATACTGTTTCAGGAAAAAGACTCAAGTCTGCTCCTTGCATTTTTACAGACTTTAAGTGTTACAAGTACAAAATACAGATTAAGATAACAACACAACTTACTTAGGGTTGACCCCAAGTTTAGCTGATTACTAAAAATAACAGTTCATTAATCTCCTCCTTAGATCAGATGTCCATTTGGCTTGCTTCATACTTTGATCAGGGAAACTAGTGATATTGTTATCTTCAGTGATCTTTGACATCATCACTTATATATTACAAAGATCAATATAAATTGTTATTTGATTCATCTGTTCTTACTTTACTTTCATAATACATCGATTTGTTAAGTAATTGTATCTAACCCCCCTTAAATAATTACTTTACTGGGCAACAAGTGGTATCGGAGCGGTCAAATTAACTGTTAATTTGCAATGGTCAAGATGTTTGGAAGTAACTATGAAAGCATGAAAATTCCCATCCTGAAGAAATATGATTACTCTACATGGAGAGTAAAGATGTTGATGTTCCTTGAAGCCATTGAAGATGCACATGTTCATATCATCAAAACAGGATCCATATCCTATGGAAATTGTGACTATGTCTGCAGATGCTCCTGAACACTATGCCAAAAAGGAAAAATCAAAGTGGTTAGATCCTGAAAAAGTTGCGATGCTTAAAGATGCTAAAGTCGAGAATTTTATGCACAACAGTTTGGACAATGTAATGTCAAATAGAGTTATTTCCTACAAGACTGCAAAAGAGATATGGGATGCCTTGGAGATATAGTGTCAAGGTACGATGGCAATAAAGAAGACCAGAAGAGCTGTTCTTATGCAAGAATATGAGAAATTTGATGCCAAGGCTGATGAGTCAATTACTGACATATTTGATAGATTTCTGACACTACTGAATGATCTGTCATTGGTTGGAAAAGAATATGAAAGGGAAGACTGAAACACCAAGTTTCTGAGAGCCCTTCCAAAAGATTGGGATACACAGGCCTCAATAATCAGGCATCAATATGATCTTGATTCTCTGACCCTGGATAAAGTGTATGGGATGCTGAAGACTCATGACTTGGAGATCCAGCAAAGGAAGAATAGATAAGGTCAGAAGATGAAGGATGTGGCTCTTAATGCCGAGACTCACAAAGGAAAGGAAAAGATCGGTGAGAGGTCAAGGAGAAGGAACATATGGAAGAATCAGATACTGATGATGTATCAGATCCTGACACAAATACTGACGAGGATTCTGAGATTGATATGGATGATCCTCAAGTGGTTGAAATAGCTCCAATACTTGTGAAAGGTTTCAGAAGGATGAGGTTTGGAAGACCACAAAGAAAAGGTGGTTTCAACAGAAGGTTCTCTGGTCAAGGCAAAGACAGGTTCAGAAAGAGTGATGGTCATTACTACAAGGAAAGAAAGTTTTACAAGACCAAGTTGACATGTTACAACTGTAATGAAAGGGGACATCTGGCTAGTGAATGCCCCAAGACAACTGGAAAAGCTTTGGTCACAACAAACTCTAACAAAGACTGGATGGATTCATCAGGAACTGATAATGATGATGAATGTTATGCACTTATGGCAGCCCATTGAGAGAATGCCTCTGGAACTGATTAGGTACCTTCAGTTGTATTTCCTGTTGATATTGATAATTTGTCCGAACTGAAAACTTTCTTATACTCTTTGCATGTTACTTGTAAAAGTAAGACTATTGAATATGATAGTTTGATGGCTGATAATAAGAGGCTTAAAGAAAGAAATGATTTCTTAGAAGCTGAGTTAGTTTGCATGAATGAACATATAAAAGCATGTAAGAAAGCACAACATAATGAAACTCATATAAACATCAGGTATGCTAGACTAGAGAAAGTTCTAGAACAGGAAAGAGAGGTGTTTAAAACTTGGATGACCTTATGAAAGAAAGTTCATGATTTCATCAGTGATAAGAACTGGAAAAAATGTCTAGGTTATTAACAAATTTGCTCATAGGAACATCAATAAATCCATTAATAACAATACTCCAGTTAAGTTTGTTGGAACTGATGAAAATGGAGTTAATTCAGTCTATAAATTTGGTTCTACCTTTAAGAACAATGCTGAAGAAAAACCTGAACGTAGAGTCCCTGCTAAAAAGAAAGAAGATCCTAAAATACAAGGCAAGAAAGTTAAAAACATAGGACTTCTCTCTAAGAGTCAAGTAGAAAAGAAAATATGTGAGGTAACGTCTAAGGCTCCCAAACCTAGGTCAAAGAGAGGTAGAAATGGAAAACAAGGAATAAACGAGGCAAACAACTATAAGTACATTCCTAATGCACCTATGAAAGCTTGTTTAAACTGTGGTAATACTAATCATATTGCGATTGATTGTAGGAAGCCTAAAAAAAGTTTCTGAAATTCCTGAATCTAACATTAGTGGTAGATCAGTATTATACAAACCACAAAATCCTTATTCTCACTGTGGAAGCAGTTGGCATTCTATTTACACTTTTAAATATTATCATAGTTTGTATCACAACAAGTATGATCCTTTGCCAAAATTCAATAAAATTGTTGTTTTAAATAGAACTGCTAAACTGAATGTGCATACATCTTATAAAGTCAAAAATGTTAAGACAAATCCTGATGGAGTGAATCCTGATGGACTAAATCCTGACAAAAGGTCTGCTAATGTAATAATGCATAAATGTGAAAAATAACCCAACAAGTGTGGGTTCTCAAAAATTCTGACTGATTTCCATATTTCTGATTATAGGGAAACAAGAAAAATATGCTTGTCTTGGACAATGGCTGTTCAACACATATGACTGGAAATAAATCCCTATTGTCAGAATATGAAGAGAAGGCTAGTCCAATGGTTTCTTATGGAGATGGCAATGTTGGAAAACACTGGGATATGGCAACATTATCATTGGAAATGTCATCATCTCAAACGTAGCTCTGGTAGATGGAGTGAAACACAATTTGTTGAGCATTAGTCAAATCACTGACAGAGGTTTCTATGTCGTGTTCTATGATATGCATTGTGAAGTAATTCATGAAATCATAAGGAAAACTGTTTTCAAAGCTTATAGACATGGAAACATTTACGAAGCCAAACTTTATGCAAATACTGATGGTCCGGAAACTTGTCCGGTAACCAAGGCATCAATAGATGAAAGTTGGAATTGGCACAAGAAGCTTTTTAATCTCAACTTCAATAATCTCAATGAACTGGTGAAGAAAGATTTTGTAAGAAGTCTACTTGTAATAACCCCAATTTTTGGAAAATTTTGAAACCCTTATGAATAGTGTTTTTGCTGAATGAGAAAACTTTTCATGCCACACTATGTAGGGGTTCTGTTATGGATATTCTAGGATATTATTAGTACTCTATGAAGTATATAAGTGTATGTAAAGATCGTCAGAATCCAATTCCGAACACTTTGGTTTTTCCCGGAAATCCACAAGATACGGAGAGAATTGAGTATAAGGTAACAGGATAAAAATGATTTAAATTAAAGGATTATAATAGAGGATCATAAAAAGGAATATAATGTATTGAGAAAGGTTAAGGGAACCTAAGTAATAAGATCCCGGGTATGATCCTTCAAACGATAAACGAGAACGAAAGTTAAGCGAACCGTATAACAGATCAGCGGTCATTAGGCAAACGATTAGGAAGTTAATCAAAGGGATTAGTGGGAATGATGTCATCCAACCAATAGAAAGAGGACAAGGAAGGGAGGATGACATCATGAGGATGATATAAGCATGACATGGGAAGGAAGGAGGTGTGGTTGAATGAGAACCACACAAATTCAAGGGCAAGAAGGTAATTGACTAAAACAAGCACAAAAACCAAGCAACCAAGCCAAGCAAAAATCATTTTCATCAAAAATCAAAAGCAACCAAGGCTTTGTTCATGAAGCTCTCGGGTGGTTTTCTTAAAAAATGAAAGTCCAAGCTCCTCCACTTACTATTTAGCAAGGTAATTATCTAAGCTTCCCCATGGATAGTTACATACTTCCTATAAGTTTAAGCTTCTAATTCCAAGCCAATCTTTTTCTATAAATCATGAAAGAAGATGGTGAATAGTGTTTTCAAGAACTAAAATTTGTGTTCTTGAAGTTTTGTTTAGATTAAGCTTGGATAAGGGCTTTAAAGGTGATTCCAAGCCATTCTCTTGATTCTCCACTCTCCAAGGAAGGTATAAACTACAAACCCTAGCTTTAGTTTTGAGTAATTAGGATTGAATGTGTTTGATATAGCATATGTGAAGCATGATGCTTGATTGGTTGAGGTTTGGTTGAGTTTGTAGAGATTAGTTGGTTTTATTGCATTGTTGGAGTTGTAAATCTTGGTAATTAGTTAAAGAACCTAAGTAAAGCCTTTAGTTCATGTGAGGAATAAGTATAAATGGTTAATGTGGATTTGTTGGGGCTGTTATGATGTGGTTTGGAGGGATATTGGTTGTATGATTGATTTGGGGTTGATTTGTGGTTGGTATTGAATGGTTTAAAATTTGGGAAATCGCGTAAACATAGCCGTCGTAACGTCCGATTTCCTGTAGACTGTTTTTGTGCATAACATTAGGACCCGAGAACCCCCTGCTAGATTATGACCACTGCCATGTTTAGATAGCTCATGTTACGAGCTTCGTTTTGATATGTAGTTCGTTCGATTCCGATGCACGGTTTAGGAGAAACGACCGTTTCAAGTAACGGCGTTTCGCGAACGAAACTTTTCCCCTCGCCTTACTTTGAAACATAGATTAAAGACCAAAAAGGGTTAATTAATGTATGAAACATTTATGGTAAGTGTGTTAGGCAGTTGGTAAGATACTCGCGAAGGAATCGCTTTAAAACTCGTAAAGGTTAAATTATTAAAAATGGTGGAGCCGCGGGTACCCGAGTGACTTAAGCAAATTAGTGAGCGCAAAACAAGCGTTAGAGTCTAAGTTAGTTAAAGTATAGATTTACAAGTAATTTTGGTTTAATTCCAACTTACTTGTTGTTTATAGGTTACCAGACTCGTCCCGAGCCTTTTATCACCCCAAGTCGCTCAGGCAAGTATTCTATCCGTTATACTGTTGTTGTGATGTATACATTTGTTTATGCATGATCTTGCGATAAATGCATATTGGTTATTTAGCAAATTCTTGCGATATATTGTAGCATGTGATATGGTATATATGCATGCCTGTTTCATATTCTTGAAATATATATCTGTTGGTTCAGTTGATAATGCCTATGCTAGAGGATAGCGGTAATTTGCATATACCCTTAGTATAAGGACCCAAAGGTGAAAATATTTTCTAAAACCGGGAGTCGAGGATCCCGAGTAGATTTTGTATATATGGATATGGATATATATATATATATTTATATATATATATATATATGGTTATAGTTTTCCAAACTATTAATCGAATAAGGGTTATTCGATAACTTTATATTAATTATTGAATATTATTTCAAATATTATTCGAGGGCTTATGACTCCTTTATATTATTATTGAATATTACTTGGATATTCAATCGAGGATGTATGACTCCTTTATTTTATGAATATTATTTATAATATTCATTCAAGGTATTATGACTCCGCTTATTACTGAAATATATTCTTTATTTTATTAAAGAATAAGGTGTCAATAATCAAACTTATTTTCGATTATTCAAATAAAGATAATACTTTCACATAAGTATGTCTTTGATTATTTAATACTCGTTTCAAGTATAAGTTTTAATACTTCTACTTCAATTATTTTTATAAAGATAATTCTTTGTGGGAATATTATTTAAATAATAATATTCAGACATTTTCTAAATATTCTGGGGACTGATTTACTTCATTAAATCAGTTTTACTCCAAACACTCTTTAAAGTGTTTTCGAGTCTTTAAAATGATTTTCAAAAGTTAGAGCGGATCCCAAAACTATTTTTATATTTAAGATCTTCCTTTTAAAAAGGGGATTTAAATACTCGCTCAAAACCTGGGGGATCCGGCTCGGTGGTGTGTTTTATATTCGCAACAAGGTTGCTGTCTTGGTAAAAGAGTTTTTGATTACTTACCCAATACTCGGGAAGTAAAATTCTTGGAACAAGTTAATCCATTAACAGGCATCGCCTGGAAAATATCGGTGAGTTCTCCTTTCCAAATAGATACGACTTCTTGGTGGAGCCGTATCAACAAGTTTCTACTTGGGGAAAGTGGGGATGAGCTTTACGTTTCAGAGTCATGGATTTCATCTGAACTAGGAGTGGCGTAAGTGGCCGAGTAGCGCCGGCCCAGCCTTATTATATTGGCCCAAATGGCCTGGAAGTTCCGCTAAGGCGGTCCATTCCTTAGGAGTTCAGTGTTCGGTTGACAAGTAAATCCGACAGGTTCTCCTCTACATGTAGAAAATGGTGGGGTTGTACTACTACGACTGATCATCGTAAGTGGTCTTCCTGGCGCGGCAAACTCCCGTAATGAGTTCATCATCCAATTGGATAATTTTTGCAACACTACCCAGAGCACTTCGATAGAACGGCTACGGTTGGGCGATTGTTGAGTGTTGGCAGGGTCAAGTTTTCAAAATGATGTTTACATCAAATGAAGTATCTCGTAACTTCATTTTATTTTGATAATATTTTAAAGATTTAATCTATTCAAATCTTGCCTTATAGTCTCATCTATGTGATGAACTTTTGAAGCTAATTATAACTTGAACGGTGGTAGTTCAAGTAGTATTTGGGAAAGATATAAGTATATTGGGGTATCTTGTAACTTCATCTTTTAAACTTATATCTAGTAAATGATTATCTTATGCATGACAAAGATTTTCAGAAAAACGTTGAGACAAGGTTAGATATATGAGATCACCTTACAACGATATTTTTTTTATACAGTTATACACTGGGACTTTGTGTATATTGTGCATGGAAGAGGACTTCCAATATTTTGAAAAGTATATATGTATATATATATATATACTGAATATTTTGCGACTTCATCGCATTAAGATATCAACTTGGTTCATTTCTTTTGACCAAGACTTTCATGAGTACTATGAGAAGGCTCATATATTGTTAATCATTATACATATTATTTTGGTGGGCTTGCTGCTCACCCTTGCTTTCTTCTTTCATCACACAACATCAGATAGACAAGATGAACCGGACCAAGCTCCCGATTCGCAAGAGGTTAGGAGACGTTCCGCAGTTTTCTAGAAGCACTGATGCCGCCATAGCTGAGGTAAGAACTACCAATAGGCTAGGCTTTCAACTTTTGATGTATCAGATTATGTATATTTATGAATTGTAATAATGGCAAAGAAATGTAAATTTATTCAGAAACCTGTTTAAGGTGTATTGGCATATAATTGTGGAATAAAACGACTTGTGATTATTTTTGGATATTCATCTCTGAGACTATAACTTGTGGTGTGTGTGTTTATTGTGGGGTCACAGTACAGAGTAGTTGATTATTTATTAAGATTGGGTGTTGTTAAGGGAAATGGAACTCGTGACAACCCGGATCCCCGACCTCGGATTTGGGGGTGTTACACTACTTGTGGAAAAAAGTCTCAAATCAGGAAAGAAGGCAAATCCTGATGAAAATGCACATGTTGAGAGGGCGAAATGTAAGAGTATCAGGAATTGATAGCATAGTTACAGGGGGAGTTTTGCATGGACCTAATCCTGTAATTTTTTAATTGCTAATGATTTGTCAACTTTTCATAGAGTGGTTAGTGGAGAAAAGATTTGTTGATTTTGATAATAAATTTAAGAATGCAAATGCCGAAGGGGAGAAATCATGATAAAATTACTGATTTTAGATTACAAATTTTATCTCAGCAAGTGATGGACAAGACATGACTTTTCTTGAAAAGGACGGTAACATTATTTCTTTCATGATTTTTAAGTGTTACAAATTTGTTTTAATTTATTTTGAATAATCATGTAATACTTGTCATCATTATTCTTTTTATATTGGGAATAGGTGCATGAAAAGAGATTTTGTGTTATTTGCCTAGATACGCGTAATATTATGCATGCATTATTCATTATTACACGGTTACTCAAAGTGTCTCTTTAAATTCCCAATAGGTTTTGATTATAAAATCACGTCTCCTACTTCCCAAAAACATCAATCACTCTCAATCGTATCTCTCGCAACATCAAAGATGTAAATCTAAAATCTTAAAAACTTCACCCTCATTCTCACAATGGCTCACTTCTTCACTCGAAAATATGGCGTATACTTTACTGCTCTTAATCTTGTAGAAGGAAGATTTACATTGACCCTTTCGGACTGAGAGTCCTAATCAATGGTCAAAATTTTCATCCTGCTGGAATTCCAGATGATTCTTAATCATATGTGCTGGGATGATCAGCTTGAATTGCATCTTTTTAATCTGGAGGTTCACTTCGAAGAGGTTCGACGAGCTGAGGAGAAATAGGAACGTCGACTCGAACTCTTGGCACTTCAAGAGAATATTGTTTCTCTTACGTCATCCATCTCTCGCATATACCGAAGGTGAGAGATGAAGAAAAAGGAGGACAACAAGAAGACTAAGGAAGAGTAGTTCTATTTCTTAGGAATTCGGATTCAAAATATTTTGTGGTCTGTCTTGTAATGAATTTTTAATATTAATAATGAAAATTCTCTTTTTGTTTACCTTCTGGCTCATAACTTATGACTGTTGATTATCTTGATATTTGTATGTGTGATTTTGACTTCATATGTTTTGAAATTTATATTTTACATTTTCATAACTAATCATTCTCAAGATATCTTCATATTAATGATATTGGAACAGATCAACAAAATAGGTCTTTAAGCAAGAATCAGAAAATTTTACAAAGTGTATTCTGATAAAAAAAAATGGTATTGCATATACAATGTTTAATTTTCACTTGATCAAAAATTGTGTTTACCTCAAGAATTGTGGGTGTTTTTGTCTAACAAAATGCTTTACAAATATAATTTTCCAAATCCTGACGATGTGGGACAGGCCACATCCAACCCTGTTCCTGACCAAAATGTCCATTTTTCTTCACTTAAATCGAAATAGAATATCACCTCTGATTCTTCTCAAAAGGAATTAGTTATAAAATCAAAGATAGTAGCTAAGTCTGATTTGTCTCAGAGAAAATCAGGTCTAAATGTTGTTTCACTCTCACCTATATCTTTGGAGCAACAAGGTGGAGTAAGGAAGAAAAGTGTTTCCTCAGTAACACACATCAAGGAAATTGAAGAAAGAAAGAAAAGGAAAATTCGAGTTGATATGAAGCTGGTTGATGAATCATCACACCCTGAAAGTGACAGTGATGGTCCAATTGTGTTCAAGAAGCCAGCTAGACGAGTGGAGTTTACTGGTGCTAGTACAGGAGAAGATCAAAATTTGATTGTAGCTGCTAAACCTAAGAAAAGAAGATTAATGAAGTTAGCAGAAAAGGTTCACAAGAAATCAAATGGTCTTAAAGTGTTGGCTGATATTGCTCTGGATTAGGAATCTACAAATCCTGACAAATCTTTGTCAAATCCTGACAGGTCTCAAGCAATTCCTGACAAGATTGTGATAATTCCAGATCAGGTAATATCTACATCTCACACAGCCAAGAAAGTTGAAATTGCTAAGGAAGTTGATCTGCAGAAGTCTATAAAGAGGAAAGCAAAGATTTCATCTATTTCACAAAGCAAGAAGATCAAACTTCAATCAACACAAAAGGGGTACAATACACAAGAACCATCTTCTCAAAGTGAAGTTGAACCTGTTCAAGCCCCAGCTACACAAGAACCACCTGCTCAAAGTGTAGGTGCAAGCATATTATCACATCTGACAATTCCTGACATTAATCAAGGAAGTCAAATTTCTTTGGTTGATGACATTATGAAGATAGTACAAGAAAGGGAAGCTCATCAAAAGCACATTGCTAAAATGGATGCTGTTATCCATGATCCTATATTTGAGGGAAACACACAAGAACCTTCAGTTCAAAGGGTTGAAGAAGCTTTTATACCTCAAGTCACACAAGAACCAATAGTTCAAAGTACTGTTGCAGACTTAGTATCGAATTCTACTAAGGGATCAATTTTTGACGAGCAGCACATTCCTGACACAAGGATAATTCCTGATGAAGCAGTTCCTAATTCTACAGCTGTACTGATCACTTCTCAAGATAAGCTTGAAGCAATCTTAGTACAACCACTCAAGGCTATACCAATGGTTGATACTCCTCAAGGTACAAATCCCCTAAACTCTATTTTATCTGATCATATGACTATGATTAGACCTTTACAAAGGAATACCTCTAGTCATATGCTCATAGATAACTCTTTACATCCACCTCTTATTTTCTATAGGACAAACTTTTCTAAGCTTTTCATGTGAGACTGAGAGAAAAGATTTAGTGAAAAACAGAATTCAAGAGAGGCAGGATCCTTACCTGGCAAAAGGAGAGATAGATGAGAGACAGGATTTAGTTGATCTTTGTGAGGAAGCTCTGACTATTAAAAATCATGAGGTGAGTGAAGTGAGAAGTGATGAGATCACTTTAAAACAATAAAGAGATTTAGGTACTCATGGTTCTTTTCTTACAAGATCTATACAGGTAACTAATCCTTTGAAGTCAAATCTTGATTTAAAGCTCAAAGGAATAGTTCCTAATTCTGATGTTGATTCTGATATTACTATGAGATATTCTGGTGAACAAGATGATTCTGATGACTCTAATGATGATAATCCTGATGATACTATTTTGAAAGTTGGTATTGAAGCATTTAAATTCTCTACTTTTGGTTCATCATTTGATCATGCTTCTATTCTACATCCTCATAGAGCTTATGAATGGAACCATTCTTGGAAATTACCAAGTGCAAAGATATCTATGGAATCTACTCAAACTTTAGTTGATCATGTTGTTCAATTGGTTTCAAATACTGATATGAAAGCATCTATCAAATCCACTACCTTTTTAGTCAAAGGACTGCATTCTTCTGTCTCTGCATTCAAGGAAGATACTATTAAAATCAGAGAAGAGCTTGTTGATCTTTCTGTGACTATCAAAGGTACAAACAAACAAAGTGGTTTGCTAAAGAGAATGTTTAGTGTGGAAGCAAAACAAGATCAAATTTCTGAAAAATTGACAGCTTTGGAAGTTAGTCAGATTGCTACAAATTCCAAGTTGAATGCTATTTTCTCTCTACTACAGAGTCTAGTTGCCAAAAAGGGGGAGATAGTATCAAAGATAAAATGTCAACCTGAATCAGTTTAAGTAAAAATACCAATTCTAATGATGATGGTGATGAAGAATAAAAGGAGACACCTGATGCTATGAAAGTTGATACTTTAAAAGTTCAATCTGGAACTGGAATTCAAAGTCAAAAGAAGACACAGTCAAATCAAGTCTCTAAGGATAGATCACATAGATGTAACAGGGAAGCTGCTTTTGTTACTCCTAGTTCAATTTCTAATTACAAAGTTACAAGTTCTGATGATTTTCCTGACACTGAAAGAGTGATAGTGATCCCTAATCCTGTGAAGACTAAAGAAGAAGAAATTCTATTTAGAATGGATTTACAGATTCTCTCTGCTTATGTTAAAGCTATGAATGCTGAAAACATTAAGGAAGAAAAAATGTTTTTGACAGAGAAGAAAGGGCACCGGAAGGAAAAATCATAATAGTTGTTGATAAAGCAGATCAAGAATATGCTTAAAAGATCTGAGAGGAATAGATGGAGGAGTACAAATAAGAAGATGTTGCAAGAAAAAGCATAAAGGAGAGCTCAGGTATTTCCAAAGATCAAGAACAAATTCAAATGGAGAAAGGTTGTTGATCTTAATTATAGAGTTTTACTCCTGGAGGAATATGGTTGGATGGTTTACTTAGTTCAAATACCATGGGAGATAAAAAATCTTGGTTAGAACAAGCTTAGAAGCTGAAGTTGTTTGAACCATTCACAAGAGCTGGAATAGGACATCATGAAGCTAAACTTGTTAACTTAAAGTTGTTGAACTTCACACTTATTGATAGTACATTTTAGAAATAACTGCTGATCATATGGATAGACTTGAAGCTTTGAAGATTATTCTTGAAAAATATGATGGTTTTGAATCTAAACAAAAGATCTTACTCTTATTGCAAATTGTTCAAGTTCAAGTTCTTTCACTTGATGAACTGATGATCATGTCTACAAAAGAATTGAAGTATATTCACTATTGCTCAGAGTTGAAGATAAAACTTCTAGGTTATGGTCAAACATGATTCTTTCCAGTATCAGAAGAACAATATTGGATGATGGTCGATATTATTTCGTATCATATGTTCCTAAATACATAAATTTCAGAGGGCAAGAAATCAACATGAAGAAAGGTAAAGCTGTCATTGAAAATGTTCTTATTCAGAGACATATAACTATGAATCCTGATGGAAGAAAAAGTTACAATGTTTCACTTTAAGACATGATGACAGAAAGAGCACAAATCAGAAGTTTGAGGGTTGCTATCTATCAATTATCTGAAAAAATAGAGTATGAAAAGAATTTGAAGATCAAGTTAAAAGATATTCTGTTGAAAAAGATTGATGACAGAGTTAAAGCTTTTGTTCAAAGATACTGCAGAGTTTATCAAGAAATATGAAGATCTACATCTAAAACAAAGTAAGCTTTAACTACTTATTTTGTCTATCTGGTTTTTGGCACTAGACAATTCTATTGGAATTCATGCTTATTCTGCAATGCATAAATTGGGGGAGATTGTTGAAAATTGGCTAAGTTGAAGATCAGGATCTATGTCACAAGCAATATATGATTAACTGCCGTAATATGATTATCCGTTAAAAGCTTCGATATCATCTGTTGATGATTATTAGTCATCCGTTGATATGCATAAATGATTATCCGTTGAATCTAAAGCATTTATCCGTTGATCAAAGCTATTCGTTGAAGAATGACTTGGATGATATGTCATGACTGCGAGATAAATCAGAAAGTGCTGATTTATAGGATCGTAGTTGATTTAGATATGTAAAGTATTAGAGTTATATTGTGACATATCTTGTAATTGATAGATGACTGATTTTTATTTGTGCAGTATATAAACACAGAATAGGTTATCAAAATGTGTGGTGCACAACTCGAGTTTTCGTATAACCTAGAAGCACTTAAGAATATTATTTTTTAGAGAGTTTGTAACATTTTATTAAAGATCAATATAAACTGTTATTTGATTCATCTGTCCTTACTTTACTTTTATAATACATCGAATTGTTAAGTAATTGTATCCAACCCCCCTTAAACAATTACTTTACTGGGAAACATGATGACTCAGATTCGCAAGGTGGCAGATTTAGGGGTGTCACATTTGGTATGGTGTAATATATTCCTGTAATTTGCACATTCTCGAAACACTCATTTTAGCCACAATGAATTTATTATTCAATAATAACACTTTGTTACAATGATCAATCTCATGTTTACTCTCATTCATCTTGCAAATATTATTCATTTACACTAAAACTTGCATATTCATAAAAAATTACGTCATATTTTCATTTATTTACGAGGCGAATAAAAATTATATTTCAAAATTTTGTCAATATTTGGTGAAATTACTTCGAACTTTCGAGCTTATCGAGCCTATAGAACTTTTTACGAGCTGACACTCAAGTTTGAAATTAAGGCTCGGTCAAACTCGAGACTGACCCCGAATTTTTTAATCAACCTCGAGCCGAACCTGACAGTGTTCGACTCAGTTAGATTTAACCCTAAGTTACATATAGTTATACTCGACTCATAAGGCTCACGAGTTTTATCGAGCCTCTATTCATTATATTTTTTTCATTATGAATATAATTCTATTTAAATATTAAATATTTTATTTATTTTATATGTTTAATCGAATCGAACTCGATCTAAACCGATTATATTTCAAATTTTTGTCAAGATTTGATAAAATCAATTCAAAATTATTGAGTCTATTGAAATTTTTATGAACCGAGATTCGAGCTTGAAATTAAGGTTTGCTAAAAATCGAGCCCGAATTTTTTAATAAAGCTCGAGTCGAACCTGACAGTGTCCAACTCAACTAGATTAAACCCCAAGTTACTTGTAGTTATACTCGGCTTGTAAGGCTCGCAAGTCTTATCGAGCCTATATTATTTATAACCTTTTTATTAAATGTATTTTTATTAAAATATTCAATGTTTTGTTCATTTAATATATTTAATCCAATTGAACTTGAGCTGAACCAATCATATTTTAATTTTTTGTCAGTATTTGGTGAAATCAAAATTCGAGCTTATTGAGGCTATCGAACTTTTTGCGAACCGAGATTCGATCTTGAAATTAAGACTTGGTCGAACTCAAGTTCGAACTCGAATTTTTTCAATCGAGCTCGAGCCTAACGTGACAATGTTCGATTCAGCTCGATTAAATCCAAAATTACATGTAGTTCTATTTTTATATGTCTCAAAAAGCTTGTGTATCTTTTGATATCGAAAGTGTAAATTCAATTTCATATAATTTTTTTTAGTTTTAGATATGTCAACAATAGTTTTTTTAATATTAATATTATGTAAAGTGTGTATAGTTGTTATCTCACGTTATATAGCATAATAATTTTTCATAATATCATAAAAGACATGTACAAAGCAAGTTGTCCAGACATTACTAATAATATAAAAATAAAATAAAATTCACAATAATCGGAAGAACATGAATATTTCTATAGTTCTATATAGCGATGTAATTCGAGTCGGGTCGAGCTGAGTTCGAACTTATCAAATTGAAGTTAGCCTTTTTTTGGAGTCGAACTTAAAAATTATCGACCCCAAAATTTGTATTCGAACTCGATTCATTTACAATACGAGTTCAGACTATAGTTCTATATAACACTGTAATTCAAGTTGGGTCAAGCCGAGTTCGAATTTAACAGATTCAAGTTAGCCTTATTTTTTGGAGTTGAGTCGAGCTTAAAAATTATCGAGCCCAAATTTTCTATTCGAACTCGATTCGTTTACTGTACGAGTTGAGATCGAGCTTTTATTTATAAATTTAAAGAATATAAATATGTTACTAAACTAAATAATTGTTATATAATTTCTGGTCAATCATTATTTAGTGTTTTATTTGTTGAATATAATCATCTGTTTAGTGGCTGATGTATAAAAGTAATGAACTGCATGGCCAGTTAAATATTTTTTAAGAAAAAAGGGGCTCCGCCATAACTCCGTTAAAAAATATTAATACTATTAAATTTTGAAGGGTAGCATCTCATTGGTAACATATATACATTGTTATTGTTTACACTTCATCGTCTTCCAAGATGTCACAAAGACTAAATATAAAAATCTAAGACTTGTATCAGAGGGAAAAATAATTTGAATAGCTATTCCTTTATCCAAAGTGTATGAAAATCAATCCAACACATTTGAGTTCCTTGAAATTTTTGTTGTTGTTGCAAAATGGGAAACCGACATCTCGACGTCTTGTTGTACAACAAAGAAGCACAAGCTTTACTGACTCAATCAGCAACAAGCGACAATTGGTGTCAGATTGCATACTAATTGATGAGAAATTAGGAAGGGCAGAAAGTTTTATGTACTCGAGTGGTAATGGAGACATTAGAAAACAAAACATTCAAAATTTACATGGACGCATGGAATGAGGGCGTTCAGATGTGTAACGACAGTACTAAATGTGTGTAGTCTTGCAAAGTTTATCAATGTTTCAAAAGGAAACACCTTTTCCCATTTTACTTAAACATGACAAACTATCATATTTAATTTTATTAAGGGAAAATGATAACATCTTGGTGGTTATTGGTTTGCACCAAATATAGTCATATACTCGCTCTTCAGCACCTCTTTACAGCTTTACAAGTGCCTTAAACACCCTGGGACTATTAGGTACTTCTTATAATCAGTGTTTGTATCATCCCGATCCACCAACACCACTGTTAGGATTTGATTTTAATTTTGGATTTTCTTGATTTGGGGGTGATGAAGATAAGCTATACATGCATATATAAACACAATAAAGATGTTGCAATATGAATTAACCAATTTATCCTTCCATTACATTAATAATAGACACATCGTTAAAGGATTTTAGGAGGAACCATTCAACTGGTTTAAAAAGATATTTTTAGCCACACAATTGCTGAGTTTTAAAGTCGAGCAAAAAAGTGCAAAAATAAAGTAATACAAGCCAACAAAGTGCAATTATACTATACAAATTAACCCACTATATGTATTTTACAAAATGACTTAAATAATATGTCGATTTTAATTTTTGAAATGAAAAATATAAATTTTTTGTTAATTTTTTCGAATAAATGTTTAAAAAAATTACTTGTGTGATATATAAATGCATGTAGTTAATTATTTTAATTTAGATGTCAAAGATATAAAGTACAATTTTCCTAATCCTTACATATGTAGTTAATGATTTTAAGTAAATTATCAAAATGGTCATGTAACTCATAGGTTATGATGGTGAACTTAAGTTGATTGTCACTTTTGAATCATAGGTTCGAATCACTTCAAGTCTTTATTTTTAAACCAATTTCAAATACAAGAGTATATAAGTAAATTACTATATAAGAGTACTATATAACATTAAAAAGCCATGTTCCCCATATATATATATAATATGGATGGATGGATTATGTAAGAGCATTCAGTTGACATAATTTAAGTAATTCTTTATATGTATTAAAAGGCTCTTGTGTTAGGTATGAAGTGCAACACAACACAGAGGGGGGGAGTGAATGTGTTTTTTGATTTTTGAGTGACTATGAAAGTGTTTGGCTTACGAACCAAACAGTTGAAATGGAATTGTAGTGAGAAAATACTAAATGCAAACAAACAAGCAATTTATAAAAATCTAACTTGATTTGTATTAAATCAAATTTGTCTCGCTACAAATCTATGTTCTTGAAAATAAATCAGCTACTTCTCTTTAGAGAATTCTAAGATTTTTCTAGATCTGTTTTTTACTTCTAAATAAAGGACCCGTGACATGTTTTATAAATCAATATGCACAGTTTACATAACTTGTACTAAAATTGACTAACAGACTTTCTAAAGCTACTTTGTCTATTTCCATTTCTAGTGTTAGTATATCTGTGCAGAATTTACTAGGTCTGTGGCCCTCCTTTTTCCAGTTCATCTTACCCCTTGATCTTGTATTCTTCAAGCTGCATTTATAGGCTTTCCAATTCAATCATAGAATTGTTTGTTGACTGATAATCTTGGATCTTCAAGTTGTTTGTATTCTGAATTTTGAAATTGTTTGTCGAGATCTCTTTTATTGTGTAGAGATGTCACATATCAATAAGTAAAATGACTTATCGAGATCTCAAGTTCTCTATATAGGTTTTTGACTTATCGAGGTCTCCAGTTATCTACAAGTAGAGTCACTTGTCGATATCTCTAGTTCTCTACATATGCTTTTGACTTGTGGATTATTCCAGTTCTCTACATGAGGATTGACTTGTTGATATCTCCAATTCTATACATGGGAATTTGACTTGTCGATATCTCCAGTTCTCTACATGGACTTTTTGACTTGTCGATATCTTCAGTTTTCTACATGTAGATTGATTTGTCGATATTTCTTGGGTCTTCTCTACAAGTCATTTTAGACTTCTTGACATACTTCTCTACATTCTTTGATCCGTGACTTGTCGATATCTAACTTAGAACATTTTTCCTAGAATAATATTATTCAACTCCAAGCTTCCATATTTCTCTCTGATGCATGATCAGGGTTGATCTTCTTCCAAAGTTTATTCCTTAGCTTGATGATTGTTCATAGAAAAATCCTCTAGTCTAATCTACTTAGCATTTTTACAGACTCAATAAATGTAATTACATAATACAATTGAATTATCAGATAACTTATTCCTAGGGTTGTCAAGATAACTTAGTCTTGTTATGTACATGCATGTCTTGTACAACAATCTCCCCCAATTTATGAGAATATTACTTGTCATAAATTCATGCATGATAACAAGACTAACCCTAAGCTAAAATTAAGTAAGATAAGACTGACAAATTTACAAAGTGCAACTTTTATACAATCTTGCAATTACATACAGAGTTGAGTTTATATTATCATCTGAATTTCTCATAGCTTGGTTGTTCTCTAATTAGATCTTTGACTCTCACTAGACATTCAAGTTCTTCAATAACCCAATTCCTCTTAGAGCTTCTACCAGTTTGAGCACTTAAGGAGTAACTATCAAGATGATTTATACTCTACCTTGATAACTTGCGAGTCTTGATATATAAAAACACACCATTTAAAGAAACTCTACTCAACCCCTTAGCCTTTAGCTCATTAGACCTTTGCTCAAACATCTCAATCTCTGTGGCATATTTTGTTTCATTTTCTTCCCTATCAGCCTTTTCCCTTGCATGTCTTTCATTCCTCTCTCTCACCCTTTCAGCTAACTATGCCTTCCTCATTCTTGTAAAAGAATCCCTTGCATTCATCAAATTGATCACCCTCTCAAGTTCTACAGTGGATTAGTTCTCAATAACTCCTTTTTTCAACAAATTAAAGGTGTCATCCTTAAAGTAAATTCTTACTTCTCCAGAGATTCAACACAGACTTTGACTATTTCTTCCGCTAGCTGTTTGTGGTAGTCATCATATGTTATATTTTCTGAGATAGATAAAAAGTAATATTGATTAAAACAATCCCAAAGTGCACTAGCGTCAACTTGAATTCTTTTTGGTTTCCTCCCATTAGACTTTAAATGAGATTTAGTTGGAGATTTGAATGAAGGATGTTTGAGGAGTTTCTTTAAGGAAGTTTGGCTTTCTGTGATAGGGATTTTGAGTAGAGAGTTTGCAGTAAGTTTGTACAGGTACTTGGGCTTCGAGGCTTGGCTTATATGAGATTGTGTTGTCTAGGTATTTGAGTTGAGGTTGGAAAAGTTTTGGATATTTGGGTTTAAGGTGTTTTCCTTGAGTCTTTTCCATCTCCTCCATCATCCTTCTTCTTCTTATTGTCATCCTTTCCCTTCTTCTCATCCTTTCCCTTCTTCTTATCATATTTTCTAGACTTATCATCCTTATGACTCCCACTACCTTTGCTTGACTGCCTTGGATTTGAGCAAAAAGATTTTTTGTTTCACCTTTCTTTTGCTCATCATCAACCAAGTCATCATCTTTTTCATTTAGTTGAGCCCTTGGTACCATATTGTCTGCATTCTTTAGATATCTAGCAAGAATTTTTATCATCTCCACATCCTCATGATTTTTATTCTTCTTAGTCTTTAACTCAATCTCTAGGGTCATCATCAGTTTCGTGTTGCCCATGACACAATGCTTTGGCAGTTGGAAGTGTTAACATCTTCTAGTGTTGGGGCAAATGTAGGCCACTCCTTTGCTTGGATGTAGGTAGGCTTCCGGTAAAGCTCTAATTTGACCATTTTTAAGTTCATGAAGCCAATGACTGTCCTTTGGACTCATCACCTTGACTTTGTTGATGAATACATCCAATTCAGAGGCCCTTCCTGATTACAGAAATGAGAGGGAGACTTGCATGAACCTATCAACACCAGAATCATTTACAGTCACAACCACTCTATCTTCCTTAAATTTGTGTCTCTTCACCAGTACCACTCTCAGGAAGTTGATGTTTTTGTCCATAGCCTTCTTGTAGGTAAAGTTATTGAAGTTGAGGGAGACTCTCAAGGATTCAAGAAATTCAGCAAACTCCTTGTCCAGATAAGGGCCTTCAGCTTCCGTCTTGAATCTTTTAATTCCAGTTTCATCTTCACTTTGGTGATTTTAGCTGGGGCTCTATCATCTCTGTAACGTCTGAGAAATATTATGTAATTATTTTTATCAATAAATAAATAATATGTGATTTTATGTGAATTTTGGTGAATTATTTGATAATTGATATTAATATTTGGATGTTTATTTCTGATAAAAAATTAGATATTTTAATCTTTAATTATCCAAAATCAAATGTGGAGTGTTTTGGTATTTTTCTGGTAATTTTTGGATTATCATATGATTTTATAAGGATTTATAGAATTAATAATGATTATTTCACGTAATTATAAAATTACTTTTTAGAACCAGAAATCGTCTCACTTCAATCGTTTTTGCATTTTTACAACCCAAAACTCTTCCGAAAACTCCTTCCTAACCTAATCTGGTAATTCTGAACACTTTTCGTGTTTTGACTTTTATGATCCGGGGTACGTTTTGACTAATACGAGTCCCGACGTGAAATTTTCGATACGCAAATCATTTATAAATCGATAAACTCCATATTTTCAAAAGGCAAGATATTATAAGTTTATTTTCGTATAAAGTGTTTTATAGGAAGCTCTGTTTTGATAATTATCCAATTCTGGTATTAAAATCGTATCATCTTTATAGTTACTTAGCGGCTAAGTAACCTATTTTCGAATCTGATTTGTAAATGTAATTATCGAATTATTAAGCAAATAAAAGATGTGACAATTCTGTCAGCTATGTGTTGTTGTATTATTAATTGTTTGTGATTTGTTGGATGCGGAGATTAATTTTGTAATCGATTATCGAGCTGTATGAACTTAATTCATTTTTTAAATAATTTAATTGAATATTTATCCTTACAAATGCTAAAATTGTTTCTAAAATTATTTTTGTTGTTCTATAATTTTATTTATTATTTTTAGGGGTTTAAAAAATTTAGAAATCAATATTTTGTTTATTATTTAATTTTAAATGAATTTCTGATTTCAATAAATTATAAAATCAGTATTTAATTCCAGGTTGCTTCAAAAATCCTGAAAATTTTATTTTGCTGGCTTTTGAATATTTTGAGAATTGTGTTGTGAAATTTTTAACTTTTCGATAAATCCTAGAACGCATCTATTTCGTTAAATGGCAAGAAAACGAGTCAGAAATTAAGTAATAATTAATTAAGGAGATAATAAAAACAAAGCGAATAGGAATTGATGCACGGCCCTGTATTCTTTCTCCTTTTTCTCACGCGCCCCTCTTTTCTCCCTCTTCTCGATCTCTCCCTCTGCTCTCTTCCTCTCTCTCGCCCCAAATCTCTCCCGATCTCTTTTTCTCCCCGTCTTTTTCTCCCTCTCCTCCCTGTGTTTCGATCGCCGTTTACCGCCGCCTTATTCCTCCGGTAACAACCGTCGTATCTCTTCTTTTTCCGGCAGAATCGCCGCCCCTACTCCCCTTTCTTTTCCTGTTGTTTATTCAGCTTCTTCCTGTGTATAATTCGTGTGTGGTTGTGTGTGTGTTATTCTGGGTATGTGTGTGTTTCTCTGTGATTCGTGTATGTGCTGCTGTTCCATTTTGTTCTTGCTGCCTGTTCTTTTCCCGTTGCCGCCTCCCGGACTCCGGCGAGGTGAGGCGGCGGGGTTCTGTGCTGCGCGTATGCGCGTGTCGCTGTGGCTGTGGTTCTTGGGTTGGGCCTTCTGTTGGGCCTGGTCGGCCTGTTTGTGTGTGCAGTTGTTATTTTGGGATATTGTAATTCTAATTTAGGTTTCCTTTTTGTGCAGAAAATGTTGACTAATATTTCGTGATTTTAAAAATTTAATGCGCGTGGAAAATGAGTTTTATATAATCGGTGAAATTTACGTAGGCTGCCCGGTATTACGGGAACCCGTGAATTTTACAGCCGTTGACGATGAACTTCGGTGAGTCAATGGTGGACCGTGATGAAATGTTCTGAGTCCTAAATTGATATAAATTATAATTAAATAGAATTAGTTGATAAAAATTAATTGCGAAACGAAAATTACGAATAATAATAATTAATAACTGAATTGTATCGGTGATTGGGATTGTGAATTGTGGTTGGTTGTTGTAATTGGATTGTTGTTGTGGATTTGACGTCGAATTGTTTCGACGGATAGGACGATAAATAAAGGAGACGTTGCCCGATTTTCGGGAAAATGATTCCGAAAATACGGGAACGTAACCTATAATTATCAGAGACGTCGAATAACCATATACAATTATATTATATAAACTTAATTGCGAATGAGACAAAATAATTTATAAGTAATCGATTACCCAGTTTTTCAAAACGACGAGTATACGTATTTTCCGAAAATAAATGCTGAACCGAGTTTTGAAGGTGCAAGCCATAATTGCTATGTGTATTTCAATAATACCTATAAATACGTGATGGGATATGAAACCGTATCGGTAGAAATGATAGTGATTTGATATTAAGCTTAAGCGATTATTTAAATTAGGGTATTTCAACCCTGTAGGTCCTAGACGGAAACCCGAATATCCACATCGGACAAGGAATGATCTAGTGATTAGACGTTGCAATCAACGAAGTTCTAATGGAAGGGCCTGAGTGTTGGAATCGTATCCAAAATGGAATAGCAGTTTGACGATAAAGCCGAACGATTAAGTTGAATCAAAGTCAAGTAGTAATAGCGATTAAAGCTTATTGAGGCAAGTATTCCTTACTTTTCTCGTAAAATACTGCAATTTACTTCATTCCTATTCTATGTTCAGAATAGTTAACTGTTTTACATTTTGCTGCAATTACTCTTGTTATGCATGTCCTTTTCATTATTGTTCCTATAATTCGATTGTTCTCTTGAGCAAATACCCATTCTTTCGGGTTATTTGTGAACCCTGAATTGGGATGTTTTGAAATCAAAATGATTTGACATCAAAATACTCCACAGGCTGGATAATAATGATGTGTGGGATTAAGTTTTACTTAATCCTAACGACCGGGACATGACCGGTGCCTTGAGATGGGTCGTAGAGCCTGGGTATCAGACTAGATCTATACGGTTGGGTATAGATCTATACTGTATCCTGACTGATCAGCAGGGTATAAATGTGAACTAGTATCCAGTCTAATTTGTAGTTGGTTGCCATTAACGGCATTCTTTCTCGAAAGTTTTATGATTCCAAAAACCGGACAAAACCCTGATTCTGGATAAGAATTTGGGAATCGCTTGTCACTTTTGGATTTATAATCAAAGGCTGGTGACAACCAATGTTCATTCGCTCAACTCTCTCAAATAAATAGAATTGTTTAAAATTGTTTAAAGATTTGTCCGGAAATTTCCTTTGATATTAATGCTTAAAACTTAAATTATATACTTGTTGGGCATTTTTGGCTCACTCTTGCTTTGTAAATTCTTATTTCTTCCAGAAGCAGATAAAGATAAAAGTGAATAGATTTCGTTAGACAATAGAAGTTAAAGAGATTTCCGCTACAAGAGGACGAAGATGTTAGAAGGATATGACAAAGACGTTAGCATAAAGGTATTTAAACTTGTATTGTAGTTGTTGTGAGTTGCAGAAGGTTAGATTCTTGTTTCATACCATAACCTGTAAATGATCCGGATTCAAGGGGTTAATCAAATATTCTTTCATTTTATGTAAAGATTATTTCGCGACACCAAATCTTGACCCCGGATTTAGGTTGTTACAAGTGGGCATCAGAGCTACAGGTTATTGGTCACTAAAATAAGAATAGGTGAGGGTAAGGTGAATATCGCAACGCTATAGGTATATTGAGTTCTCAGATCCTACAGTAATGAGGAATCGACAGATCGACGGAGACTGGGTATATTACCCTACTTTTCATGTGATTTGAAGAAAAATGCAATTGAATTTTGTGAGAACTTTGTGAGTTTTGGTATGATTTAACTTAGAATTAGGTAGTAGAACGAGCTCCACGCCGAAGGCAACGAGTTGATGGAAGCTGACGAAGAATCAACGTTGCACGTTTCAGAGGCACCACCGTTGCGAGAAGATTCTTATCACATATCGGGCGCTACGCGAGGAATGATATATACCTTACTAGATATAGGTAAGACTAGCAAGAAGGTGCGACTCTATCTATAGACAGAACGTCGAATCGCCTGCGTGGTTGTAAGCATAACATCAAGGACGATGACAAGAATGTCAATGATAATACCAAATGTCAGGATTGCGGTAGAATTGCGAATAAAAGGGGATACAACGGTACCTCAAAGTAAATAAGAATAGAATTCAAGGAGAAATAGAGAACATACCGAAGTGGAAAGACCCGTGCATGGGCATTCCTTTAATTAGATATCTAATTAATGGATCATAAGAATAGCAAGTGACTTATATAGTAATGATGACCAAACATTTGATTTTCAAAATTTTAAAATGAGATTTTCGAAAAAGATTTCCTTAATAAACTTTCAGAAGATCGTTTGCATAAAATGAGTTTTACAATTTGGTCGTCGATTTACTACTTAAGTTTTTGTTATTATAAACAGAAAATGACTTAAAAAGAAGAATGGATATAGACTCAGTGTTGTTAGTTCAAAGGACCCAGTAGACCCACCAACAGGAAGAAAAGTTATCGGTGAAAGACGAAAGTAAACTTTGTTTAATAATATCAATAATTGAATCAACATGTTAAAATATTATTTATCTAATTCATGAAATTATTAAAATTTAATAAGATTCATGATTCGAGTGGTTAAAGGATGAACGAAGGAAATGGAAGAATCTTCCAGATGATTGGAGAAAAATAGTATCCCTATTGATGGAGTTGAGACATTGAGGGATCAATTGTTATTCTACGCGGCATAGAGGAAATCAGAAGTAATGATTATAAATTTTGGAAGGATGCGAATAAGATCAAATTATTGAAGCATTTGATGTGAAGGCATTTCCAGACAGCATTCTGAAGCAATGACGTGACTTGAACAGTGAACCTGTATTCGAACGATTCTGAAGGCATACGTAGGTGAAACGTGGAAGGTGATCAACACTGACATTCTTTCTTCTAATACAATAGCATATGTTCTTCTTGATTCTTGAATACGTATGAGCTTCTTCTGTTGATAAATCATATGAGGCAAAAATGAAAGAAAATTTATTGTATTCCTTCTGAATTGTTTCTTTTCTCAAATTATTAATTCCTGATTGAGAAAAATTGTGGTATGACGCTTTGTCAAAATGACAAAGAGTCGGGTGGGACGCCACCTAATCATGTGCTGTATGCCATATAGTATGAAAGACTGGCCATCTTGAGTACGAATATGGTTGTCTTATTTTTCACTCATTTTTCTTCTTCCTTTAATTTCCTGATTTGCAAATTCTCCCAATCATTTGTGACATTGTTATTCCTTATTCAGTTTTCAATCAAAATCATATTCATAAACTCTCCTCTTGCGTAGAGTCTGTTCTTTGACGATTATAAAAGAAATAGAATAGTCCCGTGTGACAGGTAGAATTACGTGTCGAAGGAAGATATGATTGCAAGCCAATAAATGATGGATATTTGCAAGCAAGGAAGAATGGATACATCGACAACGCGGTCGTGGTAAAGACATCAAATCTGACAGTTGTTCGTGTTATGAGGATCTCATCAGTACGGTAGATTACGTTAACGTGATGCACTTCAAATCAGAAAATTTCAATGAGAAATGAATCGTTAGTGAACTGTAACAAATAAATTAATTACAAAATAAGGAAGTAAAGTTATGTGCGTCACACAAAGCGAATGAGTGTCGGGACGACAATCGAAGATCAAGAGAATTCTTAACAAAGACTCAGACAGGCAGTTATTACGTGAAGCATCCCTTCGTCGCGGGAAGATATTTGTCGTGAAGATTCAAGATAGAAGAAATCTTAAATGTAATCTAATTTCGAACGTGTTCTTCAAGAAATTGTGAAGTTCCTTAACTTGAGTAAATAAGTTATGGTGGATTTAATACTCATAACCAGACCAGTGACGAAAGTTCGATACGGGAACATAAGTGGAGATGAAGGAGTGGTGATTCGACTGTGGAATCTTTTAAGAAATAATGATTTGACGACTGAGTTCCACCATATTGCAACAATAATAATGAAAACCATGCGTGGTTATTAAAAGATAAACATAATAATTAAGAAAATTAAGGGTGTATCATCAAAGATAAAAGATTGGACGCGGCATAATTCTTGAAAGTAACTATACACAATTGGTAATGACAAGAAATAAGTTAAAAGAATCGTGAAATAAAATCCTTGAAAAACAACGGGATAAATTTTAAGTTCACTAATAACATTTTGTAATATCCTGAAAGAACTGAGGAAGGTATGGTTATATTAATCTTTGTTGGTGTAAGACCTTAGTCCTATTTCAAAAAGATATATGTTATGCCAGTTAATCACACGTATGTTGATCAAAATGATATAATATGAATTATGTTGAATTGATGAATTTGATTGATGGAAATGGGTGGATATGATTGTGGATGATTTGGTTGAGTGATGGTGTCGGCTTGAGTCCGACTGGTAGTCAATCGTGTAGGGGAAGTGCTGCCCAAATTTTCAGAAATTACCCTATGTTCAAGGATGAAGAAGTATATTGTTGTTTTTATCGGTACTCCAAATGATTGGGATCTCGGTTCTTGAGAAAGAATGTTATGATCAAACCGACTTTATATAATTGGTCTTTGATTCCAGTTAGCTAATCAGCAATTGGTTTAATTGATCAGTTAAAAGAGTTAATTGATTAACTTTATCAACTAATGGTTAGTTAAATGAAGATCGATTCCAATTAGATTAAGTCAAACTCTGACATGATTTTTAGATTCGAAATCAAAACGATTAGCAATTTGGAGGAAGTAATGGCATTACCAGAAATTGAAAATTTAGTAGAATAAGCGTGATATTACTGCAGACGTGTGCGATATTTTATCTATATGAATGGGCCTTTGCGATGAACAAGAAGAGCATTTTCAAAGAACCGAAGATATAAGACAAAACAAAGAGATTTTGTCATTTGTAGTAGCGTCCTAGGAAGAACATGGAGGGATACCCATATCAAATGACGATTTAGTGGAAACTACCATAAAATAGCGGAAAACTCGCAAATCCAAGCATCCAATGTAAGACGGAAACTGATGAAGTCCACATGTGAACTCAAGGAAAAGAGATGTTGACCAACGAGGGAAAGTCAAATACGCGATCCGTGATGAGTTAAGCAAGGCTAAGAGAATACTACCGATGAAGTTTGATAATTCTGTTAGTAAAGATTTTAATATTATAAATAAAAGCCTTCATTCCAGTGTGAACTCCAGAAATGACCTATCAAATAATGAACAGATTAATATTACTAAGAAAAAGAAATTCATTATGTTTAAAAGAGATAATGAATAATGAGAATGGAGAAATAATGAAGAAAAGAAGTGGAATCAAAAGGATGATAAAGAAATTTTATAAATTAATCCAGGATATATGTAAGTTGTGAACGTCGGTTGTGCTAGAACTGATAGGAGAATGAGTTAAAATTCCGATAATTGGAGATATGAATTCATTCCAAAAAATGCTTGTAAACAGGAAAGATTAAACCAAGATATTAGTGTGAACCACTAAAGAAGAACGTTACAATGAATGTCCAATCGGAATTCTTTAGAATTAAAACAAAGCCCCGAAGATTCTAACGAATGATTTACCCAGGGTTACCTCGAAACATATGGTGAAATTTCTCATTGATTACTGTACAGAGTCGAGCTGGTGTCAAAAGCCCTGTATCGTATACACAAAAGAGGTCATGGGAAAAAGAGAATGGAAGTATGAAGTTGCGCATCGATTATCAGAAGTTGTAAGTCTGAAGATTAAATGAACATAAAGTACCAGGAGTATGTGGATAGTATAATTGTATTTATTGATAACATCCTCGCCCATTCACGGACTAAGGCATACCAAGTTGAACGCCTGAAGATATACATGCGAAAGGTTGAAACGTAGCAATTGCATTTTCAGCTTCAAAGGTATGAATTCTGATTATAATTGATTACGAGCTCTAATTGTGTGGTTAACTACCAAACATGAAAAATCCATTTAAGGACAGGTGTCTGGAGTAGGAAAGAAAGAGTGAATACCATTAAGATTGCTGGGAAATGGATAAAGGAATTGGAAAAATGGAGATCGAAGATCAAGTTTTGACTCAGTTTCTGGATAAACTTACTTTGTTGTTAGATATCAAAGGTGGTATTAATTTAGATGATTGATGTTGACTTCAATATGGAATATTGTGAGCATCAAAGTTCATATTGATATCTAATTTGATATGACAACAAAATGAGTATTAATATCAAGAGACTGAGTTTTGAATAAAGTTATGATTCATTCCGTTCCAAATTAATATTTCCTTTCAGAGAGTAACAGATTCTTGCTTGATGAATATACTTGATAGTGATTGAAAAGAAATTGAAGTATACCACAAAGTAGCGAGTTAAATGCAATTGCCAAGATTTTCCTTTAATTTTTAATTTTGAAGAGATTTGGAACATTTCGAAGCATCAGACGCCACGAACTCAGTATATCGGGCGCAGACGGATGGAAAATACAAGAGATCAAATATGATTGGAAAACGATCATAGGTCAGGCTAATCGAATGGAAAGAGACATGAGAAATAAAGTTGAACAGCCAGTAGGAATGGGAGGCATTCATGACCACGAATTATTAGAATTGGAAAGAAAAGAAGGATAGTGTAAATTAAGTAGTCCTTTGAAACAGTGAGATAGATAGAACGATTGTGAATGAGTTGGCCTTGTTGTTACGGGAAAAACAAGTTTATAAGATGTTCAAATGTATATGACTAAAAAGATTAATTTAGCTCCATGTCAGATTGCGTGAGTAACTGATAGATTTGATGAAGGTAAGAGTTGAGTTGTGATTAGGTTGATGAGAACTGAGAAATTATAAGAGAGATACTCAAAAAACATCATGGTCTGTTCCTTAGCATGACTCTGAGGACAGAATCCTTTTAAGGGGGGAAGGATGTAACGTCTTAGAAATATTATGTAATTATTTTTATCAATAAATAATTAATATGTGATTTTATGTGAATTTTGGTGAATTATTTGATAATTGATATTAATATTTGGATGTTTATTTTTGATAAAAATTTAGATATTTTAATCTTTAATTATCCAAAATCAAATATGGAGTGTTTTGGTATTTTTCTAGTAATTTTTGGATTATCATATGATTTTATAAGGATTTATAGAATTAATAATGATTATTTCACGTAATTATAAAATTACTTTTTAGAAACAGAAATCGTCCCACTTCAATCATTTTTACGTTTTTACAACCCGAAACTCTTCCGAAAACTCCTTCCTAACCTAATCTGGTAATTCTAATCACTTTTCATGTTTTGACTTTTTCGTTCCGGGGTACGGTTTGACTTGTACGAGTCCCGGCGTGAAATTTTCGATACGCAAATCATTTTATAGATCGATAAACTCCATATTTTCAAAAGGCAAGATATTATCACTTTATTTTCGTAAAAAGTGTTTTTTAGGAAGCTCTGTTTTGATAATTATCCAATTTTGGTATTAAAATTGTATCGTCTTTATAGTTACTTAGCGGCTAAATAACCTATTTTCGGATCTGATTTGTAAATGTAATTATCGAATTATTAAGCAAATAAAAGATGTGATGGTTCTGTCAGCTATGTGTTGTTGTATTATTAATTGTTTGTGATTTGTTGGATGCGGAGATTAATTTTGTAATCGATTATCGAGCTGTATGAACTTAATTCATTTTTTTAAGTAATTTTATTGAATATTTATCCTTATAAATGCTAAAATTGTTTTTAAAATTATTTCTGTTATTCTATAATTTTATTTATTATTTTTAGGGGTTTATGAAATTTAGATATCAATATTTTGTTAAATATTTAATTTAAATGATTTTCTGATTTCAATAAATTGTAAAATCAGTATTTAATTCTAGGTTGCTTCAAAAATCCTAAAAATTTTATTTTGTTGGCTTTTGAATATTCTGAGAATTGTGTTGTGAAATTTTTAACTTTTCGATAAATCCTATCACGCATCTATTTCGTTAAATGGCAAGAAAACGAGTCAGAAATTAAGTAATAATTAATTAAGGAGATAATAAAAACAAAGCGAATAGGAATTGATGCACGGCCCTGTATTCTTTCTCCTTTTTCTCACGAGCCCCTCTTTTCTCCCTCTTCTCGATCTCTCCCTATGCTCTCTTCCTCTCTCTCGCCCCAAATCTCTCCTGATCTCTTTTTCTCCTCGTCTCCTTCTCCCTCTCTTCCCTGTGTTTCGGTCATCGTTTACCGCCGCCTTATTCCTCCGGTAACAACCGTCATTTCTCTTCTTTTTCTGGCGGAATTGCCGCCCCTACTCCCCTTTCTTTTCCTGTTGTTTATTCGGCTTCATCCTGTGTATAATTCGCGTGTGGTTGTGTGTGTGTTATTCTGGGTGTGTGTGTGTGTTTCTCTGTGATTCGTGTATGTGTTGCTGTTCCATTTTATTCTTGCTGCCTGTTCTTTTCCCGTTGCCGCCTCCCGGACTCCGGCGAAGTGAGGTTGGGGGGTTCTGTGCTGCGCGTATGCACGTGTCGCTGTGGTTGTGGTTCTTGGGTTGGGCCTTCTGTTGGGCTTTCTGTTGGGCCTGGTCGGCTTGTTTGTGTGTGCAGTTGTTATTTTGGGATGTTGTAATTCTAATTTTGGTTTCCTTTTTGTGCAGAAAATGTTGATTAATATTTCATGATATTAAAATTTAATGCGCGTGGAAAATGATTTTTATGTAATCGGTGAAATTTACGTAGGATGCCTGGTATTACGGGAACCCGTGAATTTTACTGCCGTTGACGATGAACTTCGGTGAGTCAACGGTGGACGGTGATGAAATGTTCTGAGTCCTAAATTGATATAAACTATAATTAAATAGAATTAGTTGATAAAAATTAATTGCGAAATGAAAAATGTGAATAATAATAATTAATACCTGAATTGTATCGGTGATTGTAATGCGAATTGTGGTTGGTTGTTGTTGTAATTATATTGTTGTTGTGGATTTGACGTCGAATTGTTTCGACGGGTAGGCCGATAAAATAAAGGAGACGCTGCCCGATTTTCGGGAAAATGATTCCGAAAATACGGGAACGTAACCTATAATTATCGGAGACATCAAATAACAATATACGATTATATTATATAAACTTAATTGAGAATGATATAAAATAATTTATAAGTAATCGATTACCTAGTTTGAAAAATGACGAGTATACATATTTTCCCAAAATAAATGCCGAACCGAGTTTTGAAGGTGCAAGCCATAATTGCTATGTGTATTTCAATAATACCTATAAATACGAGACGGGATATGAAACCGTATGGGTAGAAGTGATAGTGATTTGATGTTAAGCTTAAGCGATTATTTAAATTAGGGTATTTCAACCCTGTAGGTCCTAGACGGAAACCCGAATATCCACACCGGACTAGGAATGATCTAGTGATTAGACGTTGGGTCCAACGAATTTCTAATCGAAGGGCCTGAGTGTCGGAATCGTATCTAAAATGGAATAATAGTTTGGCGATAAAGCCGAACGATCAAGTCGAATCAAAGTCAACTAGTAATAGCGATTAAAGTTTATTGAGGCAAGTATTCCTTACTTTTCTCGTAAAATACTGCAATTTACTTCATCCCTATTCTAAGTTCAGAATAGTTAATTGTTTTACATTTCGCTGCAATTACTCTTGTTATGCATGTCATCCTTTTCATTATTGTTCCTCTAATTCGATTGCTCTCTTGAGCAAATACCCATTCTTTCGGGTTATTTGCGAACCCTGAATTGGGATGTTTTGAAATCAAAATGATTTGAAATAAAAATACTCCACAGGCTGGATAATAATGATGTGTGGGGTTAAGTTTTACTTAATCCTACCGGTGCCTTGAGATGGGCCGTAGAGCCTGGGTATCCGACTAGATCTATACGGTTGGGTATAGATCTATATTGTATCCTGACTGATCAGCAGGATATAAGTGTGAACTAGTGTCCAGTCTAATTTGTAGTTGGTCGCCATTAACGGCATTCTTTCTCGAAAGTTTTATGATTCCAAAACCCGGACAAAACCCTAATTCTGGAGAAGAATTTAGGAATCGCTTGTCACTTTTGGATTTATAATCAAAGGCTGGTGACAACCAATGTTCATTCGCTCAACTCTCTCAAATAAATAGAATTGTTTAAAATTGTTTAAAGATTTGTCCGGAAATTTCCTTTCATATTAATGCTTAAAACTCAAATTATATACTTGCTGGGCATTTTTGGCTCACTCTTACTTTGTAAATTTTTATTTCTTCCAGAAGCAGATAAAGATAAAAGTGAATAGATTTCGTTAGACAACAGAAGTTAAAGAGATCTCCGCTGCGAGAGGACGAAGATGTTAGAAGGATATGACAAAGACGTTAGCATAAAGGTATTTAAACTTGTATTGTAGTTGTTATGAGTTGCAAAAGGTTAGATTCTTGTTTCATACCATAACATGTAAACGATCTGGATTCAAGGGGTTAATCGAATATTCTTTCATTTTATGTAAAGAATGTTTCGTGACACCAAATCTTGACCCCGGATTTGGGTTGTTACAATCTCCCCCTTAGACGTGGTAGCAGGCAAGGTTGAATGTTGAGGGATCTGGGTTCTTACCATTTGTGGTATTTCTGGAGTGAAACCTTCAAAGCACCCAAGAGAGCTTCCATAGACACATTTGTCTGCATTTAGAAATATTTCTGGGAGTCTATCAGGGATTTTATGTCTTGTTGTTTATTTTGAACCAATGAGGTGAGTTGAGAGACTTGAGATGAGAGAGATTCATTTGAAGCTTTAATTTCTGTGATTTGACGTTGCAGCGCTTGGACTTGAATTGATGAAGATGTGAAAGGACCGGGTGTTGAAGTGGTAAGGATAGATGAACCAAATATGTCATGCATAGCTCTTTTGATTTCTTCCGTGACCAAGGCTGAAGGCTCATATATGGACTTATGTAGTTGATCCAGTTTGACCTTGGTGTTATTGTTTTGAGAGATCATGGATAACTGTATGAAGATTCCCTGAGTTGCTTGACACTGGATTCTGTAGATTTAAGATCAAGCTTGGCTATGTTGTCAGTGAATTTGCTGAAGTTGTTCCTGATCTCCCTTTGACTGGGTAGAAGCTCATCTGTCTTAGCAGTCACCATGTGCTTGACTTGGTCTTGATGTCTGTCCCGTATCTTTTCTAAGGCCGTACCAATAAAGTTAAATGCCTTGAGTTGAACTTTATGAATTTCTGTGACAGCATCATAGACTTGTTGAGGTGTAAGCGCCATTGCATTGCTGCCAAGAATGGTAAGATAGTCTTCCTTGAATCTAGAAAGAGCTTCCTGATAGAGTATATATTTATATATATTTTAAAGGATTTTATTATCATATTTATGATATTATATCATTAATTGGATATTATTAATTAGAGTTTAATGTTTTATGACAGGAAATAAAGAATTTCCAACTTTATTTAGAATTGGACTTATTTGGACTTAAATCATAAGAAAATTCAGATTTATTGGGCTGCACGCGCATACATCACTGTTTGTGCCTTAACTTGAGTTCTAGACATCAGAATTGGGCGATCTTACAGCCCATGTGAAGCTAATAGAATTATATACGGTTTAGAAGTGGTCCAACATCAAGAATACGAATGGAACAGCCCAGAATCAGGCCAGAAAGATATCCTACGAATTTTTTATCAAAGTCTAATTTATTTTGGGAAAAGAATTTAAAACTCTTTATGATATATTAGGTTTTATATATATTGTTTACAGAAAAACCATAACATAATATAGTATAGAATAAAGTTAGCCGTATTCTTGAGAGAAGGGATAGAAGCATCTTGAGAGGCAGATTGGAAGAAAGAGTGAAGGGATTCATCCAGATTTCAAAGGAACTTTAAAGTTGTATTCTTTGTGCATCAATTCTTAAACTCATGGTTTGCGTTCTTAATATATATTTTGTTTATCTTATCATGAGTAGCTAATTTCTTAATCCAAGAGTTGGGTATTATCCGGTTGGCTTAATATGTGTGTATTGATTATATTGTGATTTTCTTATTATTGTTAATCTGTCATTGAGCACTTTATACAAATAGAGTAGCTAACTTCTAATTGAATCTTTAGGAGTTATAACGAATCGGGAGAAGAGTTGTAATTTTAGTACATTATATGATATACACAAGTTAAGTATTAGATCGGGAAATTGATATGAGAATTGTGAAACTTATAATTCTTGGGTTTTAATAGTCTATAATTGTACTTTGTATGACCATGGGAGTGGCGTTCAATGGATAGTTGCAGGCACTATAATCTACCTTGGGAGAGGTTTTATAAACATCAGAAGGATTTTTTTTAACAAAAAAAAACACAAATTAGACATTCATGATAGCCATTGAAGAACCCTTATTCTTGGATTGTTTCTCTCATATATCTTATATAACCTTTATTTGTTTATTAGATTAAAATAGCGAATAGTTAAAAAACCCACAAAATTATTATCCACACTTCTGAATTGTAAGAGATAAAAGACTTGAAATTGGTGTTGATATCAGTCTTTCCCCGAGAACGAACTTATAAAAATACACTTCAACACTTCCTCCATATCAATTATAAAAGATTTTGACATCTAAGCATCCACATTCCTGTCTGTCTCAGCTTCATCTATGATTTTTTCTTGTTTCTTTTCAACTTCCTCCTTGTAGGTAAGAATGATGGCTTGATAGTCTTGGTTTGTCATGTCTGATGTGATGAATTATTGGGAAATATTGGCAGACACCTCAATTTGATCTATAAGCATCTCATTTACAGTTTGGGGTGGAGGTTGTATATCTTGTAGCCATAGAGAGAGAAATTGTGAGGGTTGTGCATATGTGAAAGGTTGGTTTGGGTCTATTGAGGTTTGAGTTGAGGTGGATGGAATGGAAGGTAAGGTGGCACTTGTGACTGATGTCACAGTTTGACTCACAGTAGAAACTGTGGTTTTGACAGTTTTTTATCCACTGGATGATTGAACCTCCACTTGAATTGGAGGGGAGTTGACCAGGTTACTGTCATGTACCATGGCCTCAAACCCTTGTTCCTCCTGCAGAGAACTTGCACTTAAATTTGCTAAAGTACTTTCCTCTCTAATAGATGGATCACTGGCAATTGAACTACTAGCTTTAATTGTCAATAAATTTCAGCCACGGTTTTGAGAGGAGTTGTTTCTTCATGAGAAACCTCCAATTAAATTGGAGAGGATTTGAGTAGCTCCCCCTCAGGAGTACTACCCTAAAACCTATTAGTCCGTGAAGACTGTTGTGCACATGAAGATTTATTTGAAACAATGTGCACGGGGTCTTCAGTAAAAACTGATTAAATCCCTGTGTTTGTGATGGTGTCATCAAGGTCTACATCAACATGTAGCCTCTCACTATCTAGAGATTATGCCTGAGCGGTGATCACTTGATTTTGGTAGGACTTGAGAAGATGATTCAAGTCCTTCATTAAAAGTAAAAGAACTTTGAGAAATTAGAGTTATGAGCTCATGTGTGAGTGTTGGCAACTCCCTCTGAATGGAAGAGGGAGTTTCAAGAGATGTGCTCTCACTGATGTATGTGCCATCCAAATTACTTTTTTGACCCTCTTGATAGTGCTCAAGAGGGTTTTCAGACTTTGTACAGGGTGCATTTAGGAGAATGCTTGATTCAATAGTGACACCTTTTTGAGAAGGTGCCACTAGAGTCTGTTTAGTCCCCATTTGTACAACTCCATCTTTTTGAAAAGATGTAGATGTGGTCATTTAAGTGGTCAGCTCAATTTTCTTTTGCTTCTTTGGTTTCTTGACCAAGGGTAACACTTGTTCATTTTGTTCCTCACAAATCTCGCTAACTACCACTAAGGTTTGTTTCTCTTCTTTTTACTAACTCCGTCCTTTTGAGAAGATGAAGCAGTTGATTTCCTAGACTCTAATGGTTTTGATGAAGGGTTTTCATCTATGGAAGGCCCTTGTGGGTTGTCCTGTTTGGGTTTTTTTACAGGACCATTGAAAGGAATATGTCCTAAGTCCAATCGTGTATTAAGATTTAGGAATAACTTTTATGTAATCTGTTTTGATTTCATTGATATTAATAAAGACTTGTTTTGGCTTTTTACGGGCTTTATCTATTTAAGTGTTTAAATAAGATATACCATAGTTTAGAGTAAAGATTTTTATGGATTATGATGAGATCATAATAGTGAGACCTAAAAAGATGATAACTCTAAACTTAAATAGTTCCTGGTCATAGGATTACTAACTGGTAATTAATAATCCGCAAAGATCGGTACATACTATGGTTGCTTCATTATGAAGGATGTCTGTTCTCATAGACATTTGTGTGGTGACACTATAGCTAGTATGTAGGTGCTTATTATGGAATAAGTTCACTGAACATGACTCGCCCAGCTGAACAACTGATGGAGTTCACTCACGTGTCAGCAGTTGTTCGCTTAGTGATAGTTGTACAAGTATCCTTAGACTTGAGGTCATCATAGTCATCTTGTGTACACTGAACTATGCTTTGGTTTAGTTCTTAGTCTCCAGGGACAATTATTAGGGCTCTTCTGGGTATAGGAATTTGTACACGAAGATAGTGTATGATCATTAAAGGATCTACCCCTTCCAGTGAAGGAAGCGAATGTTCAAGGCTGATCCACTTATGCTAGTTCAGGAATCTCTGGCCAGAGTGAATGAAATTAGAAAGGAGTTTCTAATTTGCATAGAACTACGCATAGTAAATGGTAAGCAAGTGATTGAATTAGATAGGCTTGACACGAGATCCATGCCTTGTATTTAATCGGAATATTGTAGGGTAGAAGGAGTTTATTGTATGGTAACTATTCACTGACAGGTTCTTGGTATTCTAAGCAGTGAATTCATATTATCCGGATAGTCGCGATATGTTGAGAAGCATCACTCACGATGTAGAATAAATGTGATTAATTAATTAATCATATTTAATAAATTAGAGAATTTATATAAATAATGATAAAATAGTTTTATTATTATTTATTTCTACTACCGGCTTAATATTAAACCTATAGGGTCACACCATAAAAAGAGAATGATTTAATGGTGGAGGAATTAATTAATAATGGCTAATAATTATTTATTTGTGAAATAAATAATTAATTGGAAAATTTAATAATTGATTAAATGAGATTTAATTGATTATAAAATAATTAAGAAAAGTTCTTAATATTATTAATTAAATGATTTAATTTTTGGAAATTAAATCAAGAGAGAGAATTATTTCTAAAGTGTTTAGAAAAAGGATTAATGATTAAAAGGTGTTTTAATTATTAATGAGAATAATAAATGGCATAATAATAATAATATTTATGGGAAAATTTCAGCTGAAAATTTTGCCTATAAATACACTATTATAGACCCTAATTTTATTCCAACCTCAAAACCTGAAAACCCAAAAAGTTTGGAAAACCCAATTCTCTCCACCTCCTTCCTCCTCCTCAACATCGTTTTCTTGGTGGATACCGGTGGAGTGCTTCACACTTGAGGAGCAACTGTTAAGGATCTCTGATCGTTGTCTCCGAATTATTTTAAAAGGTTAGATTCGATCCCTCAAATTTTTATTCACGATTTATATGCTCTTATTTGGATTTTGTATGTGTAAAAGTGTTTTTCCATGCCCCGCTGTGTTTAAAAATTCAACAATGGTATCAGAGCATAGGTTGTATGCATATAGATCTGTGGTAAAAATTTCAGAATTTTATGTGCTTGTATGAATTAATTATGATTTTTACAAGTTATATTATGGATTAATTTTGTCTGATGAGAAATCGTTTCTCATAATAATTTTGAATGTTGATCTGGGTTCTACAAGTGTTGTAGATCGTCTGAGTATTTTTTTCATAATTTTAGGATGTATAGATTTTTTATTATGAATTTTTGAAGTTGTTTCAATTAAAATTCGTAATTAAATAATTATACATATATATATATAAATTGTTAGTCTTTATGTATATATCTGTGTTGTTGTTGCTGCTATTAAGAGAGCAGACAATGGCTGCTGCACGGAAAAGGTAGAAACAGAGAAGTAGAGATGTCAGGCATGTTAACCGAGAAGGAATCTGACAGGCGGCTGCTGAAAAAAAAAATAGGGGTGTAACGCATTCCGAGAATGCGTTACACACCTGTGGCGCATTCACGGAATGCGTTACACCCTTAAATGGATTAAAAGGTGTGTAACGCATCACCGGAATGCGTTACAGGGCTTGTAACGCGTTCCTGTAATGCGTTACAGCCCGTCTGTTGATATTCAAATTGATTTTTTGGGAGTTTCGTAACTCCGTTTTGGGCGTGCAATATACCGTTTGATTCGTTTTTCCGAGACGGATCAAATGGAGTGATCAATTTTAGTTTATATAAAAGTTTTGAACTGTTTATATTCCATGAAGTGTTTTAAAGCTGTTTTTGATTGTTTTAATTGCTTTTAAATGCTTCATGTGATACATAGAGATGTATAATGCTTAGACTAATGTGCTAGATGATATAACATGCCTACCTTGATGTTTATTCATGTATATATATGTGATATATGCTTAGTTTATCATGCGATGATAGATTTAGGTGAACTTAAATGAACATAAGGCGTTTGTTAGACAACCTAGCATAGTGAAATTGTTTCATAACCTTAAGAACAATATTATGAATACAATCATGAGATTCTTGTGTTTATGAAACACGTAATTGAATATGAATTTTCGATATGAGAGAAAGGATGATTCTGTCAACAACAGATTTCTATCTGTAAGAAAGGGTTATTAAGTGACGCCTCTTGACAATGCTCCACCCGATCTGGGAATCATCTGATTATTGATTATTGATTTGAAATATTTAATTTAAAAGGAAGAATTTCTTTATAATATGATTATGATTGTAACGTAATATAATCCCTCTAAAATTAAATAATATCAAGTAGTAATTGGCCAATAATACAACGGGCTTGTGTCGGTCATAGCCTTCCAACATGATAGAAAAGTAGTTCTTATTTTTGAATCATTGTCGGTTCGTGCTACAGCCGAGGGCTTTGATTTCGAAATAAGAAATACTTGTCTATTACATAGAGATGTGTACATTGTATAAGAATCTAAAGGTCGGTACGTGCTACAGCCGTGGGCCTTTGGGGACTGATTCAACTGTATGGAATGTTGGGTTAGACTTGACTTAGAATATTGAGTTTGTCGTGCTACAGCCGAGACTCAATTATTCAAGGGGCTAAAATTTGATTACGGAATAACATGAGATGTAATTGACAAGAGTTGTCTACCTATTGAACATTGCATGGCGGTTCGTGCTACAGTCGGGGTTGTATAATGGAATGTAGGATCCATATTCCTACTAGCATTATGAATGCTTAATTTTTCACATAGGGGGTTGAATAAATTAGGAAAACTAGTGGGAGCCACTTATGAATAAAGACCTGATTCATATAGTGTTCTGAAATAAAATCGAATATTTGCTAAGTGTTGTTATGTGTTTATCATTTACAGATTTACTTTGTACGTTATGTCTTATGCACTATCACTCAGGAGCATACTAGATGCTCACAAATTGACTGGTCCTAATTATGCTGACTGGCTTCGAAACTTGAGAATTGTTCTCAGGATTGAGAAGCTGGAATACGTGATTGACTCACCTAAGCCTACTGAACCTGCTAGTGATGCACATAATGATGAACACGTTGTGTATCATAAGTGGATAGATGATGCAAATGTTGCTCAATGCATTATGCTAACTTCCATGAACATTGAGCTACAGAAGCAACATGAGCATATGGATGCTCACACTATCCTCATGCATCTACAAGAGTTGTATGATGTGGCGGGGAGGACAGCTCGATATGAGATATTGAAGGAGTTGTTCGGTTGTAGGATGTCTGAGGGATCATCTGTGAATGACCATGTACTTAAGATGATCAGTTTGATTGAACGTCTTGGACAACTTGGTTTTGCCATGGATGGGGAGCTGAGCCAAGACTTGGTCTTGCAATCGCTTCCGAGTTCGTTCTCGCAGTTTGTTGTGAACTTTCACATGAATAAGTTGGATGTCAGCCTGCCTGAACTCCACAACATGTTGAAGACTGCGGAATCGAATTTTCCCCTAAGAAGAGTTCTGTTCTTCTAATTGGTGAAGGTTCCAATCCTAAGAAAAGGAAGAGGAACTCTTCCAAGAAGAAGAAAGTAGGTGAGAAAATGCCGGTTCCACCAAAAGCTGAAGACCCCAAGAGCAAAGTTGTTTGCTTTCACTGTAACAAGGTGGGGCACTGGAAGAGGAACTGCAAGGTTTACCTTGCAGAATTGAAGAAGAAGAAGGGTAGTGAGACTACCGCTTCTGATTCAGGTATGTTCATGATAGAAGTGAATATGTCATTAAATCAAATTTCTACTTGGGTATTAGATACCACCTGTGGTTCTCATATCTGCAATTGTTGCAGGGACCAAGGAGAAGTAGGACTCTTGAGGAAGATGAGGTGATTCTACTGATGGAAATGGAGCAAGAGTTGTTGCTGTAGATGTAGAATCATTTCATTTGATAGGCCTACGGGCAAGACTATTGTTTGAAATAATTGTTATTTTGTTCCCTCGATTGTGAGGAATATTATTCCCATGTTAGACTTGGGTGGATTTTTCATTTATTATTGAGAATAATGAATGTTCTATTCTTAGAGATAATATTCTTTATGGACGTGGTGCTTTAAATAATGGTCTGTATGTATGTGACATAATTTACTTCAGATTGAAAAAACTAATAAAAGAAAAGGGATGATGAAAATCTCACTTCATAGTGGCACTGCAGTCTCCATTTAGTGGACATGGAGAGAGGGCTGCAGATTTGCTAGGAATGGTACACACAGATATATGTGGACCAATGTCTACGCAAGCCATGGGTGGATTTTCATACTTCATTACTTTCATAGATGATAGATCTGGATTCGGATATGTGTTTGATGAAACACAAGTCTGAGGCCTTTGAAAAGTTCAAAGAATATAAGTATGAAGTGGAGAAACAACCAAACATAGTATTATAACTCTTCGATCAGATCGAGGTGGTGAATACTTTAATGGAGTGTTTCTAGATTATCTCAAAGTAAACGGTATAGTCTCCCAGTGGACTCCTCCAGATTGGTATCTGAAAGGAGAAATCGAACTTTGTTAGACATAGTTCAGGTCCATGATGAGCTATGCAAATCTTCCAGTATTCCTATGGGGTTATGCATTGGAAACCTCAGCATATTTACTGAATAAGGTGCTTTCCAAATCTGTTCCTCAAACTCCGTATGAGAAATGGAAAGAAAGGAAACCGAGTCTTAAACACGTTAAGATTTGGGGATGTCCAGCTTATGTCAAGTAAGTTGACCCAGATAAGCTGGAATATCGATCCGTAAAATGTAGTTTTGTGGGATATCCTAAAGAGACTTTAGGGTATTACTTTTGCACCGATCATCGGGTGTTTGTTTCCAGACATGCTACCTTCTTGGAAAAGGAGTTTATCCTTGAAGGAAACAGTGGGAGCAACAATTGGACATGATGAAGTTCAAGAAGCACAAACTACTACGGATCAAGTGGAAACACCTGTTCTGACTGAACAACCTTTTGTGGAATAGCCCATTCATAGGTCAGGGAGAGTGTCTCGCCAACCTGAGAGGTAACATGGCCTTTTCATTGAGAATGACAATGAGTTGTCGATCATTAATGATGACGACCCAGTGACCTATAATGAGGCTATGAGTAGTGTTGACTCAGAGAAATGGCATAGTGCCATGAAATCCAGAATGAAATCTATGTATACGGTATACAAAAGATAGATTATAGCAGATTGCCAGGTGGAGACCTTTAAGGCCAGGCTTTTGGCAAAAGGATTCAAACAAAGGCAATGGATTGACTTTGATGAAACCTTTTACCTGTAGCCCTGTTAAAATCGGTTCGGATTTTGCTTGCGATTGCTGCTTACTACGACTATGAGATCTGGCATATAGCCAGATGGTTTTCTTTCCAAGAGAAATGAAAACCTAGTGTGTAAGCTACTGCGAACCATATATGGTTTAAAGCAGGCTTCTCGAAAGATGGAACATTCGTTTTGATGAGACAATCAAAGAGTTTGATTTTATCAAAAACATAGATGAACCATGCATCTACAAAAGGGTTAGTGGGAGCGCGGTAACATTTCTTATAATGTATTGAATTAGAGTTGACACACATAACAACATAGCAGACCCACTCACAAAGCTACTTTCTGAAAGTCACTTTGATCGTCAAGATGGGTATTAGATACCAGAGTGATTGGCTTTAGTACAAGTGGGAGATTGAAAGGAATATGTCCTAAGTCCAATCGTGTATTAGGATTTAGGAATAACTTTTATGTAATCTGTTTTGATTTCATTGATATTAATAAAGACTTGTTTTGTTTTTATTACGGGCTTTATCTATTTAAGTGTTTAAATAAGATATACCATAGTTTAGAGTAAAGATTTTTATGGATTATGATGAGATCATAATAGTGAGACCTAAAAAGATGATAACTCTAACTTAAATAGTTCCTGGTCATAGGATTACTAACTGGTAATTAATAATCCACAAAGATCGGTACATACTATGCTTGCTTCATTATGAAGGATGTCTGTTCTCATAGACATTTGTGTGGTGACACTATAGCTAGTATATAGGTGCTTATTATGGAATAAGTTCACTGAACATGACTCGCCCAGCTGAACAACTGATGGAGTTCACTCACGTGTCAGTAGTTGTTCGCTTAGTGATAGTTGTACAAGTATCCTTAGACTTGAGGTCATCATAGTCATCTTGTGTACACTGAACTATGCTTTGGTTTAGTTCTTAATCTCCAGGGACAATTATTAGGGCTCTTCTGGGTATAGGAATTTGTACACGAAGATAGTGTATGATCAATAAAGGATCTACCCCTTCCAGTGAAGGAAGCGAATGTTCAAGGCTGATCCACTTATGCTAGTTCAGGAATCTCTGGCCAGAGTGAATGAAATTAGAAAGGAGTTTCTAATTTGCATAGAACTACGCATAGCAAATGGTAAGCAAGTGATTGAATTAGATAGGCTTGACACGAGATCCATGCCTTGTATTTAATTGGAACATTGTAGGGTAGAAGGAGTTTATTGTACGGTAACTATTCACTGACAGGTTCTTGGTATTCTAAGCAGTGAATTCATATTATCCGGATAGTCGCGATATGTTGAGAAGAATCACTCACGATGTAGAATAAATGTGATTAATTAATTAATCATATTTAATAAATTAGAGAATTTATATAAATAATGATAAAATAGTTTTATTATTATTTATTTCTACTACCGGCTTAATATTGAACCTATAGGGTCACACCATAAAAAGAGAATGATTTAATGGTGGAGGAATTAATTAATAATGGCTAATAATTATTTATTTGTGAAATAAATAATTAATTGGCAAATTTAATAATTGATTAAATGAGATTTAATTGATTATAAAATAATTAAGAAAAGTTCTTAATATTATTAATTAAAGGATTTAATTTTTGAAAATTAAATCAAGAGAGAGAATTATTTCTAAAGTGTTTAGAAAAAGGATTAATGATTAAAAGGTGTTTTAATTATTAATGAGAATAATAAATGGGATAATAATAATAATATTTATGGGAAAATTTCAGCTGAAAATTTTGCCTATAAATACACTATTAGAGACCCTAATTTTATTCCAACCTCGAAACCCGAAAACCCAAAAAGTTTGGAAAACCCAATTCTCTCCACCTCCTTCCTCCTCCTCAACATCGTTTTCTTGGTGGATACCGGTGGAGTGCTTCACACTTGAGGAGCAACTGTTAAGGATCTCTGATCGTTGTCTCCGAATTATTTTAAAAGGTTAGATTCGATCCTTCAAATTTTTATTCACGATTTATATGCTCTTATTTGGATTTTGTATGTGTAAAAGTGTTTTGCCATGCCCCGCTGTGTTCAAAAATCCAACAACCATGTGCTATAGTTGTACTAGATATGGCACTAATTCTCATAGTAGGCATTAGGTAAGGGTAAGTTCTAAATCTATCTAACATGAAGTCAGTGACATTTAGATTCACCTTTACCTGATTCTTTGCAATTAGTGAGCCAAATAGAATTTTGGACACTTGTTTGTAAATACATATTTGATTTGTATCTATACCTTCTAGTAAATGTATGTCATTAACTTTATGATTTAAATTAAATATAATAAACATTGGGAAAAAATTTTCCTTACACCTGCTTACTAGACGCATACTGAGCCTGGTGCTTAGCTCCTCCGAGATCAAGTTACAAACATTGAGAAGTCTGTTGTAGGACATAGAATACACCAATTTTTAGACCACACTGGAGATGTTATCATAACCAGCCTTCCTGTATGTGAATGCCCTTACAATTGAATAAAAAACAGAGGACCACTTCCTTCTCAGATTCTTCTTGTTGAGCCTAGACAAGTTTATCTTCTCACTCTAGTTGATAAAGGCCATGAACTCAGCCAACTCTTGAGTGGTAGGAGCCTCAACCATGTTGTCAGTGGAGATACCCAAAGCCTTATTGATGTCATCTGTATTGAACTCAATAGCTATACCCCTTATGGTGCAGTTAACCATCATGGAAACTGTTTGATTTTCATGGATGATGGTGTTGACAGCTGCAGTGTTCTAGAAATCATTGAGAACATCCAGGTAGAGTACTGAATTGGCAATTAGGGCACCTGAGAGATATGAATCAGAGATGAACTTCACAAAAAAATTAAAATTGTTTGGTGCTTGAGTTGGATCAACAAAGGCAAGAAAGTTGGTTCCATCCTTGGGAATAACAACCCTTACATTTTTAGCAGCCATTTGAGAGATTAAGTTTTAGTGGGTAAGTGTTTTTGAGAGAGAGAGAGAGAGCTTGAAAGATCTGAGAATGCTGAAAAAATGCAGAAACTAGGTCAATTGAGATCTCGAAAGCGTAAAGAGGGGTTGTGTCGAGATGTTTGGGTATTTATAGGGTAGAGATGTGACTTATCGATAAGAGAAGAATGAACGGTTGAAAATAGCTTGTAGAGAAGTCACATGACCTATAGAGAACTCATATCGAGATGTCACTTTCTTGATAACTAAATACAGAGTTCTCTACAGTTCAAATTATAGACTTCTCGACAACTAATAAAATGGTACCTTACATCAATGTGCTTAGTTCTAGAATGGTTAACTGGATTGGCAACAATGCATACTGCACTAGTATTATCACACATGATCGAAATCTTTTGTAACATTAAGCCATAGTCCACTAGTTGATTTCTAATCCAAAGAACTTGAGCACAACAACTTTCAGCAGCTATATATTCTCCCTTAGCTGTAGAAGTTGACATAGATGGCTATTTCTTACTATGCCATGATACAAGTCTTTGACCAAGGAATTGACAGCTTCCACTTGTACTTTTTCTGTCTACCCTGCATCCAGCAAAATCTGCATCTATTTATCCAACAGATTCAAAACCAGTTACCCTTAGAAACCACAATACCAAGTTTGTTGTTCTCTTCAAATATCTGAAAATCCTCTTGACACCCATTAAATGTGATTCTTTAGGATTTGCTTGAAATCTAGCACATAGACAGGTAGGAAGCATGATGTCTGCTCTACTTGCAGTCAAATAAAGTAGAGATCCAATCATTCCCCTATAGCTTGAGATGTTTACACTTTTTCCTTTCTTATCTTCATCCAATTTGGTAGCTGTAGATGTAGGGGTAGATTCATGTGAGCAATCCACCATTCCAAATTTCTTCAAAAGATCTTTCACATACTTAGTTTGATTGATGAATATTCTGTAACTTCTTTGGCTAACTTGAAGGATAAGAAAGTAACTCAATTATTCCATCATGCTCATCTCATATTCACTTTTCAAGAGTTTTGAGAATTTTTGACACAAATTTTCATTAGTAGAATCAAGATAATATCATCCACATAGATTTGAACTAGAATGATGTCATCACCATATTGCTTGTAGAATAGAGTTTTATCAATTATGCCTCGAGCGAATCCATGTTTGAGTAGAAATTATGATAGAGTGTCATACCATGCTCTTGGTGCTTGCTTCAATCCATAGAGAGCCTTTAAAATTTTGTAAACAAGGTCAGGAAGTTCTGGATCTTCAAAGTCAGGTGTCTGTTGCACATAGACTTCCTTTTCTAGTTCACCATTACGGAATGCACTTTTCACATTTATTTGATACACCTTAAAAATGGAATGTCCAGCAAATGCACGGAAAAATATTATTGCTTCAAGCCTTGCAACTGGAGCAAAAGTTTCATCATAATCAATTCCTTCTTCTGGTGAGTAGCCTTTGGCAACCAATCTTGGTATGTTTCTTGTCACAATGCCATTTTCATCCATTTTGTTCTTGTACACCCATTTTGTTCTAATGATGCTTCTGTTTCTTGGTGCAGGAACCAATTCCCAAATTTTATTTCTTTCAAATTGATTTAGATCTTCTTGCATAGCAGTTAACCAATTAGGGTCAAGTAGAGCTTTTTTAGTTTTCTTAGGCGCAATTTTAAACAGAAAAATGCATGCATGCATTCATTTGCAGTGGCACTTCTAGTCCTTACTCCAACATTAGGATCACCAATTGTAGTATCTCTTGTGTGACTTCTATCCCATTTTATGGTGTGATAATTTTGGTGACTAGAATTGTCCTTATTTTCTTCATCTCATTCTCCCATGAGTTTGTGCCATCAAATTTAGGCGTGCTTCTTTCTTGAGATAAATTCTCATTTTCAGAATTCACTGGTTCACTTATTTCTTCCTCCATTCTATTATTTGTGTTGACTTAAGCTTCATCTTCAGAATCACTGTCAAGGTTGAGGTTGTCAAGTTTTAAAGTTTCAGCTTCAATTTCATCAAGACATTCCAAGCCTGGATACTTATCATCATCAAATGTCACATCTGTGCTTTCTATTATTTTCTTCTACTCTAGCACATAGAATCTGTATGTAGTCCTTTCAAATGAATATCAAATAAATATAGCTTCAAATACTTTGGAGTAAATTTTCCATCATATTCAGAATTGTCTTTGAACACAAAGCACTTGCTTTCAAACGCATGAAGATGCTTAAGAGTAGGCTTTCTTTTTGACAAGATTGAGTAGGGTGACTTGCTAATGTTTTAGTTTAGCGAATATATGTTCTGAGTGTAACATGTTGTGTTACCAGCTTCTTCCCAAAAACTGGTTGACAGTTTGGCATCCTGCAGCATTGTCCTTGCAGCTACAACTAGAGGTCTATTTTTCCTTTCAACCACACCATTTTGTTGAGGTGTTCTTGCAGCAGAGAACTCTTGAACAATGCCTTTATCATTGCAAAATTCACTTAGTAGTGCATTCCTGAATTATGTGCCATTGTCACTCCTCAGTGTTTTGAGAGAATTTTGATCTTCAACCTGCTTCTTAATTTTCTCTATGTGTTCAATAATGATGTGTGGATTTTCATCTTTTGAATGCATAAATTCCACCCAAGTATACCTTGAGTAGTCATCCACTATCACCAAAGAATATTTCTTTCTGGATATGGACATGACATTTATAGGTCCAAACAAATCCATGAGAATAAGCTATAGTGTAGCGTTAATGGAATTCACAGCTTCGTTTTTATGACCGAACCTCTTTATTTTGCCTTTTTGACAAGCTTCACATACTTCATTTTATATAAATTCCAAAGCTGACATATCTCTCACCAATTCTCTTTTCACCAGAGTATTAATTGCTTTGTAGTTTAAGTGAGAGAGCTTCTTGTGCCAGAGTTTGATTTATTCACTAGATTCCTTGGTGTAGAAATAACATATCCTTTCCTTGTTTGCTGAGTTCATGTTTGTAACAAACAAGCTTCCTTATTCCTTTCAAAGCAATTTCACCAGTTTTCTTGCTTATGATTGAGCAATCTTCCTTGTCAAAAATAACTTTGAAACCTTTGTATGTAGATTAATTGACACTTAGAAGATTTAATTCAAGACCTGCAACTAGTGCTACATCTTCAATGACAACATTTCCATAAATCAACTTGCCATATCCCATTGTGAACCCCTTGTTGTTGTCTCCAAAGATCACCAAAGGGCTAACCATCTCCTCAAACTGTGATAGAAGGGCTTTATGACATGTCATGTGTCTGAAACATCCACTATCAATGATTCACATGACTTTATTCTTTTTTCCCTGCACACAATGAGGTTTAAGTATGTTCAGCTACCCAAGCAGTATTGGGCACTTTCTTCTTTTTGACAGAGCTAGCAGAAGTAGAACTTGAAGTTTCAAAAGAAATAGCATTCTTAGTTTGATTAACATTTTCTTCTTTGATCACGGATCTAAAGTTAAATTCTTTTTTATCCTTTCTCAACTTATGACAGCTAGTCATAACTTTCATGTTTCATGTGATGCAATCAAACTTCTCACAGAATGAGTAGGGGTCATTTATTTATGCCTCATTATATTTACAAGTTCCATACTTTGGCTCACTAACAACCTTTTTACAAAGGTGAGTTAGATGATTTTTTGAGCCATATCTTTGACACTGCTTTCTGGGAGCATCTGCAACATATTCATAATTATTCCTTTTGTTGACACCTATATTCCCATTTATGTTCTTCTTTTTCTTTCCAGTGCTATCATTCTTGATTTTATTTACTGGTGTCTTGGTAGTTGGACTAATTGTAGGCTTCTTCTCACATTCAGTGTTAAGAGTGGATTTTACATCCTTCTTTTCTTTTCTTCATATGCAATTTTTTGCTTGATGACAAGTTCCACTTCACTGAAGTTCACTTCACAAGCTTTGAACAAGGGTGCATTCACCTTTTTGAGAATCACATAAACATCTTGGTTCATACTTTCCTTTCCCTTGTCAACATCAGTTTTCTTGTGAGATGCATCAGCCTCATAGTATAAGCCAATAGCTAAGTTAGCACATGGTTTATTTTTCTCATGGTATTGACCAACCAATTGAGATGCATTTTTGAATAATTTGAGCTTCAAATCATTTTTCTCAACTTTTTCTCTTAACACAACTTCTACTTTATCTGCACACTTTAGCATGTTCTTGAGGTATTCATTTTCTTGTCTAACTGCTACTAGACTAACAAGCTGCAACTCTAGTTCTTGTTTTTCAATCTCAAGTTTTTCATTTACTTTTGACAGTCTACTCACTTCCTCAGTAGCTGCCACCAAGCTTGTGTGAATGTGAAACATTTCTACACTCATCTTTTCAATAGTTTCCTTATATTTTCTAGCATTCAAATCAATGATAGTTAGGATATGTACCTCAGATTTAGATACAGATGATTCTCCTTGCTCCAAAGCCATGAGAGCATAGTTTCCATATTCTTCATTCCTTGATCCGTGACTTATCGATATCTGACTTAACACATTTTTCCTAGAACAACAGTATTCAACTCCCAACTTCTACACTTCTATTTGAGGTATGATTAGGATTGATATTCTTACAGAGTTAATTCCTTAACTTGATGACTGCTCATAGAAAAATCCTTCTGTCTAATCTACTTAGCATTTTTACAAACTCAAAAAATACAATTACAGAATACAATTGAATTATCATACAACTTATTTTTAGTGTTGTCAAGATAGCTTAGTATTGTTATGTAAAGGCATGTCTTGCATAAAATCTTGCATTATTGAAAATCATGTTATATGTTCACGGCGTAGCCTACCTGAAAGTACAATACTAATTTTTTTAATATATATATTTAGTAGTTTAGAAGATTTTTAAATTTTAAATATTTTGTGGCTGGATGTGCTTAATAAATTTTTAGACTGTGATCTATAAGGCATCATTTCATTCGTTGAGTGATATGTGGTTTGAAGGTGTTTGTTTTTTTATAAACAAAATATTTTTATAATGATGATACGCTTTACAATATGCTTGACAATCTATTGGATAAAATTCATATTTTCACATCTCATTTAAAATTATTAAATTATAAGAGGGTTTAATGTATTCCTTCGAATTGGAATTACACATCAAACAACCAACAAATATACGCGAACACGGAAATGATATTTATTTCATTTTTCACGAGAGCAAAAGCTTTTGCGCATATCAATTATATGCTTACTGCAACCCTTCTAAGATCCTTTCTTTGTCTTATAACGTACGTGTAGTGATCAACATTAAATCTTCATATTTATTCATGATATGAAATGATCTTGTATGTTAATGCTTTTATAAAAAAACTTTCAAATAACTATAAATATGACCGTCTTAGAGATCATTTAAATTTGAATACATCATTATGGAACAAGTTTTATGGAACGATAATATATATACATATATATACATACATATATATATATATCACCATAAACTTTACTTGAAAAATACGAGGAGATCTTAAAATTTGTTGAATCTATTTATCATATTTATTATTATGTCGACCTAAAGATGACGTAGTAGGATTATGTTTTGAGTATAAGTTGCCTCATTATTTTGAACATCATCTCTTACATTATCATTGATACTTGGTGAATTTGCGTCATCGACATCTTTATTGTTTTCTTCAGTCTCTAAGTCTTCGATGTTTATTTCTTGATAAGAATCTAGTTGATAAGAATCTAGTTTATCATTGCATTTAGATTATAGATTGCATTAAATCTTTTTGTTCCATCATTAGTAATTATCTCCATTGAATTTTCTATAAGTGATAATAATATAAGTTAATTTGTCAAGGATTAGCACTTGTATTTTGTGTTTGCAAGGGATATTATTATTAAAATAAATATCATTCTAGCTCATGACATAATCTCGTTAATGATCCCCATAAACAGAATAATTATGTTGTTCATACGATTTCTCCATTTAAAATTACATTACAACAACGATAACAAAAATTAGTATAAATATTAGGTAAATATAATACAATGATGATATTAATTTTCTAAAATATTTAAGACAAAAAATCTAACAAATGATATAACCATTGGAGTAAATTTCAATGGAGTCCACCTTTTTATTAGAATTCTCAGAGTCCATATATATTCTGTAAATAAAATATCTTATAAAACGTGTTATCTAGCAAAATCTGTTTTACAAATATCATTATTTCATCATCAGAATCATGCAAATCTCATACATTTACAAGTACATTACGTATGTTCCGCAATTAAATATTTATATTCTACAAACTAAACATATTTTGTAATATAATACATTTTGCAATATTCTACTTGTAAAATATATGCAATCTGCATGATTTTCAATAAAATAAATATGTTTATAGAATATCATTCAAAAAATAATATATTTTGCAATATTTTAAACTATATTTTACGTGAACTCATTATTTGAAAGTAAGTCACTCTTTATTTGAAAAAGTATCTTGCAATTATGCATTATTTTGAGAATCTTAGTGTTCTACTAAACTATTGATGCTTATTATTTGAAGAATCTAACTGTTCAACTAGACTACTGAGAAAATTTGTTATTTAAAAGATTTAGACGTTAACAATTCATTCTAAAGCGGATAAATTTTTTTAACAGAAGATAGGCATTTTTACAACTTATACTATTTATGAAACTACTTATCTGACTATTCCTAAAAATTTAACAATATTATTAAATAATTCATTTTAAATGGAGGATTCAAGATAAAAAATTAATTATTATATATATAATTTAATAAAATTAATTAAAAATAATAATATTATCAATATATATAATACACATAAATGGTATGTGAAATAAATTTTGAGAAAATAAAAAAAAAATATGAGTTTGAATAATAAACTAGGTTAGTTTGGGAATAATGATACAGAGTAGGTTAGTTTCAGAATTTGTTTTAGGGGATTATAATTTTGGGATAATAATCCGGGAATAATTAGTCCCATCAAAATTAGTCATATGAATAAAATAATCTTAACTTATGTTTGTTTGGAAGGATTAAGTGTAAGATTGGACTATAATCCTTTAAAATTTTATCCTATATTTATTTTGAGAGATAGTCTTGGGTAGGGCTGAGCAAAAAAATGAAAAAATCTGAAACCGAACCGAAACCGGTAATAACCGATCCGAAAAAACCGAGGCAAAACCGAAATCGAAAATTAAAAAACCGAACCGATTTCATGGGTGAGGTTCCAATTATTAGTTAAAACCGAACGGAAAAAACCGAACCGAACCGATTATATAAATAATTAAATATATATATATAATTTTTATGAGTTATAAAAAAATTCAAATAAATATAAATATAATATTTTATAAATTGGGCCAATGATAATTCATTTGGGCCTATAATTCACTGCCCAAATCTAATAGTCAGTTTATTCTCCCTAACTGTAGTGTCCTAGTCCAGTACACTATTTATGCGGCCGGTATGTATCTAATAACTAATATCGGGTCAATTTTAATTCATAGTCGGGTAGGGTTTATTTTGCTCTCAACTGAAGCCATCGCCATCAATCTGAAGCCAAATAAGCATACTTCTTCAATTGGTCAAACCATGGTTGATAAATAAATCCCTGAACAAGCACCTCCACAAGATGTGTCTGAAGATGTAGCTGAAGTGGTATGTTATTTTCAGTTTTCACTATATGCAATTATTATTGTATAATTTGTTATTCAGTATTAATATTGTACATACTAGTTAACTTAATGATGTGAAATATATTTCCTGTATGTTATATATTTTCACAAGATTTATTTTATTATGTATACTACTTCTTCAATTGGTTTGTTTGGTATATCTTTAAGAATAATCAATTCAAAGGTCTTCCGTAGAGTCTAGAGAGTTTAAATATGACCAGTATTTATTCCGAATAAAATTTATTCTTTACAGATTATTGTGGACTTGGAAGATGGAGAAGTTAAAGTTACTGATAAGGCTGAGTAGCAGGGGTAAAAGTGTGAAAAGAAGGGGAAGAAGAGTTCAAAAGCATGGGATTATTTCGATGAAATCAAAGGTTGTCCAAAAGGTTTTAAAAAATCCAAGTGCAAATTGTGTGGCGTGGTTATCGGATCCAATACAAATAAAAATGGAACATCAGCAATGATGAACCATTTAAAAAACAGTGTGTGCTAAATCACTTTTACGTACCAATCTGAATAAGTTGCAGAAAACCATGAAGTTTGAGAACTTTTCCGGTGATGAAACTTCTTACACACTTAAAGCACATACATTCGATCAGGAAAAATTGAGAAAGAAGCTCGCAATAATGTGTATCAAGGATAATCTGCCTTTTAGAATTATGGACCATGAAGGCTTTAGAGAATTAATGAAATAAGCGGAGCCGAAATTTAAAGTTCCCAACAGATGGGCAGTAGCGAGGGACTGTCTAAAGATATAGGGCGATGAGTTGTCAAAGTTGAAAAAAAGCATGGTCACTGAAAGAATATCTTTTACTACGGACATGTGGGCATCAGTTCAGAACTTGAATTACATGTGCCTAACAGCTCACTGGATAAATAAAGATTTGAAGCTTTGCAAAAAAAATTTAAACTTTCGTCAAATTACAAGCCACAAAGGGGATGCAATTGGTAAGATGTTGGTTGAATTATTTGGAAGATGGGGTATAGATCGCATATGTAATAACTCGAATCTTTGAGACTTTGTCAAACGTTTAATGAATAGTAACCCTGACAATCGGCGAAAACCTTTTACCCCACACTATGTTGTGCATGGGAAATTTGGTCTGAGTCGATAACATGATTGTACGTACCAAATAAGTGTATATAAACGCCATTAGTTTTCGAAGAAAACAAACTTTGAAAAACGACCGTATCTACGAACCGTCAAGGAATACGAGAATCACAATATAATTATAAAGCTAAAATCCTAAAAATTCAAACCCAAGTATGACGCTTCAAAGCGTAAAGGATGTATAAGAAAACATTTACCCCGCGAACCGCTTACGAAGATTTATTACGAAAACGAATAAGCGACCGAGCGAACGCGTATGTGAATAAATAAAATGTGTCAAGCCATGCTAACCATGCAAGCTAACTAAGGTAATAAAGTAACCATGGTTAATAACCAAATAGTGGCTACCTCGAGAACATGATGACCTAGTTAGTAAATAGTAACATAAATAGTAACTAAGGTACTAAGCTAGTATTATAGCTTGGAAAATAAGAAAGCTAGTTAGATTGGATGAGATATGCAATCCTAGGATTATATACTAGAAGATTTATCACTTCTCCAAGAAGCAACCAAGGCAGGCAACAAAGAAAGCACTCTCTTCTCTCTCTTAAAAGCTCTATTCGACAATTTCAAGATGGAGGAAGAAATCAAATTCAAAAAACTCCACTTCAAGCCATGAAAAAATTCTATAATTAATTCCTAAGCTTCCTACATACTAAATTATGGTAGGATAAATTTTTGAGATCATTCTATTAAGGTTTGAATGGTGAAATAATTCCAAGAAAGCGATGATGAATAGTGTAAAATAATAACTTTTCTTGGTTTCTTGATTTTCATGGATTGATTTAAGGTTCTTAAGCTCACCTAAGCATCCCCAAGATTCCACCATCAAGGAGAACACATCCCAAGATTTCAAAAAAGGTATAAATCCTTGACCGAACTTTATTTAAGGTTTAAGTTTCAATAAAATCAAAAATCTTAGTTGTAAACCTAGTTTTGGTAGTTGTTTTGTTATTTTCTTGATGTTTAGTTAGTTAGCTATTAAGGTTGTTGTTGTTGCCTTTTTCTTGATAGGAGTTAGTGTTGAGATGATGGCATGGTGATTGTTGATGGTTGGTTATGATTTAGAGCGTAAACGAAACTCGGATCGTAGTCGTAACGTCGTTAAAATGAACAAATCGTAACCATATATTTTCTGCAGACTAACAGAATGTATAAACTGTAGTTTCTTAAAAACTAAGACTTTATTATGATAGAAAATTTTATGGGGATCGTTTAGGCACTTGAATCGCTCGATTTTGATTTACGGATCAAAAGTTATGACTGTTTTAGTAAAAACGATTTACGCGATAAAAACTGCTACGAATTACAAACTTTGGAAATAAAAATAACCGACTTAAGAATATTCAAAACTTATGAAATTTTTACAGAGAGTAATAAATAGAGTTTATTAAATTCCATAAAAATTTCAAGTGAAAATATGGATTTCTCAATTTTATAAAAATGTCGGAGCCGCGACTGCGCGAATAAATCCCTTAAGAATCGCGAGCAGAGTCGAGAGTCGAAATGTAAAAGATATTAACGGACATAACGGATTTTGGAAAGAAAGAGAATATGACAAGTACTTGTACTTATTGGAATAATAAGTGTAAAAGTGAGTTGCGTGAACGATTAGTAAGTATCGCGTATGTACAAGTAACGATAAATATGAACGGTATCTCACGAAACAATAATTGTTTATAGTTATAGATTGCCGGGAGGACCCTAGAGCACCCTCCACTTCAAAGTACCCCGGCAAGTTTACGAACCCGACTCCATATACTGTTGTGTTGTGAAAAGTTATTCTACTGTTTTCGTACAAATGCCATGTTTGCCAGTTAATAACGAATGAGTTACGATGTATATATCGTAGAATATTTTAGCGCTGCCCTAAAGCGTGATGTATAAATCATAAGACCGAGAGTCAGTCGGAGTTATAAAATGAAAACCCGGGAACCATCCCGGTGATGTTTTGGACGATCAAAAGTCTGTACTTATTTTATTCCAAGGGACTCGATGTCCACTTGCGAAGTAATAAATACCTCGAATTTGATTTAAAACAATTTCCAAAGATCGTATTCCCTCAACTATATTTAACTACTCGAACAATGAATATTATTTCAGATATTCATTTAAATAGGATAAGTATTCTCTAATAGTTATTTATTTTAAACTCGATTATTTATATTTATTAAAGATTACTTTAATTATTTAAAGATAAATTAGTTGAGGAATATTATTTCAAATATTCTTTTAAATTATAATTATTCGAGGTTTAGTTATTTAATAATTGTTATTTAATTACTAAATATTTATTAGATGATGTAATATGATTTAAAATAGTAAGACTTGATTTTTTAAAATAATTTATGAGTTTCAGAAAATCATTCTCTTTATTTCGGATCGTCGAAAATTTTATCCCGACGTATTTTAAATATTTTGACTATAGTTTCAAAAGAAACTCCCCCTATTTATTTATCTATTGAAAATGGTCAACTCACATTATCTTAGTACTTCCTCCGAAAATTCTCGGAAGTGCCTATATATATACATATAAGATGAATTGTTTCTATCAACAAGCAAAATGTTTTAGGATCTTCGACATAATTCGAGTTCCATTTTTATAATAAGATTCTTTAAAGAACAAGGAGGGATAGACTTTAGTACTTTGTGTACTGGAGCGACTACTGGTGTGCCACATGTAAACATGTGAAGTATATGGAAAGTCTGGATGTATGGGCCACACATAATATGCCAGAATGCGGCAAGGGTGATAATGGGAGTCGTCCTTCCACTAGTAGAAAAGGTTACAGATTTTCGTTATGCGACTGCTCATCGTATGTGATGCAAGCTGGATTAGTTTTTTAGTTATTTTTAGTCCGGCTTATTTACAAGTATGACTTATGTAAGATAATAATGAAGAGACGTATATTTGGCCTCCGGTCTAACCTTAAATAAAGGTTACACCCGTGGTAGGACTTAATCAATTTTGGGGCTGTAATAATTATCACTTTGTGGATTGATACACTCTGGTAATGAATTGTTCATTTCCAAGACAATACCCTGTAAGTGTGTGTGTGTGTGTCTATAAGTGTGGGGTCATAAAGGTGTGAGTATTTATATATTGTTGTACAAGATAAGTGTTATACAAGATTTAAGATGGCGTGGCCTCCTAGATTCCTGACCCCGGATTTTGGGGCGCCACAACATATTCACGATTACATTAGATAATGCAAGTTCAAATGACACTGCAATTCCACATTTGAAGAAGTTTCTAAGAGGACCGGAGACCATTTTCGAGAACAAATTCCTTCATATGAGATATTGTGCCCATATTCTATATTTAGTGGTGAAAGACGGGTTAAAAGAACAACACGAGTCAATTGCGAGGATTCGTGATGCTGTTAGGTATGTAAGATCTTTACCCGCGAGGCTTGAAAAATTCAGAAAATGTGTCAAAAAAGAGAAGATAAAGTGTAATCGAATGGTGTACCTTGATGTCGATATGAGATGGAATTCAACCTACACTATGTTGGAAGTTGCGGTCAATTATAAAGGAGACCTTTTAGAATGATTACCGAAGATTCTAACAACGAACCATTTTTTAAGGGGGCTGATTTCGGAGTTTCAAGTGACAATGCTAGGAAAAAGAAAAAGAAACATGTTGAAGGTGCTCCTTTCTTTGTGGATTTTGATAATGTCATTCATTTCATTCAATTTTTAAAAATATTTTATGATGTTACGCTAAAATTATCGGGTTCAAAGTATTGTACTTCCAATGTGTTTTTTATTGAGCTTGTTAGGATGCAAGAGGCTATTGTTAAGTTGTGCTCGAACGAAGATATGTTGATGAGAGACATGGAAATTAGAATGAAGGAAAAATATGATAAATATTGGAATAACATGGAGAATACAAACTTTTTATTCTATGTGGTGTGCTAGATCCTAGGTATAAAATGAGTTATATTGATTTTTGCTTCGCCAAAATTTATGGGAGAGGGTCTACTAAATATTTTATGATGTGTGACAAAGTAATGAAGACCTTAAAAGAGCTTTTTGAACACTACAAGAACCTGTTGGGAAAATCAGATAACTCCTCTAGTTCCAAGAAAAACCAGCCTAACGATACATGGGATGATGATTATGATAAATACATGGAAGCTCGAGATACAGGGGGTATTGGGAAATCAGAACTTGATGTTTACTTGGGTGATGAAAGAGAAAAAAAAGTGAAAGGATTTGATATATTATTATGGTGGAAGAAAAATTCAACAAGGTTGCCAATACTTTCTGATTTAGCTAAACATATTTTAGGTATGCCAGTTTCGTCCGTTGCTTCGGAGGCTGTCTTTAGCACTGGTGGACAAACTATTGATGCGTATTAGAGCTCACTTTCACCTAAAACGGCTGAATCTTTGGTTTGCAGCCAAGATTGGCTAAGAACCTCCAATAATTTAACTGTTCTTATAGGTGAACCCGATGCAATTTTGTTACATAGAACTCAGAATTTACTTAGTTAACGGAGCAATTCTGCGTAGAACAATTATAACTAAAAACTTTCACAGCCAACTAGTTTGAGCAGTTTGCATATTGCCTTGATATGGCTTAATTGGTTCATGTTTTATATAATTTAATTAATTAATAGAAATTATAATAGAATGTGAATGCTGATTCGTATATATGTTAGTTAGGTAGTTATTGTTTCTTTGCATATCAGATTTGTCACAGTTAGCAAAATTCTTGCGCATTTGATTTTCTTTTATATGTATAACTACTTTATTTTGTTTAGCTATCTATAATACGAGGGAATGATTTTTTGGAGTGTTATGAAGATTTTAATGCAGGGTTTATGTTACACCAAGTTATCTGATTCCTTTTTGATCTTTAGTGACATTTTGATGAATGGGGTTGATATTTTAATGTGTCCTGATTTATTATAATTAAATCAGGCGTCACGTTAAACTAGAAAAGTATGCCTTAGATTTATAGACAATCCAATTGAGATTTTTTACAATGTGCAAGGTTAAGATTAGGAGTTTTTGTTACTGTCAGTTCAGTTGGCTTAACCATTAGTTCAGTTATCTTAACCATTGGTAATCTGTGACTTCAAATCTAGTGATCCCCTGTTTAATATATGCAAGTATCTGGTAGAACTAATAGTAAGAATCTTTTTATAAACTTTCACTTGTATAAAGATTAACTATGTTGTTCTGCATCTTTTTATAAACTTTCTTTTGTACACAATAATAATTCAAATTTCTGTTTACTGCTTTTAACTATGTTGTTATGCATTATAGAGTTTATAGTCATAATCTGAGACCAGGCTGATTTTTCCTATTTTCCGCATCTTTTTTGAAGTAAAATATGAGATATAACTGTGATGAGATATAAAAGATTAGTTTATAGTCACTATTTGCGCCCATTTTGATTGGATAACTTATATAGAGTAGTTTTCTGTGATTTATATAACTGTGTTACAAGGGTTCAATTATGTCTAATGAATTTGTGTCTTCTAAAAATATCAAGATATAACTAAGACCCTGCATTACTATGGAAACCTGTTTTATTTTCATAACGTCATATGTCATGTAACCAGATTCAGTGCTTGCTTCCTTTTGTGATATTTTTTGCTATATGTTAAAGCTGTTATAACCTATTTAGCCATTTGTAGAGCTAATGTATGAATAATTTGAAGGGTTTCGCGCACATAAACGTAACAGAAACAATAATTAGAAACATGAAAAATCACAATTTTCGAAACTCACCGCGGGATCCATGTGAAAAATATATATTTAATTCGTAGATCAGATTGTTTACCTTAAGAAGCTTTACAAATTGGTTGAATAATGGAGATTTAAAGATTGTTCAATCACCATGCATTCCGCTCTCGCGATATACGCTCTATCGGTATCCACACGAATGATTGAACGCAAGGATTGGATGTGTACTAGCACAAACTCATTTCTTCTTGTTAGGCATAAAACACGCGCTAATAATTCACGCAAGTATACGTGTTCGCAAGTAATATAGAATAATTTCTAGTTCGTTCCCACAGAGACTCAGACTAATTATATTTAATTAACACTCACTCATCAATGTATGATTACTTCTCAATGTCAAGACAATAACTCTTTAGGTTGATTAACTAATTATTAACTACAATTAACTACGAGAATAAAACACTTGAATAACACTTGAATTAACAATATCAAACACACATGAGATCATAACTTCATTACTACTTCCTTCAATAGTTATTGTTATTACCCCTAGCATGTAATGGTGATGATATTAATCGAACAACACGAAACTGATAAAAGCCAACATTCGTTGTACAAATACCATTCTACCAAACATCCACAATTAAGATAGAAGTTGAACATGCATCAATTATGTTGAGACCCTATATGTCTACAAAATTTGACAACATAATGATTTAAGCGCAAGTTATTCATTATGATTACATAGGGCAAGTAAAACGGTTAGAGTTACCCACTAATCATGCATACACATACATGAACCTATGCTAGCATGGCAAGTTCTAAATCTCAAGATCCACTGTCGCTTCACAAGAGATTAACAAACTATCTTATATGTTCGTGATGCACATAAGACGAATAAGCACAACCTATGCTAGATATCATACAATCATCACACACCAAGTTATTGAACAACTAATTAAAGAAATCCATAGTAAATCCATTACGACCCCATGATCACGATTAGTCCATGATAGAACTCATCGTCACCATGGGTTCATATGAAAACATGATAATAACTCTCAGTATAAACTAATAAAAATACTTATTAAAACCAGAGTATGTCACAAGAGTAATAAGGTTCAAGTAAAGAAAACTAGCATCCACGGTTACAACGAATAAAAGAATCACAAGAAAACGTATGCTTCCTCTTCTTCGTTGCGATGTGCTAAACGGTCTTCTTTCTTCTCTCCTTGCTCCGTGCTTGATACCACACACCATGAAACGTCTCTGAAGATTACTTATATAGAAGCCCACAAGAGCCAGCCGTCTCAGAAGTCCATCAGAAGAAGAAGTGTAAAAATCAGATTTTAATTTCCCGTCTCCGGGCGGCCGCCCCAGCTTCCCAGGCGGGTGCCCCAGCTCCTTGGTGGCCGCCCCAGATCCTGAGCGGGCGCCTAGCAGGCTACTGGAAAATATCACATTCTGCTCCTGATTTCTGCTACATTCTGCTCATAACTTCCCACAACCAATGCCAAGCACTTCCTAGGCTTATTTTTGATGAAATCTTCCTACATACACAAGTTATACCCTGAAATGCAAAACACTAGAAAAATGCATCAAATACACAAAATACTTGATTTCAAGACATCAATTCAAGCCATTATAAGATATTCTAAGTGGTATAAAATACCACTTATCACACCCCCAAACTTAAATCGATGCTTGTCCTCAAGCGCCAAAGACTCAAAAACAAAACAGAAACATGCATGAATGCAAACTACATGAAATGCAGTGATCCCCCTCACAATGACTAAACCAACCAACTCATGACATCTCAACAAATGCAATTAGGAAACTAAAGGTCAATCAAGCCACGCAAGCTAACATACAACTAGAAACGTGGTGTGTGCGAATTCTTAACAGATATGCTTCGAAACTAGATCAATTATCATGACTCGATTATCCTCAAGGCAATCAAATGATTATACGAAAAATAAATTCTAGACACAAAATGACTTATAACACTTCAAGATCACTGGAGCTTATTACGGAGTCATGCTTTTATTCAACACAACAAACAAATGCTTATTTGATCGTGCAATGAGTGAGGTCCACAAAAGACTTATGCAATGGCATCCATTTAGCGAGCGTTAGGTTAGCGGATCCCAGACTATAAAAGCCTTAGGTCACTAGGCACAAAGTCCCCTAAGAACTTAATAACTCGAATACCAAAGAGCCCACTCGTGATCAATTATGCATTAAACCATAATTTTTTCTTCTTTTTTTCATATATTTTTTTCTCTTTCTCTCTTTTTTTTTTCAAATTTCTGAGCAAGTGCGTTTCGCTCCATCTTGCTCAACCCTAGACTACTCGCATAAAAATACGAGCCGGCTACTAGCCATTTGACGCCTAGCCATAATTAGCAATGAATTCCAATTTTCACTCCAATTATTTCCTTTTCATGCCTTTTATCATTAAGAGCCTATCATAAATTCTAAGCATAATCAATAGATTAACCTCAAAAACCATCAAACCATGACAACAATCTAGTCCTTAAGCATACTCTAAGACTTAGTGAAATTACAAGTGTTTCTAGCATGCATGTCAACCTACAAGATTCAACATCACTCTAACGCTATCACTACACTTGCATCAATATCACAAATCAATCGGTAAAGCAACACAAATATGCATGAGCTAAATGACATGATAAATAAAGCTATAAAAAACTATATGGCAAAAATATGCAACTATATGAACTAAACTATCATGAATATGCAACTACATGACACACACACAAACATGCTCCTTAACTACCACCCCCAAACTTAAAATCTTCACTGTCCCCAGTGAAGGTAGTAGAAAGGAACACAGGGTATACCTACTCAGATAATCATCATCATCACCCTCAGAGGGTGGAGTATCAGGAGGCGGATAAGCAGAGTCCTCACCAAAAACGGGCCACTAGATGTCAGCTCCAAGGCCTCTGAAAGCAGTCCCAAGTGCGAGGGTGAGCTCTTGAGCAAACCTACTCTGCGACTCGTACATCGCATCCATCCTCCTGGATAGCCTCCTATATTGGGCATCGGCCATCCCTGAACCAGCACCTTCCTGGGCTCTAGAAGAGCCTGCCTCATCACGAGCCTGACTGGGCCTAGCCATAGTAGCACCAGCTGCTGGTCATCCCCCTGGAAGATGATATCCCAAACCCTGCTCTTCGGGCTCTTCACCCGTCCACTCCTGCATCGCATTCAGAGTCGATGAGTCAATAGGAGCGGCCAGCATCTACAGCTGCTCATAAGAAGCCCAGTGAACTCCAACTGCTCTGCACAGCCTCGTGATAGTAGAGGCATAAGGGATGTTGCTTTGCGTCCTTTCCTTCGAAAACTTCAAAATCCCTTGGTAGATGAACTCACCAAAGTCCACATAATACTCCTCATTCAATATCCCCCATAACAACCTGGCTCTCTCAACTGTAACCTCATGTGCATGCGAAGAAGGCAAAATATTAGCACAAATAAAGGCATTCCATGCACGGGCATACCTGTTCATCGCAACAGCCAGAAAAGAACGATACTTGTTAGATCTCGTCTTAAACTTCCACACCGTGCCTGGCTGATAGAGAGTAGCAAAAATCAAATCCAAATCAAAATCCTCGAGAGTCTTCTCATTCCAATTCTCCTCCTCGGGCTTCCGTTGTTGCTGTCCAATCACACGGCGAATCACCGCGGGCTGATAATCAACAGTAAGCCCACAAACAACAGTAAACCCATTCTTGTTCGCCATTGTATTCGCATAAAACTCGCGAACCACACTTATTGGAACCGCCTCCGGCGACGCACAAAAAGAAATCCACCCTTTCTCAGCAATCATTGGTAATAACTCACCATCCCTCCCCGATGGTAAAAATCCCCTCTCCTTCAGAATCGGCTTAGTCAGAAGCCTAGTATACTCCTCCTCAGCAGACCTATCCACCAAACGGGGCCTCGCAGCAGTTCCCCTCGAAGAATCAGCAGTAGGAACGGTGCTGCTGCTATCAATAGTTCGAGATCTCTTAGGTGCCATTGATTACTGAGAAAAAGATTTTGAGAGTTGTGTTATGAGTATAGGAGAGAGTTTTGAAGTTGAAAGTATATGGGAGTGTATATGGAGGTCTTGTGTGTATATATAGGGTAGGATTTAGGTTTAGAATTAGAGTAGCAGTGGGGTTTGTAGTTTGTTTGCTGTGGGTTTTTTTGTTTTTTTTTCTGATTATTTTTATAAGGCCGAAAAATTTTTCTAATAGAAGGGTGTTAGGCGGCCACCCGGGATTTCCAAGCGGGCGCCCTAGTCTCCAGGCGGCCGCCCGAGATTTCCAGGCGGACGCCTCAGGGGTTTTTGGAAAAAAAAAAATTTTGCCCATATTTTCATATTTATTTGGGTTTTTGGATATGGTACTAACTTTTAAAGGTTCCTAAAGTCTCAAATCTTGGGTTGCCTCCCAATAAGCGCTTCTTTTACATCATTAGCTTGTCGTAGAGGAGTTCGATCAAGTTGAGAATAAAACGGCGCTAACCACTTCCCGGTTTGCCGTGTCACCATAATAATGCTTCAATCTTTGACCATTAACCTTGAATGCTTGGCCGGATCGTTCTCAAAAATCTCCACCGCTCCATGTGGAAACACAGCTTTGATGATAAAAGGTCCAGACCACCTTGATTTCAACTTTCCAGGAAAAAGTCGGAGACGAGAGTTGAATAAAAGAACTTGTTGCCCGGGCAGAAATGACTTAGGAGATAGCTTCCTGTCATGCCACCTTTTTACTTTTTCCTTGTACATTTTGTTGTTCTCGTACGCTTGAAGTCAAATTCATCAAGTTCATTTAACTGAAGCATTCGCTTATTCCCAGCTGCATCTAGATCAAGGTTCAACTTCTTCAATGCCCAATAAGCCTTATGCTCTAGCTCCGCAGGTAAATGAAATCCCTTACCATAGACAAGTTGAAACGGGGACATCCCAAGTGGAGTCTTGTATGCTGTTCTATATGCCCAAACAGCTTTATCGAGCTTTAAAGACCAATCTTTCCTTGACGGACAAACAACTTTCTCTAGAATGCGCTTGATCTCTCTATTAGACACTTCAGCTTGACCATTAGTTTGCGGATGATAGGCGGTAGAAATACGATGATTCACATTGTAGCGCTGCATCATAGAAGTGAACTTACGGTTGCAGAAATACGACCCCACATCACTTATGATTACTCGTGGTGTTCCAAACCTTCTGAATATCTGCTTATGAAGAAAATTCAACACTACCTTTGCATCATTCGTCGGCAGAGCCTTGACTTCTACCCATTTCGAGACATAATCGACTGCCAGCAAGATGTACTGATTATTGCCGGACGAGATAAATGGTCCCATAAAATCGATTCCCCAAACATCAAAGACCTCGACTTCAAGCATCACATTTAAAGGCATCTCATCCTTTCTAGTAAGATTACCAACTCTTTGGCAACGATCACACCTTAAAACGAACTGATGTGCATCCTTAAACAACGTAGGCCAGAAAAAACCTGATTACAGAATACGAGCTGCTGTCTTTTCACCACCATAATGTCCACCATAAACTGTGGAATGGCAGTCTCGTAATATCCCATTCGTCTCACAGAAAGTGATACATCTCCTGATGATCTGGTCAGCTCCCTGTCTAAACAAATATGGTTCATCCCACATATACCACTTCACCTCATGCAGAAACTTCTTCTTTTGAGCTGCATTCATATTAGGATGCATTATATTGCTGACAAGAAAGTTCACAATGTCTGCGAACCATGGTTTTTCCTCCTGAACTGCGAACAACTGCTCATCCGGAAAAGATTCGTTGATCAATGTCTTATCATGTGAAGTAGAATCGGGATTCTTCAATCTAGAGAGATGTTCAGCTACTTGATTCTCAGTACCTCTTCGATCCTTGATCTCTAACTTAAATTCCTATAGCAAGAGCACCCAATGAATAAGTCTTGGCTTCAAATCCTTCTTTGAAACCAAATAGCCAATGTCAGCGTGATCAGTGAATACTGTCACCTTTGTCCCAAGCAGATAAGATCGAAATTTTTCGAAACCAAAGACTATATCCAAGAGCTCCTTCTCAGTAGTGGTATAATTCATTTGAGTTCCATTAAGCGTCTTACTAGCATAATAGACCACATGAAAAAGATTACTCTTGCATTGCCCAAGAACTGCTCCCACTGCATAATCACTCGCATCACACATCATCTCAAAAGGTTCTGTTCAATTAGGTGCCATAATAACTGGTGCAGTTATCAAACTCTTCCTGAGAGTCTCGAATGCAGCCAAGCATTCATCATCAAATTTGAATGGCACATCTTTCTCGAGCAAGTTGCACAACGGCTTATATATCTTCGAGAAGTCCTTGATGAAACGCCGATAAAAACCCGCATGACCAAGAAAACTATGGATTCCTTTCACAGAAATAGGTGGTGGAAGATTTTCAATGACTCCCACCTTGGCTTTATCCACCTCAAGGCCATTTCTAGAGACTTTATGCCCAAGAATAATTCCTTCACGTACCATAAAGTGACATTTTTCCCAATTAAGCACCAAATTAGTTTTCACACACCTTTTTAGCACCGAACGAAGATTATTCAAACAGTCATCAAACGAATGTCCAAAGATGGAGAAGTCGTCCATGAACACTTTGACATTATTTCCAATCATATCAGAGAATATAGCCATCATGCATCTCTGAAAAGTGGCAGGGGCACCACATAAGCCAAACAAAACTCTGTGAAAAGCAAATGTGCCAAATGGACAAGTGAAAGTAGTCTTTTCTTGGTCTTCTAATGCAATGCAAATCTGATTGTAACCCGAATAGTTATCCAGAAGATAATAATACTCATGACCAGCCAACCTGTCAAGCATCTGATCAATAAATGGCAGAGGAAAGTGATCCTTTCTCATGGCTTTGTTCAACTTTCTATAATCCATGCATACCCTCCATCCTGTAACTGTTCGAGTGGGGTTGAGCTCGTTCTTCTCGTTTGCTACCACAGTTATACCTCCTTTCTTAGGTACACATTGCACGGGGCTCACCCAAGAACTGTCAGATATAGGATATATGATTCCTACATCCAGCCACTTCAGAATTTATTTCTTCACCACTTCTTTCATGATAGGATTAAGTCTTCGTTGTTGCTCAACAGTCGGCTTACTACCTTCCTCTAGCAGAATTTTATGCATGCAGTACGAAGGGCTGATCCCTTTTATATCTGCTATAGTCCATCCGATGGCTGATTTGAATTCTCTCAAGATCCTCAAGAGCTTATCCTCCTCACTACCTGAAAGGTCAGATGCAATCATAACAGGTAAAGTAGATGCATCACCTAAAAAAGCATACCTCAAGTGTTCAGGCAATGGTTTAAGCTCCAAGGTAGGTGCTTCCTCAATAGATGGTTTGAGCTTTCCCTCAGCATTCTTGAGATCAGTATTACCAAGAGATTCAAATGGCATGTCTAACTTTCGCTTCCAAGGAGAAGCATTTAGATATTGTAGTTTCTCATTGCCTTCCTCGTCTTCACTGTCAAATTCCCCCATTAAGGCTTTCTCTAAGGCATCAGACATTAGCACATGATCAAGTTCCGAAGTTATCGCAGAATCAATTAAATCCACCTTTAAGCACTCCTCATCTTCTGTAGGGAATTTCATCGCATTGAATATATTGAATCAAATCCTGATCTTGCACTCTCATAGTAAGTTTACCTTTTTGCACATCTATCAAGGTACGTCCTGTAGCCAAGAAAGGTCGTCCCAAGATTATGGGAATCTTCTTATCTTCCTCGAAATCCAGAATGACAAAGTCTGCAGGAAAGATGAGTTTATCCACCTTTACTAACACGTCCTCCATGATGCCTCGTGAGTATATAATAGAACGATCAGCCAACTATAGAGGCATGTAAGTGAGCTTTGGATCAGGCAAATTCAGCTTTTTGAAGATAGACAATGGCATCAGATTGATGCTTGCTCCCAAATCGCAAAGGCACTTGTCGAATGACAACTTGCCAATGGTGCAAGGAATGGTGAAGCTCCCTGGATCCTTAAGTTTTGGAGGTAATTTTTGTTGCAGCACAACACTGCACTCTTCCGTTAGAGCAACGGTATCAAGATCATCCAGTTTCACATTCCTTGAAAGAATACCTTTCATGAATTTTGCATAAATAGGCATTTGCTCCAGAGCCTCAGCGAAAAGTATGTTGATGTGAAGTTTCTTGAACACCTCCAGAAACTTACCGAATTGCTTATCCAGATTTTGCTTTTGCAATCTCTTAGGAAAAGGTGGTGGAGGATAGAGCTGTTTCTCCCCTGTATTACCCTCGGGCAGAGTGTGTTCAACAGTAGTCTTCCTTGGTTCCCCCTCTTTTTCCTTTTGCTTTTCTTCTTCTTCTACAATTTTAGCTTCTCCATCTTTTGCTTTTCCAGCTTCAGCAACTTTTCCAGACCTTAAGGTAACAGCTTCGACTTTCTCCTTAGCTTCCTTCCTACCTGGCACTTCAGTATCGCTGGGAAGTGTGCCAGGTTGACGATTGAGCAAGGCATTGGCTATTTGACCGATTTAATTCTCCAAGGTCTTGATAGAAACAGCCTGACTTTTGCACAACAACTTAAGCTCCTCGAAATCAGCACTAAAAGGTAGAGCAACACCTCCTTGTTGAGGATATGATTGCTTTTGAGCATATTGCTGATGTTGCTGAAATCCAGGTGGATTAAACTGTTTACTTACAGCTTGCTGATATGATTGTTGAACAGTGTTCTGATTGTTACTCCAGCTGAAATTGGGATGATTTCTGTTATTAGGATGATAAGTAGCTGGCACAGGCTACTGTAGTCGCTGATAATTGTTCACATACTGAACAGATTCATTAACAAGGGAACACTGATCCGTAGCATGAGAGCCAGCACAAAGCTCACAGACCATAGCTATCTGATTGACTCCATAGTTGGCTAAAGAATCGACCTTCATAGACAGCGCTTGGAGCTGCGCTACAATAGTTGTAGCGGCATCAACTTCCAGAATACCTGCTACCTTCCTGGGCATCATCCTTCCAGTTGGGTTTTAATACTCCTTTGCAGCCATCGTTTCAATGAGATTATAGGCCTCAGTATAGCTTTTGGACCATAAGGCACCTCCAGCTGCTGCATCGAGCATGGGCTGAGATTGGACTCCCAAACCATTATAGAACCCAGTGATCACCATCCAGTCAGGCATACCATGATGTGAACACTTTATCAACATCTCCTTATAGTGCTCCCAAGCTTCGCACATAGATTCTGTTGGTTGCTGCGCAAACTGAGTAAGAGCACTCCTCATAGCTACAGTCTTGGCCATTGGGTAGAACTTCACCAGAAACTTTTGCGCAAGATCTTCCCAAGTAGTGATGGACCCAGCTGGTAAAGAATGTAACCAGTCCTTTGCTTTATCCCTTAGAGATAATGGGAAAAGCCTCAGCTTGATAGCCTCATCAGTGACACCATTATATTTGAATGTACTGCAGATCTCGACAAAATTCCTGATATGCATGTTGGGATCTTCAGTCGCAGCACCTCCGAAAGAAATGGAATTCTGCACCATCTGAATAGTGCCCGGCTTGATTTCAAAATTATTGGCCTCAATAGCCAGATGAATGATATTTGACTGAATGTCATCAATTTTAGGCCGAGAAAAGTCCATAAGAGCTGGATCTGCGGGAACTATACGATCACCCATGATTACTGGTTCTTTCTGCTCACTCTCTTTATCCGAATCTTCATAATCTATCTTCTCTGGAATATCAAGAACTGAGTTTGTCTCCTCAACCGTATCTAAAGTCCTCTTGCGAGTGCGAGAACGTGTTTACATAAATGCTCGTTAGAGTACCTGAAACAGAACCGGAAATAATAAGTAACAAAATTTAATCAATGAGTCCTAATGACCACTGATGGCAAGTACATAAACTAACAAATTAACACCGAGTCCCCAGCAGCGGCACCAAAAACTTGTTAGGCACAAAACACGCGCTAATAATTCACGCAAGTACACGTGTTCGCAAGTAATATAGAATAATTTCTAGTTCGTTCCCACAGAGACTCAGACTAATTATATTTAATTAACACTCACTCACCAATGTATGATTACTTCTCAATGTCAAGACAGTAACTCTTTAGGTTGATTAACTAATTATTAACTATAATTAACTACGAGAATAAAACACTTGAATAACACTTGAATTAACAATATTAAAATACACATGAGATCATAACATCATTACTACTTCCTTCAATAGTTATTGTTATTACCCTTAGCATGTAATGGTGATGATATTAATCGAACAACACGAAACTGATAAAATCCAACTTTCATTGTACAAATACCATTCTACCAAACATCCACAATTCAGATAGAAGTTGAACATGCATCAATTATGTTGAGACCCTATATGTCTACAGAATTTGACAACATAACGATTTAAGCGCAAATTATTCATTATGATTACATAGGGCAAGTAAAACGATGAGAGTTACCCACTAATCATGCATACACATACATGAACCTTTGCTAGCATGGCAAGTTCTAAATCTCAAAATCCACTGTCCCTTTACAAGAGATTAACAAACTATCTTATATGTTCGCGATGCACATAAGACGAATAAGCACAACCTATGCTAGATATCATACAATAATCACACACCAAGGTATTGAACAACTAACTAAAGAAATCCATAGTAAATCCGTTATGACCCCATGATCACGATTAGCCCATGATAGAACTCATCGTCACCATAGGTTCATATGAAAACATGATAATAACTCTCAGTATAAACTAATAAAAATACTTATTAAAACCAAAGTACGTCACAAGAGTAATAAGGTTCAAAGTAAAGAAAACTAGCATCCACGGTTACAACGAATAAAAGAATCATAAGAAAACGTATGCTTCCTCTTCTTCGTTGCGATGTGCTAAACGGTCTTCTTTCTTCTCTCCTTGCTCCTTGCTTGATACCACACACCATGAAACGTCTCTGAAGATTACTTATATAGAAGCCCACAAGAGCCAGCCATCTCAGAAGTCCATCAGAATAAGAAGTGTGAAAATCAGATTTTAATTTCCCGTCTCCGGGAGGCCACCCCAGCTTCCCAGGCGGGCGCCCCAGCTCCCAGGCGGCCGCCCCAGATCCTGAGCGGGCGCCCAGTAGGCTACTGGAAAATATCACATCCTGCTCCTGATTTCTGCTGCATTCTACTCATAACTTCCCACAACCAATGCCAAGCACTTCCTAGGGCTTATTTTTGATGAAATCTTTTTACATACACAAGTTATACCCTGAAATGCAAAACACTAGAAAAAACGCATCAAATACACAAAATACTTGATTTCAAGACATCAATTCAAGCCATTATAAGACGTTCTAAGTGGTATAAAATGCCACTTATCACTTCTTTCTCTCTCCATCTTCTCTCTTGGTGGCTAGGGTTTTAGTAAAAGTCTTGCACCCAAAATCAGCCACACAAGAGATATTATATAGAGAGTATAATAAGAATTATAACTCTTAACTAATTAGGAGTTATTATTGTAACGCCCCCAAATCCGGGGTCAGGGGATTTGGTCGTCACGATGAAACCTCAATCCAAAATAACCTGTTTAATCAATAAACAAATGCCAGCGGAATATATTTATCATTTATGACCCCAAACTAATCCAAGATCTTTTAAGGTTACAGTTCTAGAAACAAGATATCCAAATTCCACAAATAAATTTTTCTCACTTTCTTTTAAAACTCATTTCAATAAATTCCAATTCACAATTAAACCCACTAGTATAACTTCGAAATGAAGTATACTAGGCCCAAATAAAATATACAACTATATATAATACAATATAAACAACTTTATACAATAAAACTTACACTAGTCCGCAAACCCTGGACCAACCACCTTCTAAGAGCTTCTTCTTTGCTTCCTCGAATTACGCAGCTAAACAGCGCAAGCTAATCCTCACTGGAGGTTAAATTTAAAAACAGGCAAGTATGAGCGGAAGAAATGCTCAGCAAGATCATTATAGTAAATATAGGGTCATTTTGATATAAAACCGACATCTGCACCAGCGCAGGACATTTAAAAATCATAATTGCTGAATCATAAAATTATAGTAGTGGAACCCCAGAATTGATTCCTTAATTGTATTCAAAACCATTTTGATATTCTTGAGCGATATGCTTCAGCAATACTTTGAATCTTGACGAGAATAAAACTCGTAAAAACAGTGTTTACGGAAAATATCGTAAACCACAATAACATGAAACAATGATCATGGTATGAATCATAAACTTTACTCAAACCGAACTCTTGAAATTAGTACTTATTTTGCTGTCATATCAAATTAGATATCAATACGAACTTTGATGCTCACAACACCCATATTGAAGTCAACATCAATCATCTATACTAATACCACCTTTGATATTTAACAACAACGTAAGTATCAGCATAAATCAGAATCTGAATCAAAACTGCATTTCACCGTTAATCCAAAACAGAAACAGTTGATAAATCATTTATTCTATGAATATCAAAACAATATCATAAATTAGATTGGAATCCTCGAACGACGGTGTGTTGCCGCCGGTGATCAGCCGCGGAGCAACACCGGTATGCCGAAGCATATCCAACTAAACAAAGGGGCACCCAAGGCACATATTGGCCTAGCAAGGTGTTATATCCTGTATAACACATAGCTCACACTGGACCGCCGCCACGGCCTCTTATGCAACCATCCAATCTTAAAAACATTTTATTGAGAGGGGTCATAATACTCGACACCCTTAAAAACTTTTATTCCCCCATTTACTTGGGCAGAAAAACCAAAACAACGTCATCTTTCTCAAAATCCAAAACATTTGTAAATCCAATAAGTTGATAAGTAAAATCACTTAGCTATTCTGAACATAGAATAGCAGAAGAATATTTGCATGATAATTCAGCGATATGTAAAACATTTATCGATTCTAAACTGAGAATAGGAAAAGCAACACTTGCATGATAAGATTTAAAATAAATATCACTTGAACAATAAGTGATGATAGTGATACTTGCATAATATGAATCGAATTAAACGTCACTTGAATGATAAGTGAGGTTAGGGTACTTGCCTTTGGGATTTAGTAGTTAGTCACACTCGCAATGACGCATCTATTCTGACATTCTGTCTTAAAATATCACCGTCTTTCTTTTCAACACTTCACCGATATGCTGCTCCTGCGATTGCTAGAAGCCAAATATCCAATACCATCCATCTCATTCTTTATCCAACGTCTTGTCCCGACCAGCTCGAGAGATCCGCATCTATAATTAAAAGATACAACTTTAATTGTCTAAACGATAATTACTCGATGAACTGCGCGTCAAAACCCTAATTTCTACCCATACGATAGCTCACACACAAGAAAAACAGTCAAACACAAGACTTATGACCCACATATACACGTAATTCACATAGCACATAAGCACATAACTCATATATCACATAATTCATATCACATAAGACTCGGTTCATCAGAAAGGTCGACTCGATATGTTTAAAACTGAAATCGGATCAAAATATGATTTTCAGTCACTACGTGACTCAGAATCGATTTATAAAACAAGCGACCTTTCAAAACAAAAAGGATTTTGGTTTCGAAAGTATTTTTATTGAAAGCGGAATATTTTTCTGAGTCTAGAGGCGTTCGTTTCGTATTAAACGGACGAACGGTTGATTTATTATGAATTTTTGAACATTTTTCGGAATTAAAACGATCTCCGAATCATTTAATAATAAAATAATAGGGTTCGAACACCCTAAAATAATTTTATAAAAATTATCGAGCTTGGAAACTAATTTAAAATAATATTTTAAAGCTCGAACTATTTTTCGGGATTTTTAAATCAATAATAAATAATTAAATCTAATTATTAAATCAATTAAAATCAATTAATAATTAATTAAGTTAATTAATCAATTAATATTAAATTAATCAATTAATTAAAATAATTAAGAACTAATTAAAATTAATTAATAAAATAAATCAGATTTATTTTTGAATTTAAAAATGAATTTTGGAATTAAAATAATAATTTTAGGAATTAAAAATGAATTTAGAGATTAAATAATGGATTTTGAATTATTAATAAAAAGTAAAACCCAAAAACATGTTACAGGTTTTGTTTTAGGGAAGAATAGGATCAAACCCGGGTTATATGGTGGGTTGAAGTCGGGTCATAATAACCCATCCGGGTCCTCAAGAAACTGAACGGAAATCTGGGTTTTAATCCCAGAATCCGGTGGTTTGACCGGTCGCCGGCGACCTCTGGTGGAGCTCCGATGAGCCCCAAATCGGTTCGGAATCAACTGATTTTCAATCCCACTTAGTCCCATAACAACCCGACATCTCTGCTCACCCATCAACGTTGATAAACAAACCGGAAATCAGAGATTCCGACTAAAACTCGAGCACAACCCGGCAACATCACCGGAAAAATCCAAACCACACAATCCTAAACGAAATCTAGTGTTTTATATACGAAAATGGAGCTCAGAATATATACAATCTATTAATATCATCTAAAACAACCCACAACATCAAGATTACTCGGAAAATTCGAAAAGGAAAACTAAGAAAACCAAGAACTCGAGTTATACTATCCCATAACCAAACAATCAACTTATATACATGAAAAGATTCTCCTGAACATGAAGAAGCTATTCATATCAACAAACATAATAAAAAACCCCCAGAAATCCAAAACCCAAATTCAAGTTTATGAACATGAAAAATCGAATTTACAATTCGATTACCTTTGGTTACTGAAATTGATATCGACATAGAGAGCTCGATGAGAGCTTTATCTCTGTTACTCGAGTTTTGAAAATGGAGATCAGAATCATAGGGAATCGATTAGATTAATTCTTGCAGTTCAAGAACACCCCCAACCCTTGTTCTTGAATTTCTATTTTTCTGAAAATTTTAACAAAAAAAAATAAATAAATAAAATGAATAAAATCTGCAGCTTTTATATTAATCAGAAAAGTATACCCCCAAAATAAATTAAAGGTGTTTTTATCCCTCAATTAAAGTAATTAGGCCCCAAAATAATAATTACGGGGAATAATAATTTTTAATTTTTTTTTTAAAACGATAAAATATAAAATTAATGTCAAAATTCCCCAAAAATTGCGAATAATTCAAAAATACAAAAACATGAGGTGTTTGAACTACATATAGTTTTTATAAGAATAAAATACGAATTTTATGGATTTAACGTCCCGGTGGGGTCCCAGTTCACTCGCTTTTGAAAAAAAACAGAAACACTTCCTAGATAAACAGAAATTCCCAAAAACACATAAAAGACCCTCAACACCCATAAAACGAGTAACGCAAATAAACACGTATCCAAATTACGGATCGATTCATATAAATGCATCTTAAACACGTAACAAGTATCCTATTGGATCGTATCGAATCCGAAAATAGATTACTTAGCTGCTAAGTAACTATAAAAATGATACAATTTAATATCAGAATTGGATAATTATCAAAACCGAGATTTTTATAAAATACCAGATACGAAAATAATGTAAAAATATCCCGTATTTCGAGAATACGGGTTTTGTTGATTACCGAAATGGCTATCGTATCGAAAATTTTTGCGCCGGGCCGCGCACGGGTCAAATCGTAATCCGGATCGAAAAAGTCAAAACACGGAAAATGTCCGGAATTACCAGATTAGGTTAGGAAGGAGTTTTCGGAAGAGTTTCGGGTTGTAAAAATGCAAAACGGTTGAAGTCGGACGATTCCCGGCTTTATAAAATAATTTTGGTAATTATTCAGAAAATAATTAATAATTCATAAATTAATATAAAATCATCTAACAGTCCAAAAATTACCAGAAAAAAATCATAATTATCTATATTTATTCTGGACATATAATAATTCAAATACTCAAATAATATCACATCTAAACATCCAAACATCAATTCCACTTATCAGATAATTCACCAAAATTCACATAAAATCACATAAATAATTCCAAATAATTATAATAATAATATTTGAAAATATGGGATATTACAATCTACCCTCCTTATAAGGATTCCGTCCTCGGAATCAGCAGAAGAAAGCACTAAGGGATTTCTAACCAACTTTCCATTTCCAAATAACCTTAATTTTCCATAATCTTAAACAAATCTTGTATTCCTGGTATAATAAAACTTTTACAGGAGCTTTACTGTGTACCACTGTTCCGTCTACATCCTTTGACCAATTCCTCAATAGAATCGCTTTACTGATTGCGAGAAAGAAGAATAGAGAGAAAGATAGAGAGAAGAAAAGAAAGAAAGATAGAGAGAGAAATAAAAGAACAGATTGACTTCGCTATATACCCCTGATATTTTAATCACATTGCAATCCACTGTTGCTCTTGATAATCCCATCACATAACCCTCCTTTTACTTGACCAGGAAAACTCAACTTAACTTGATTGGCATACCTTTGAATATTTGAGATGATAAAATCATGGAATTTCAAAAAGAAAAGAATCTGATGCCATAACGGGACCAAAATCTGAATTTGAGAAAAAGTATTGTTGAAATAAGAGAATAACTGAGAGATCAATATGATCAAATGAACTTGGTATTGCGTGCCCAAATTAAGACACTACTAAAGGTTGTTAACCTTCATGTATTTACAATACACACAAGTGATGGCGTCCCATCCAACTCCTATCACACAGACAGGGATACCTTGTGTCCCCTATAGTTAGGGTTGTTCATCTCAGTCAGAATAAAAGAATATGAAAGAAATTGAAATTCAAATGAATAAAGCTGACAAGATTTCAAAGCTGACATTCCTGAAGGAAATGAAATCCAGAGAACAAAATTATGTCACCAAATAAGCAAATGGTGTCACGTCATCAAGAAACTATCCACCAAATAAGAAAAGTGGAAGTTAAATTATCATAACTTGGCAGAGCTATCAAAACCTGAAAAATAGGCTTCATGACAGCCTCTGGCACATTTAAAACACATATATGATTGAAAATGAGTGTTAGGGAATATATCCTCTAACAATTACTTCTTTTTGAGAGATGTCAAAAGGAATTATAGAAATAGAAAAGGTATTGCCAAAGTCTTAATATTTATCATCAATTTGAACTCTCCAGTTGACTCGCCATCTGATTCTAGACGCTTCTTCATGTTCCAAGGATATCGATAATCTTCATCGTCGTCAAAATATAGTAGCCTTGAAAGGTTCCACAATAGAAGTTTGCAACTGCCAGGAGTTCCATCCAGCTCAACACAACCATCTTAAACGAATACGCCTTATCTAAACTTACTCGTTGGTACTATATCCAATAGTCCAAAAGGAACTCGATATGAGCTCAAGCGTCCTCACATAGCTATACACACTCCTACACACTCTCGTTTCTAGTTTACTATAACCTCAGCTCTGATACCAACCTGTAACGCCCCCAAATCCGGGGTCAGGGGATTTGGTCGTCACGATGAAACCTCAATCCAAAATAACCTGTTTAATCAATAAACAAATGCCAGCGGAATATATTTATCATTTATGACCCCAAACTAATCCAAGATCTTTTAAGGTTACAGTTCTAGAAACAAGATATCCAAATTCCACAAATAAATTTTTCTCACTTTCTTTTAAAACTCATTCCAATAAATTCCAATTCACAATTAAACCCACTAGTATAACTTCGAAATGAAGTATACTAGGCCCAAATAAAATATACAACTATATATAATACAATATAAACAACTTTATACAATAAAACTTACACTAGTCCGCAAACCCTGGACCAACCACCTTCTAAGAGCTTCTTCTTTGCTTCCTCGAATTACGCAGCTAAACAGCGCAAGCTAATCCTCACTGGAGGTTAAATTTAAAAACAGGCAAGTATGAGCGGAAGAAATGCTCAGCAAGATCATTATAGTAAATATAGGGTCGTTTTGATATAAAACCGACATCTGCACCAGCGCAGGACATTTAAAAATCATAATTGCTGAATCATAAAATTATAGTAGTGGAACCCCAGAATTGATTCCTTAATTGTATTCAAAACCATTTTGATATTCTTGAGCGACATGCTTCAGCAATACTTTGAATCTTGACGAGAATAAAACTCATAAAAATAGTGTTTACGGAAAATATCGTAAACCACAATAACATGAAACAATGATCATGGTATGAATCATAAACTTTACTCAAACCAAACTCTTGAAATTAGTACTTATTTTGCTGTCATATCAAATTAGATATCAATACGAACTTTGATGCTCACAACACCCATATTGAAGTCAACATCAATCATCTATACTAATGCCACCTTTGATATTTAACAACAACGTAAGTATCAGCATAAATCAGAATCTGAATCAAAACTGCATTTCACCGTTAATCCAAAACAGAAACAGTTGATAAATCATTTATTCTATGAATATCAAAACAATATCATAATTTAGATTGGAATCCTCGAACGACGGTGTGTTGCCGCCGGTGATCAGCCACGGAGCAACACCGGTATGCCGAAGCATATCCAACTAAACAAAGGGGCACCCAAGGCACATATCGGCCTAGCAAGGTGTTATATCCTGTATAACACATAGCTCACACTGGACCGCCGCCACGGCCTCTTATGCAACCATCCAATCTTAAAAACATTTTATTGAGAGGGGTCATAATACTCGACACCCTTAAAAACTTTTATTCCCCCATTTACTTGGGCAGAAAAACCAAAACAACGTCATCTTTCTCAAAATCCAAAACATTTGTAAATCCAATAAGTTGATAAGTAAAATCACTTAGCTATTCTGAACATAGAATAGCAGAAGAATATTTGCATGATAATTCAGCGATATGTAAAACATTTATCGATTCTAAACTGAGAATAGGAAAAACAACACTTGCATGATAAGATTTAAAATAAATATCACTTGAACAATAAGTGATGATAGTGATACTTGCATAATATGAATCGAATTAAACGTCACTTGAATGATAAGTGAGGTTAGGGTACTTGCCTTTGGGATTTAGTAGTTAGTCACACTCGCAATGACGCATCTATTCTGACATTCTGTCTTAAAATATCACCGTCTTTCTTTTCAACACTTCACCGATATGCTGCTCCTGCGATTGCTAGAAGCCAAATATCCAATACCATCCATCTCATTCTTTATCCAACATCTTGTCCCGACCAGCTCGAGAGATCCGCATCTATAATTAAAAGATACAACTTTAATTGTCTAAACGATAATTACTCGATGAACTGCGCGTCAAAACCCTAATTTCTACCCATACGATAGCTCACACACAAGAAAAACAGTCAAACACAAGACTTATGACCCACATATATACGTAATTCACATAGCACATAAGCACATAACTCATATATCACATAATTCATATCACATAAGACTCGGTTCATCAGAAAGGTCGACTCGATATGTTTAAAACTGAAATCGGATCAAAATATGATTTTCAGTCACTACGCGACTCAGAATCAATTTATAAAACAAGCGACCTTTCAAAACAAAAAGGATTTTGGTTTCGAAAGTATTTTTATTGAAAGCAGAATATTTTTCTGAGTCTAGAGGCGTTCGTTTCGTATTAAACGGACGAACGGTTGATTTATTATGAATTTTTGAACATTTTTCGGAATTAAAACGATCTCCGAATCATTTAATAATAAAATAATAGGGTTCGAACACCCTAAAATAATTTTATAAAAATTATCGAGCTTGGAAACTAATTTAAAATAATATTTTAAAGCTCAAACTATTTTTCGGGATTTTTAAATCAATAATAAATAATTAAATCTAATTATTAAATCAATTAAAATCAATTAATAATTAATTAAGTTAATTAATCAATTAATATTAAATTAATCAATTAATTAAAATAATTAAGAACTAATTAAAATTAATTAATAAAATAAATCAGATTTATTTTTGAATTTAAAAATGAATTTTGGAATTTAAATAATAATTTTAGGAATTAAAAATGAATTTAGAGATTAAATAATGGATTTTGAATTATTAATAAAAAGTAAAACCCAAAAACATGTTACAGGTTTTGTTTTAGGGAAGAATAGGATCAAACCCGGGTTATATGGTGGGTTGAAGTCGGGTCATAATAACCCATCTGGGTCCTCAAGAAACTGAACGGAAATCTGGGTTTTAATCCCAGAATCCGGTGGTTTGACCGGTCGCCGGCGACCTCTGGTGGAGCTCCGATGAGCCCCAAATCGGTTCAGAATCAACTGATTTTCAATCCCACTTAGTCCCATAACAACCCGACATCTCTGCTCACCCATCAACGTTGATAAACAAATCGGAAATCAGAGATTCCGACTAAAACTCGAGCACAACCCGGCAACATCACCGGAAAAATCCAAACCACACAATCCTAAACGAAATCTAGTGTTTTATATACGAAAATGGAGCTCAGAATACATACAATCTATTAATATCATCTAAAACAACCCACAACATCAAGATTACTCGGAAAATTCGAAAAGGAAAACTAAGAAAACCAAGAACTCGAGTTATACTATCCCATAACCAAACAATCAACTTATATACATGAAAAGATTCTCCTGAACATGAAGAAGCTATTCATATCAACAAACATAATAAAAAACCCCCAGAAATCCAAAACCCAAATTCAAGTTTATGAACATGAAAAATTGAATTTACAATTCGATTACCTTTGGTTACTGAAATTGATATCGACATAGAGAGCTCGATGAGAGCTTTATCTCTGTTACTCGAGCTTTGAAAATGGAGATCAGAATCATAGGGAATCGATTAGATTAATTCTTGCAGTTCAAGAACACCCCCAACCCTTGTTCTTGAATTTCTATTTTTCTGAAAATTTTAACAAAAAAAAATAAATAAATAAAATGAATAAAATCTGCAGCTTTTATATTAATCAGAAAAGTATACCCCCAAAATAAATTAAAGGTGTTTTTATCCCTCAATTAAAGTAATTAGGCCCCAAAATAATAATTACGGGGAATAATAATTTTTTTTTTTTTTTAAAACGATAAAATATAAAATTAATGTCAAAATTCCCCAAAAATTGCGAATAATTCAAAAATACAAAAACATGAGGTGTTTGAACTACATATAGTTTTTATAAGAATAAAACACGAATTTTATGGATTTAACGTCCCGGTGGGGTCCCAGTTCACTCGCTTTTGAAAAAAAACAGAAACACTTCCTAGATAAACAGAAATTCCCAAAAACACATAAAAGACCCTCAACACCCATAAAACGAGTAACGCAAATAAACACGTATCCAAATTACGGATCGATTCATATAAATGCATCTTAAACACGTAACAAGTATCCTATTGGATCGTATCGAATCCGAAAATAGATTACTTAGCTGCTAAGTAACTATAAAAACGATACAATTTAATATCAGAATTGGATAATTATCAAAACCGAGATTTTTATAAAATACCAGATACGAAAATAATGTAAAAATATCCCGTATTTCGAGAATACGGGTTTTGTTGATTACCGAAATGGCTATCGTATCGAAAATTTTTGCGCCGGGCCGCGCACGGGTCAAATCGTAATCCGGATCGAAAAAGTCAAAACACAGAAAATGTCCGGAATTACCAGATTAGGTTAGGAAGGAGTTTTCGGAAGAGTTTCGGGTTGTAAAAACGCAAAACGGTTGAAGTCGGACGATTCCCGGCTTTATAAAATAATTTTGGTAATTATTCAGAAAATAATTAATAATTCATAAATTAATATAAAATCATCTAACAGTCCAAAAATTACCAGAAAAAAATCACAATTATCTATATTTTATTCTGGACATATAATAATTCAAATACTCAAATAATATCACATCTAAACATCCAAACATCAATTCCACTTATCAGATAATTCACCAAAATTCACATAAAATCACATAAATAATTCCAAATAATTATAATAATAATATTTGAAAATATGGGATATTACAATTATTAATTCGAAATTCCTATTTGTATAATAATTAAGTCACGGTTAATTATTTAACAAATGAATTTCATAATTAATATTAGTAAATTCGAATATCAATATTTATCTAATTAATTAAGTCATACTTAATTAATATTATAAATAATTCAAATTACTTCAATATAAATTAAATCCAACTTAAATTAAATAATCCTTTAAGCATTCTTAGTGTGTGACCCTACAGGTTATTATTACGTTGGCAACAAATTTTAAATCTAATTTAAAATCGTAAACAATGAGCAGCATCTAGTAATACATCATTGCTACCCAAGTAATAATAATTGAATCTGTGATCGATTAAACATTTCGTGAATAATGTATAATGTAATATAATCCCTTTAACCAAATATTATAGATTAAACTAGAGGCATGTAATGTGTCATCCTCATCATAGTTTAATCCAAGTTTCTTTGATCAATGACTAGTCTATCATATCAAATCAATATTTGAGTGTGGCCACGCATTTCATAGTCTAGCTCACGCAAGAGACCAATAATATGACTTCTGAAATAGGAGGGTTAAATCTCATTTAGATCATTCATATTTCTCATACGATTCATAATATACCCAATGTCCACTTTTATCATTACCCGGTCAAGGATAACTTTTAATAGAATCAATGTATATTAATTCTCCTATAGAAATATAATGACTTCAGGTCTAAGGACCATTACATCATTATCTCTATGAGAATTACTTATGACACAACAGACATGTAGAATCTCACATTGGGTCTGTCCAGCACCATGTACATATACATCTTCCTGTGTTTTTGACTTTAGTATCATCATACCTATGATCAATGAGATGTGACATCAGTCAACAAACACACCAGTCTTAATGCATTATTATTATCCCTTAATAATAATACTCGATTAGGGACCTTAAGGAATATTGATACTATTCTCATAATCACATTTCTAAATCACGTACTTAGAGATATAGAATTGCATATCATATTCCAAAGGCATTTATTAATCTAACATTTATATCACAGTAAATTAAGAATTAATAAATTAGAAAGAGAATAATCGATAGTACATAAACATTAATAATCCTAATGTCTTAAACTAAAACATCATAGTGTTGTCTGTAGGGAACAAACACTAACAATCTCCCACTTGCACTAGAGCCAATCACCCATGTATCTAATACTCATGGAACTAGTAAGACCATCATGCTTCTGCTGCGACAAAGCCTTCGTCAGTGGGTCTGCAACACTATCATTACTATGCACTTTAGATTTATATCTCCTTGATCATTAATCTCATTGATAAGGTAATATCGCCTTAGGACATGCCTAAACAGTCTCCTTGGTTATTTCAAAAGTATCAATATATTTGGCTTCCATTATAGAATCAATAATGTTCTTGATGTGAACCATTCCAGCTAACATAACTTATATTTAGACAAAACACAAACCAGACATAGACACATAATCATCCTTGTCTATCCAAAAATTAGGTTAAGAAACTAGTATCAGTGTAACCCTTTACAACCAGTTCCCTATCTTCTCCATATACCAAAAATAAATCTTTAGTCCTCTTTAAGTACTTAAGAATATTCTCGAAAATTATCCAGTGACCCTCACCTGGATTAGACTGGTATCTGCTTGTCATGCTCAAAGCATACGAAACATCAAGATAAATACATATCATTGTACACATTATAGATCCAATAAAGCATATGGAGCTTTCTCAAACGGCCCTTATCATCTAATGATTTAGAGGGCAATTATCTTTTGAGATCACTATCCCATGAGACATTGAAACATATCCTTTCTTTATCTCCTGCATCCTAAAATGATGCAATATTTTATCAGTGCCGACTAGGTCAATTAATCTTTTCAATCTATCTCTATAGATCTTGATCCCTCATATATAGGTAGCATCGCCTAAGTCTTTCAACGAGAAACTATTTCCCAACCAAGTCTTAACAACCTATAGAGAAGGTATGCCATTCCTTATTTGTTATATGTCATCTACATATAATACTAGGAATGTCACAAGGCTCCTACTAACCTTCTTGTAAACACATGGTTCATCTTCATTTTGAATAAAGAAAAACTCTTTGACCATTTTATCAAAATGAATATTCATTCTCTTTGAGGCTTGTTTCAATCTATAAATAGATAGAAGCAACAACCTATCTCAGATTATCGGTCTGTACTTTACCATCCATGTCAGTTTCCTTCTTGAAAACCCACTTGCACCCTATAGGTTTTACCCCTTCAAGTGGATCAACTAAAGTCAATACTTTATTTTGATACATAGATTCTATCTCAGATTTCATGGCCTCTAGCCATCTCTCGGAGTCTGAACTGTTCATAGCATCTTGGTAGGTGAGAAGCTTATCATTATCTGTAAGCATCACATCACCATCTTGAGTCAAAAGAAATTCATAATTTCTCCTGGGCTAATGGTGAATCCTACTAGATCTACGAATAACCTGTGTTTCTTGGATATGATTACTCTCAATATTTTGATGTACATCTTGATCTTATTTCAACTCTGGTTCAATGTTATCATTTGGTTCTCGATCTTCATCGAGATGTATTATCCTCCCACTGATTTTCTTAGAAAGTAGTTCTCCCTCAAGAAATACAGTGGCCCGAGCAACAAACACTTTGTTATCAGAAGGATTATAAAAACTATACCCTAGTCTCACTTGGGTATCCCACAAAATAGCATCTATCTAATTTTGGTCCAAGCTTGTCAGAGGCTAAACGTTTTACAAATGTTTCACGTCCCCAAATTTTCATAAATGACATGCTATGAAATTTATCACTCTATATCTCATACGGAGTATTTTGAACCGCTTTAGTCGGAACTTGGTTAAGTGTATATGCAGCCATTTCTAGAGCATAACCCTGGAAACTGAATGGAAGATTCGCTTGGCTCATTATCGATCGCACTATGTCCAATAAGGTACGATTTATCCTCTCAGAATCTCTATTCCATTGAGGTGTTCCAGAAGGAGTAAGTTATGATACACTATCACACTCCTTCAAGAAACTCTTGAAATTGAGGTCTAAGTATTCTCCTCCACGATCTGATCGTAAAACTTTTATACTTTTCCCTTGTTTGCTTTTCTACTTCGGCCTTAGATTCTTTGAACATTTCAAAAGAATCAGATTTATTCTTCATAAGAACCACATATCCATATCTACTGAAATCATCAGTAAATGTTATGAAGTAGTATAAGCCACCCCTTGCCATCATATGCATTCGACCACATACATCATTATGTATAAGTCATAATCGTTCGGTGGCCCTTTCACCTGATCAGGTAAAAGAAGCTTTAGTCATTTTGCCAATGAGACAAATTTCGCATCTTCCGTATGATTCAAAATCAAACTTATCAAAGTATCCATCTATATGTAACTCAGAAATGCATTTCACATTAATATGGCTTAACGACAGTGGTGGAGGTAATGTTTGATAGGAGTCATCTTAGAACATATAAATTGTTAACTAATTGTGCAACATTATAAGCCTTATCATTAAAATAGAATAAACAACTATTTTTTATTTAACTAAAATGAAAACCTTTCTTGTCCTGACAAGAAATTGATTTAATGTATCCCCTAAAGGTAGGCACGTAATAAAAATTTATCAAGTTCTCAATCTCGCCTATATGGGAAAAATTAGGTCTCGAGTTCCTTCAACTAGATCAACAACTTTTGCTCCAATTCTAACCCGATACCTGAAGCTTGACCATTGCTGGTCTTCTTCTTTAGATCTTCCAAACAAGCTCGATAATTTAACTTCCAATCATCCAGTTATTTCCACAGAAGTGATAATCATCTCCTTTAGGAACACCACTATCAGGCTTCAAAAGCCCTTTGGGATTGGACTTTGGTTTAGCACCGAATAAGATCAAATCTTCACCTTACCTGTCCACTTTCCTTTCTCATTTTCATTATATGTGTACACCATCAATATGGACGTAATTCATGCCTTTACCGTGTTATTTTTAGCAGTTCTAAACATGCCTAACAACTCAGTGAGTGTTCGGTCTATCTCATTCCTTTTGTTCTTAACAAACTGAGAATATAATTTGTTCAAAGATTGTTTGATCAAATCAAGCTGAGTCTTTAGACCAATCTTGAAACCCAAAATATCAAGGTACATATACCTATCATCTTTTGAACATATGGTCCAACCGAATATCATTCTCCCATTAATGCAAAAGTATGGTGCCTTATTATTGTCAAATCTTTCCGATGAGCCTATCCTTCAGACATCCTTTCAAGGTGATCAATCATATCATAAGCATCATTATGCTCTTATTGTTTCTAAAGCTCAGCACTCATAATTATAAGCATGAGACATGAAACATCAGTTGCATAATCAATTTGCTTCTGGTAAGCATTTTGTTCAGCACATGTTTCATTCTCAACTAGAAGAAATAAGGGAGGGGTTTGAGTGACATCCTTGAACCTGAGGACAATCCTCAAGTTCCCATGTCAATTGAGGAAATTATTTCATGTCAGCTTGTCCTTCTCAAGGACTATTACATAGAGAAGTTATTTGTGTTATTTGACATTTAATATCTATAATATTAAAGTGCATAAAATGACTTAGTCTATAGATGATCATTAAATTATGTTCAGGTGATTATTCATATATATATATATTCACAATATATATCTCCCACTATTTTTATCAAATCAATAGCCCTAACTATTAATTCGGAAAGAATATCTTCTATATCCTTTCTAGTGAGCCAAGATCCATATTTCACCATGCGTTAGGTCAGCTTTGGCTTTTCTCCTAAAATATAATTATTTAGGTAGACAACATTTGTCAATTATATCAATTATATAACTCTTGGATAGCTTGGTGGAATAACATTTGTTCATATTTATCTAGTAAATCACGCCGAACTCTATGCCTCAAAGTTCACAATCCTATTGTGGTAACTTAGTTAAGTCAAACCCAATAGTCAAAAGGTATCAATATACTTCAACACATCTTCCACGATAGATGGGAGGACTTCGCTTTGGCGAACCCACTCCTTATCGATCTAGGGTTAACGCATTAGACTTATTGAAAGGCATCCGATCAACTTAATATTAACTTTAGGGTTTTTTATTTTAAAATGATCATGATCCCATCATAAAGAGATTCCCAATTTTTCCTTGAATAAAATACTCGAAATCAATATTCGTCAATGGTTTGATTTCCAGGTAATGATGGAGTCACAACGGTCTCGCTTAAAACCCACAACCTTACAAGTTCAATGAACTCGCTTTTGACAAAATCGCCCCATGTCAGAAATAAAGAAAATTTGTATTTTATTCCGCATTTCATAAACACGAGAATCTCATAATCGTTTGTTCATTTTAAAATCTTGAGTCGTTACAGATTTTATCTTGTTTAGTAAGCATAACATGGGTGTCGTATCTAATACATACATCCTTAATCTAATTAAGCATGCATCTTTATAAACTACTCAACACATACATTCATCATATGCACATATATATGAAAAGTGCAATAAATAAACGTGGTTGGTTATGGCTTCATACTGTGTGATCTTCATCAAGCTAATGACAAAGATCTAGGCCAATCTAAGGTGAAAAATAAATACAAGCTAATTATTACATGTCTTCTTTCTTGTATTGCTTATTTGGATGACCTCCATGTGAGATTACCCTTCCTTGATCTTCAAATCTTCATTTCTTCGTGTACATTGGGAGAATGAAATATAAAACTAATCTAATGAACTTACAAGAAGAACTCGAGTTACATTCGAGATTTAATAATTACAAGATCGAACGACGTGCAAGCCGTATTTAAAAAACCAAAACCATTAACCTAAGGTCATAAGCCATAACCATCCACCATACTTAATTAACACATACGAACATGTCAAAATAAATAATATGATCTTAACATATCATACCCATCATGATCTAATCATTAAAACCAAATATGGAAAAAATCTGATAATTCAAAATTAAATCTGATAACATTAAATCACAAATTACATGGTCTAAACGACGTCAAACGCCTTACAGATCAGTCGATGATAGCTTTATCTATCAGTTCCGTTCAGACGCTCGATTCCATATGAAATAGCGTATTCGTTCGCCAAAATCGGACACTAGACACAGATTTCAGCAAATCCATTGCATCCCATTCAGAATCGTATCAAATACGATTCATATAATAAGAACAAACACAAAACATGTATATATCAGTATATATACAGATTATATAATCATCATATGATTATACAACTCTCATGAACATCATATATTCAAAACATATACACACATAAGCATATATAAACATAACAACATGTAAAACATATAAAATTGCATACATAACAATCATGGAATATTCTATACATGTTATCATCATAAAACCGGTAAATATATAAATGAATTAAATACTTTTCGCAAGTAGCTCTAATGCTATTGAAGGGTTTCGAGCACATAAACGCAACGGAAACTGTTGGATATATTTGAGATGTCATGTCTAATGTGTTTCATGTTTAGTTTTCAGATCTTAACAAACAGGAAATATAAATTCTTACTAGAATCAGTACTTACTGGAAGTCAGGACTTAATGTCATATCAGGACTTAAGGTCATATCACAACTTAAGTACGGGAGGACTTACAGTTAAGGACGGAAGCTGATTAATAGTATAAGATTGAGACTAATACAGAAGAAGATATGCAAGTAAAGAGTTAGAAAACTAGAAGAATTATATAAGGTATCTGATTGATATATTTTAGGAGACAGAATTATATTCCATATACATTAGAAGTTATCTTGTAACTATGTACTATATAAACACAGACATAGGTTTACACTATATGTGTTATCATTATCAAGAAGATCATACATTGTAACCTTGTAGCTCTCGTGATATTTGTTCATCACTGAGAGAGAACAGTTTCATTGTAACAAAGTTTATTATATCGAATACATCTATTTTCTGTTACTTGTATTCTAAATCGATTTGATTGTATTAAACACTGTATTCAACCCCCTTCTATAGTGTTGTGTGACCTAACAAGTGGTATCAAAGCCTATCTATTAACACACAAACAGTAAAGATCCAAAACAATCATGTCTGAAGAAGCAAAAAATCCAACCAAGCCCGCCAAAACTAAAGAAACTCCAAAGACTCAAACCCACAGTCGATATGAGACTATTAGGGTTCCCATGATGTGACCTTCTGAGTATCCCATATGGAAAGTGAAGATGGCTATGTTTCTGGAAGCTACAGATCCATAATACCTTGACAGAATTAATGAAGGACCACATAAGCCTACCAAGCTCTCTATTTTAGTTGCAGATCAGCCAGCAAAGACCGTACCAAAGGAGAAAAATGAGTATACAGCTGAAGATATCTCATATATTTCCAAGGATGCAAAGGTAAGGCATTTGCTGTATAGTGTCATTGATAATGTCATGTCAAACAGGGTAATTCACTGCAAGACTGCAAAGGAGATATGGGATGCCTTGGAGACAAGATACCAGGGAACTAATGCAATCAAGAAGAACTGGAGGACTATACTCACTCAAGAGTATGAGCACTTTGACTCAAAACCTGATGAGTCATTAACTGGTTTATATGACAGATTTGTCAAACTCTTGAATGATCTGTCACTGGTGGATAAGGAATATGATCTTAAAGATTCAAATCTTAAATTCCTTTTAGCTCTTCCTGAAAGTTGGGATTTGAAGTAACCTACTATAAGAGACAACTATGCTCTTTATGAAATTTATGGTATGCTCAAGACTCATGAACTTGAGATGGATCAAAGAAGCAAGAGACATGGGAAAAACTCTGGGATATGGCAAGATCAATCTTGGGAATGTCATCATTGAAGCAGTAGCTCTTGTCTCAGGACTTAAACACAATCTGTTGAGTATAAGTCAAATCTGTGATAGAGGTTATCATGTGGATTTTTTTGAAGAACACTGTGAAGTTATAAGCAATTCTATAGGAAAAGTGGTTCTGAAAGGTAACAGGCATGGTAACATTTATGAAGTCAGACTTTCAACAAGTACTGATGGTTCCTCAATCTATCTATTGAGTAGAGCATCAATTGAAGAAAGCTGGAATTGGCACAAGAAACTCTCTCATTTAAATTTCAGCAATATAAATGAGCTTGTAAAGAAAGATCTTGTGAGAGGACTGCCAAAGTCAGTTTTTGCTCCTGATGGCTTTTGTGATTCATGTCAAAAGGCAAAACAAAGAAAATCTTCTTTCAAGAGTAAAAATGAGTCATCAATTCTTGAGCCTTATCACCTACTGCATGTTGATCTACTTGGTCCAGTCAATGTCATGTCTATTGCAAAGAAGAAATATGCTATGGTTATAGTGGATGAATTCACAAGGTACACTTGGGTGTACTTCTTGCACAAGAAGAATGAAGCTGCATTTACTCTAAGTGATCATGTCAGACAGCTGGATAAATTGATCAAAGATTCTATTAAAATAATAAGGAGTAATAATGGCACTGAGTTCAAGAATTTGATTATGGAAGAGTTCTGCAAAGAGCATGGAATCAAATAGAAATTTTCTGCACCTGGAACTCCACAGCAAAATGGAGTTGTAGAAATAAAGAACAGGACTCTCATTGAAGCTGCACGAACAATGCTTAATGAAGCAAAGCTGCCAACCTATTTTTGGGCTGAAGTTGTGCAGACTGCTTATTTTACACATAATGCTACACTCATAAACAAGCATGGAAAAACACCATATGAGATGGCGAAGAAAAAGAAGCCAAATCTGAAATACTTTCATGTATTTGGTTGCAAGTGTTTTGTTCTTAAGACTCATCCTGAACAGCTGTCAAAATTTGGTCTAAAAGCTGATGAAGGAATTTTTGTTGGATATCCACTTTCCACAAAAGCCTTCAGAGTCTACAATTTAAGAACAAGGATTGTCATGGAATCTATCAATGTCTCTTTTGATGATAAGAAGATTACGGGACTTGAAGATTTCACTGATCATGATCAGCTGAGATTTGAGAATAAAGATTTAAATTCTGATTCTGTAAATTTTGATGACTTACATCCTGATCCTGTAAGTTCTGACGGTTTAAGTTCTGATGTCATGGAAACTGTGGTAACAACTTCTAAGGAAAATGCACCTATCGTCCTATCCAGGGGGAGCAAGCTGAAGATCCTACCACATCTCAAGACTCTCGAGAAGCATCAGAACCTTTCACTGGCTCTTCAAGTTCTGATTCATCTAGTTCTGATGAGCCAAATTCTGATAATTTTGGAAGCTCCGATTCTTCAACTCCTGAAAAATCAAACTCAAATTCTGAAGTCTCAGAGAGCATAACTACAGGGGGAGCATCAGAAAATGCTGATGGAGACAGCATGGATCATAGGGGAGGATCCAGTTCTAGAGATCAATTTCCATCTGCAAGGAAGTGGACTAAAGCACACACACCTGATTTAATCATTGGAGATCTTGAAGCAGATGTCAGAACTAGAACTGCAACTTGAAATGAATTTCTCTATCATTCCTTTCAATCTCAGACTGAACCAAAGAAAGTGGAATAAGCTTTTCAAGATGCTGATTGGGTCCAAGCAATGCAGGAAGAGTTAAATGAATTTGAAAGAAATAAAGTCTGGACCCTAGTGCCAAGACCAAAGAACAGATCTGTTGTGGGCACAAAATGGGTGTTCAGAAACAAAACTGACAGTGATGGCATAATTACAAGGAATAAATCAAGGCTGGTTGCTAAAGGCTACTCTCAACATGAGGGTTTTGATTATGATGAAACATTTGCACCAGTTGCTAGATTAGAAGCTATAAGGATCTTTTTGGCTTATGCTGCTCACAAAAAGTTCAAAGTCTTTCAAATGGATGTGAAAAGTGCTTTTCTCTATGGAGAATTGGAAGAAGAGGTATATGTTGAACAACCTCCAGGATTTGTAGATCCTAAATTTCCCAATCATGTCTACAGGCTTGACAAAGCACTTTATGGCCTAAAGCAAGCTCCAAGAGCATGGTATGAGACTTTAGCTCAATTCCTTCTAGAAAGTGGATTTCACAGAGGCACAATTGACAAGACTTTATTCTATCTCAACCATGGAAATGACTTACTTTTGGTACAGATATATGTTGATGATATCATATTTGGTTCTACAAATGCCAAACTCTGTGAGAAGTTTGCAAAGCTAATGCAGTCAAGATATCAAATGAGTATGATGGGAGAACTCAGCTATTTTCTGGGCCTTCAAGTCAAGCAAAATAAAGAAGGCACTTTTATTTGTCAATCCAAGTACACCAGAAATTTACTGAAGAAATTTGGAATGCAAGATTGTTCAACTGAATCCACTCCCATGGCCACTGCAATTAAGTTAGATAAGGATACTGTTAATCAGTAGATATTACTAACTACAGAGGTATGATTGGCTCTTTACTCTATTTAACTGCAAGTAGACCTGATATCATGTATGCTACCTATCTTTGTGCAAAATTTCAGGATGATCCAAGAGAACCTCACTTAATAGCTGTGAAAAGAATTTTCAAGTACCTCAAGGGTACAGCTGATTTAGGATTGTGGTATCCTAGGGAATCAAATTTTAAGCTAATAGGTTATCAGATGCAGATTTTGCAGGATGCAAAATAGATAGGAAAAATACTAGTGGAAGCTGCCAATTTCTTGGAGGCATATTGGTTTATTGGTTTAGCAAGAAACATAAGTCAATTTCCACATCAACTGCAGAAGCAGAATATATTGTTGCAGGAAGCTGTTGTGCACAGATTCTTTGGATGAAGAATCAGTTACTGGATTATGGGTTAGAATTTTCTAAAATCCCTATTTACTGTGATAATCAAAGTGCTATTGCTATGACAGGTAATCCAGTTCAACACTCAATGACAAAGCACATCAGCATTAGGTACCATTTCATAAGGGAACATGTGGATGAAGGTACAGTGGAATTGCATTTTGTTCCAACAGATCAACAGCTAGCAGATATCTTCACAAAACCACTATGTGAAGCTACTTTTATAAGATTGGTAAATGAACTTGGAATGGTTTCAGGTTCTTTCTCTACATCTGCTTAGTTTTTGTTCTCATGCATCAGACTTTATGATCAGTATTTACAGATTGTATTATCTCTATGTAATCTGTGCTTAATTTGAAAATTCATTAAATGCTAATTGTTATCTAATGTGGATCTATATACTCTGATAAGTGTTTTGAATGTTCTGTGACTATTCAATCCAATGAGGATAACTGTGCTAGATGCTGACCTAATAGTCTTTGATATACTAGAAATCCCATGTTTGAATTAATTATTCATGTGGAAACTCATTAACATAAGCAAATTCTGATATTGAGCTTAGTCAAGTTTACTTTGTGTATCTTATTACTAAGTCACAAACTAGATTCTTGTTTCTTATCTGTCAAATTCTGATGTCAGTAAATCTTAAGGATGAACTACATGCTGATAAGCCTCACTTATCAAAAGAAAAGAAAAGAATAAAAGTCAGGTACTCCTTTGAGATCTAGAGTAAATATGTGGAAGGGAAGACCCAAGTGCATTGCTGGTATTAAGTAATATGCATTAGAAAAGCAAATAATTTTTCTTGGTGACTTTTCACATTCTCTGATTACTGGAGAAATACTCTGACAACAGTATAAATTCTGATAAGCAGCCGTGACTCACTTACACTGAGAAGCCAATGTAAAAAGGAATTTCAAAAGATGCATAAAATGAGCACAAACAGTTGAGGTGGACTCATGCATAAATTTGTTCTATAGTAGACTTCATGATTGATGAAAGATTTTAAGCACTTTTCTGAGGTATGCCTTATTTCTAAGATGTACTGAAGTTTATCAGACTTTAATCTTTATCTGATATTTTGCTAAATGCACACACTTTCACTCCATATGAATGATGAAAATTACTGTGGTGATTAAGTTGTTTTTGACAAACAGTCAAGTGTCATTTGCATAATTTCTGAGGACAAGTTCTGATGGAAGTTCTGATGATTAAACTTTGAAGAAAACAAGTCAGTCTTTGTACGGAGAATTATGAAAATAAACATTCTCTCATTGAGTATAGATGCCAGATTCTGATGACTGTTAAAATCTGATATAAGTTAAGTTCTGATATTAAATCCTGATGGAATCCTTGATTCTTACGTGGCATTTTTATTTACTTGACTTATTTGTGGTAAAATCTGAAACAGTCATATTTAAATCAGAATATATTTGGGTAAAATAAAAAAAGTCATAATTATTATGGGTTAGTGGTTAACGTGCACGGTAATTATTGCTTATTTTACGTTCCTATTAACTCATGTTCTAACCGTTTACTGACTGTTCATATGTTGCCAAGTGTAAAGTGTATCTCATGCTTTAAAAATATAACTGTTAAGTGGAGAGAGTATATATATGGGAGTTAAAAGATTTTCTAATCTTTTCTTTACTTTTCTATTCTTAATCTCTCTTATTCTCTCTCTCTCTCTAATATTCTCTGAAGCGTTTTCTTACAGGACTTTTATCAAACACCTTGCAAACACTCTTTCTTTCTCACTTAATTTCTTACAGAGATGGCACCAAAGGACTTGATTTTCAATGGAGCTAAGTTTGTCCCCAACAACTATGTGTCTATTCTTAGCAAGGATAAAGCTCCATCGGAACTTCACTTTATTCAGGATTTTCTTGCTAATTCTGATATTGGGTATGCTTTGACCCAACCAGAAGCAATCTCTGGAACCCAAGTGCTGGAGTTCTGGAGAAGTGGAGTATATGATGATGGTGGTGCTCAAGGGTCTCCAAGTATAATCTTTACAGCAGGGGAGGATGAGTATGTCGTAACTTTGGCTACAGTATGTCAAGCACTGCAGTTGCCTGAGAACAGAGCCTATACAACTGTTGAGGAGCCAGTTCTTCAAAATTTAATGGCCAGTCTAGGGTATGAAAAGACATTGGCGAAGCTGGGATAGTTGAAGAGATACAACATTAGGAGGGAATGGAGTTTCTTCTTCGACTGCATTACAAAGGCTTTTGCAAACAAATGTTCCAATTTCGATGCAATCCCTATATTCAGTCAACAAATTGGGTATGCTCTCATTAATCAAACTTATTTTGATTATGCTAGTGTTGTTTTAGGTTTCATTGGGGATAGGATGACAGAAGATAGAAATACTGTCTATTTTGCTAGATTATGTCAGCTTATTTATAGCTTTTGTTGTGATAATATGCCCCAATTAGCTAGTGAATTAATTTCACCATTTAGACTAGCTAAAAGAGCTTTTAATGACTTATTATCTACTGACAATAAGAAGGTTGTGTTAAGACCCCTCCGAATTCCCTTATCTGTCAAACAAGCCTTTATAAACTATGATCCAAGAACATACGTTGCACTTTATCCTGATGTTCAACCATCTGAACCACAACCATCAGCACCTACCACCTCCACACAAACACCTCAAACTTCTGAACCACAACCAAAATCTACCATCAGCCCTTCATATTCCAAACCTTCTAAGAGGACAAAGTTTGTTCCTCAACCTCCATAAAAGAGAAGGAAGATGATCCTCAAAGATGAATCTGATAGTGAGGATGAAATAGTTGAAGCACAGGTTCCTGCATCAGAACCTGTGATAAATCAAGCTGAGAATGTTACTTCTCAGAAAGAAACAGCAGCTCAAAGTTTTGATACTTTGACAAGGAAATTTGTAAATTTTGAAGCTGCAACAGCAACTCCTTCTTTGGCAAGGAGATTGAAGAAAATGAAGGCTATGAGGTATTTGGCTAAATCTTCATCAAAAGATAATGAAGAGGCAGAGGAAGGGATCAGGAATCTCTGATCTCACAAGAACCAATCATTATTGAAGCTCTGATTTCTCCAGCTCAAGCCACAGACACTGCTACTGATACAGTGGTAACACATCCTGACTCTCCAATAAAAGCTACAAATGATGCTAAAGAACAAACTGACAACTCTGAGATAGATATTCACAATTTGAATATACCTCAAGTTCTTTATCTGGAAGCTCCAACTACTGAAGCTCAGCCATCTACAGTCAAAACTCCAATCTTAGATGCTGAGATACCATCTACATCAAAGAGACCAGCTCTGGAGATAAATTCTGATGTTCAGAATTTGGATGATGTTATTCTTGAATCTCCAGTTGCATCACACACTCTTGTACTGTCAGAAAATGATGAAACTTCCACAAGTTCTGGAGACAGTATTTTTGTTGAAACTCCAGTTCCAATTCTGGGAAAGGAAGCTTTGGTGAAGAAATTTGTTAGACAGGATGCTCATGTACCTTGGGAAGAAACTCACAGGGGATTTGAGTGGACCAAGAAGTGGAATGAATCAGATTTTATTCCATGCACCACAATTTTGACAGAGCATGTATCAAAAGCTGATGAGTTATTATCAAATTCTGATTTCAAGACTCACCCCAAGGTTACAGCTATGAGTACAAGAAGCTTTCATGGTCTATATTCTATTACTCATGATAAGGTTGATATACTCAAGGAACAAGCTGATAAGCTAGATCTACAGCTCAAGCTTGACAAGAATAGGGTTGTCAGACCTACTCTTGAGAAAATTGAAGCCATTGAGAAGGTTCATGAGGAGCAACAGGCCTAAATTGCCGAGGTTCTGGTTAATCAAGCTTCTCAGAAAGCTCAATTGGATGAAATCCAATCTTTAGTTGAACTTCTTTTCTCTCTCTCTTACTTCCTGATGATTCCAAAAAGGGGGAGAAGGTAGTTAAGTCCAAATGCTCACCTACTCAAGTACTGAAGAAGAAGGATGATAAATCTGATGACCAGTGTAACACCCTCAGATCCGGGGTCAGGGATCCGGGTCGTCACAGTCTTTCTTTCCACAATATCACTTCACTTAATTAACAATAAATAACCTCATGCTGTGACCCCACACTAACATACACCACAACCCGTTATAGTCTCAGAGATGAAATTGAAATAAGTACAAGTCTTTGAATCCACAATTTAAAAGTTATTACAACCCAAAATGATTACTTGATAAGTTTACAATTAATTGCCATTATCTGCCACAAGTTATAATTATACATAATTGATTCCCAAAAGTAGAAGGTCTGATCTACAGATAGATCTACCTCTGCAGCTATAGCAGCTATGATCTCAACGGGAAGGCACGGGGCGCTTCCCACGCTCTTGCGCTGGGTCTGCTGGAGTCTGGCCATCTTTCCTAACTGTTGTTGTGTGATGAAGAAATAAAGCAAGAGTGAGAATTACAGCTCGCAAGATAATATATAGTGTAAACAATAACGCAAGTATCTAAATGGATAACTTGCTGGAAACCTTTATCAGGTGTAAGATAATTACTTACTGGATATAAGCAAAAATAAGGGATGAAGTTACCAAATACTTCACTATACTTATATCATTTATAAAGCTATTTGAACTACCACTGTTCAAAGTATTATAGGGTTCAAAAGGTCATCCCATAGATGAGACCACAAGTTAAGACTTGAATAGATTCAATCTTTGAAATATTATTGAATGAAATAAAGTTACGAGATACTTTATTTAGTCCCGATATATATATATCCACATATATATCTCTTAAACATTTCCTGGAACCTCTGCTATGTAAAGTATGAATAGAGTTTGTAACATCCAATGAATTTTGGAAAGGAAAAGAATTTTGGCATAAACCCGATATCTTGCTGATCAGGCAAAGATACCAATAAGTAACCTTTTCTACTAGTAGATAGATGAATCCCCCACCGGTCATCACCCTGGCCACATAAGGACCTTGTGCTGGACCGCCACCCGGCCTCTTACGCGTTGATGGACTGCCACCCAGCCACTTACACTTTGATAGACCGTACCCCGGCCTGTCGCTTATGCCGTCTCAATTAGATGGACTTACTTCCCGAACGTTGGGCAAGTAATCAAATTGTTTTCTCAAAACAGCAACCACGTTGCGAATGTAAAATACACCACAGAGCTGGATCCCCCAGCTTTTGAGCGAGTATTTAAATCCCCTTCGAAAGGAGGATCTTAAATATAAAAGAATGAGTTTTGGGATCCGCCCTAACTTTTAGAAATCATTTTGAAGACTCGAAAACATTTTTAAGAATGTTTGGAGTACTGCTGATTTATTAAAATAAATTAGTCCCGATATATTAGAAATATCTGAATATTATTATTTAAATAATATTTTCATAAAGATAATCCTTATAAAAATAATCGAAGTAGAAGTTTTAAAACTCATACTTGAAATGAATAATAAATAACCAAAGATATACTTATACGAAAGTACGATCTTTATTTGAATAATCGAAAATAAGTTTGATTATCGAAACATTATTCTTTAATAGAATAAAGAATATTATTTAATAAAATAAGCGGAGTCATAAGTCTTCGAATGAATATGCAAAATAATATTCATTAAATAATATAAACCGAGTCATAAGTCCTCGAATAAATATTCAAAGTAATATTCATTAAATAAAATAAACTGAGTCATAAGTCCTCGAATGAATATTCAAATAATATTCATTAAATAAAATAAAGTTATCGAATAAACCTTATTCGATCAATAGTTTTGAAAACTATATTTATATATATATAAATATATATATATATATAATATACTCGGGAACATCGACTCCCGGTTTAGAAATATGTTCACCTTGGGGTCCCCTTTACTAAGGGTATATGCAAATTACCGCTTATCTCTAACATGGGTATTATCAATTGAATCAACAGATATATGTATCAAGATTACGAACCAAGCATGCATATATACCATATCACATGCTACAATATATCGCAAGACTTTGCTAATAACAAATATGCATTTATCACAAGACAATGCATATACATATATACATCACAACAAAAGTATAGCGGGTAGAAAACTTGCCTGAGTGCTCCCGGATAGACTTAAGCTTAGAGTGAGTCCGATAACCTATGAACAAAAACATAAGTTGGAATTAGACCCCAGTCGCTTAAGAAACTAGACTTTAACCAATTGAACCCTAACGTTTGCTTATGGTCACTCCTACGCTTAACGAATCACCTAAGTCGTTCGAGTACCCTTGGCTCCACCATTTTTAATAAATTAACCATTAAGAGTTTTAAGGCGATTCTTTCGCGAGTACCTTACTAACTGCCTAATCCACTTAACATAATTGTTTCATACCCCAATTAGTCATTTAAAGTCCTTAACCAAGGTTTCAAAGTAAGGCGAGGGGTAATGGTTCGGTCGCGAAACGCCGTTACTTAAAACAGTCGTTTCTCCTAAACCATACATCGGATTCAAACGAACCACATATCAAAATGAAGCTCGTAACATGAACTATCTAATCATGGCAATGGTAAAAACTTAACAGTGATTTCACGGGTCCTGATTGTTAAGAACAAAATAGTCTTAAAGTAAATCGGACATTACGACGACTATGTTTACGCGATTACCAAATTTTAAACTACTCCAATCAACCACAATCAACCACAAATCAACCCATAACAACCAATACCACCAAAATTCATCCAAACCTTACTAACTCAGTCCATAACCTCGTGATTTTTCCAACTTATTCAATCTCAAACAAGAGCTACTAATTATACTTAAGGTTCATCAACCAACAACCAAGATTTATAACCCAAAATCATTATAATTCCATCCAAACTCTAAACATACAAGAATCATGCTCTCATGAACTATAACAAACAAAACCAAACCTAATACTCAAAGTAAAGTTAGGGTTTGGAGGGGTTATACCTTCCTTGGAGAGTGGAGAATCACTTAGGAAGCCTTAAATAACCACTAACTATCTTTACTAAGCTTGGATCTTGAAGAAAACATAAGAAAACACAAAGTTAGTTTCTTGAAAACACTATTCACCAAGAACTTTGATGAATTGATTAGCTATGTTAAACATGGAATCTTGAGCTTAAACTTATGGCTCGTCTTAGTTATGAAATATGGAAGCTAAAGAAACAAACCTCTTAAATTATGAAGGTGTGTAGCTTGATTTTTGAAATTTTCTCCTTTGCTTTTCATGGAAAAGCCAAGAGCAAAGAGTGGGGGAAGAAGAAAATGTTTTTGTTTTGGTTGCTTTTGATTTTTGTGTTTGTTTTTCTTGTTAATTAGGTTGTTACCATGGTAAATATTGTGTGGCTCACAATCATCCAACAACACACTTGCTTGGTCATGTTTATGTCACCAAGTGATGTCACCCTCCCTCCTTTGTCCTCTTCTCATTGGTTTGATGACATCATCCCCACTAATCTCTTTGATTAGCTTTTAATTATTTGGCTAATGACCGCTGATCTGTTATATGGTTCGCTTAACTTTCATTTTCGTTTATCGTTTGAGGGATCATACCCGGGATCTTATTACTTAGGTTTCCTTAACCTTTCTCAAAACATTATATTCCTTTTTATGATCCCCTCTTAAAATCCTTGAATTTAAATCCTATTTATCCTGTTACCTTATACTCACTTCTTTCTGTATCTGGTGGATTTCCGGGAAAAATCAAAGTGTTCGGAATTGGATTCTGACGATCTTTACATACACTTATATACCATATAGAGTACTAATAAAATCTCAGAATATCAATAACAGAATCCCTACATAGTGTGGCATGAAAAGTTTTCTTATTCATCATAATCTGCAAAATCACTATTCATAAGGGTTTCAAAAATTTCCAAAAATTGGGGTTATTACAGTCTCCCCTCCTTAAAAGGATTCCGTCCCGGAATCAGATAGAAAATGAACAGGGATACTCTCTTAGCATTGCACTTTCTAACTCTCGAGTAAATTTTCCCACATTGTGGTCCTACCACCAAACTCTGCCTAGTTTGATAACTCTTCTCCTAAGCACTTGTTCCTTTTCACTCTATAACCCTTCTTGGTTGCTCCATATAAGTTACGTCGGGTTGCATGTCTATGCGCTCATATGCCCCTATTTATCTGGCATCCGAATTACACTTCCTTAACATTGATACGTGGAACACGTTATGAACTTGCTACAGGTTCGGGGGTAGGGCTAGCTCGTATGCTAACTTCCCAATATGTTTTAGTATATCCAAGGGTCCGACAAATTGTGGACTTAGCTTTCCTTTCTTTCCGAATCTCATCAATCCTTTCCAAGGGTTTCCAAGGGGATACCTTTAAAAACACTAGGTCCCCTACTTCCTATTCTTTGTCCTTTCGTGTCAAATCAATATACTTCTTATGTCCATCTTGGGCTACTACCAGCCGTCCTCTGATTAGATCTATTATATCCTTGGTCCTTTGGACTACTGCGGGTCCGAGCATCTTGCGCTCTACAACTTCATCCTAACATAAGGGAGATCGACATTGTCTTCCCTCAAGGATCTCATAAGGCGATATCTCAATACTGACATATGATCTATTATCATAAGAAAACTCAATCCGTGTTAAGTGATCATTCCAAATTCTTTCAAGTCTATTGCACAGACTCTCATTATAGCTTTTAGCATTAGAGCTTTTACTTCTCAATACCCATTCTTTTCCAGTTCGTAATCGCTACTACCTTCAATTCCTAATATTATACTGGTTATACTTTTGCTCGTTAGCGTTCTATAACCTTTTAATAACCACATCAACCTTAGTATCACGAATGTGTTTCCATTCCGAATACCACCATTACTTTACCACTCATTTTTCAGCTGTTTCTATTTTCCAAAGTTTGATCAATCATATAGAAGTAAAGGAATTTGTTGAGAGATCACTATGATCATGAACACTTGTTATATCGTATAGTTAGTACAGAAGGTGACCAGCCTTTAGTACTTGACAAGCAATTAAACAACATGTGGTATCCTACTAGGCTTCTATCATACAGATAGATAGTCATTCGGTAATACCTCCCCTTCTGGAAGGGTTGTTCTTCTCAGCTTACATGAAATGAAAAGAAGAGAAAAGAACGAACTGAAGAGAATTGTATATTCGTAAAAAAAAAATTATTGCCATAAAATATCTGGCTTGGAATCTACCTCTGAACTATAGAGGTTTGTCATAGGAGAACAAAACATATATGTATTTTTATCAACATTAAGTATTATAGCATCGTATTTCACATGCCTAAATATTTTTGCTATTCCGTCCATCATTCTATGGACCCATGCTCTTCCTCGAGCTTATACACAATCACCTTTGAAACTCCCTCGATATCGAAAATCGAATCTGGGATCTCATTCTAGACATCATCGTTACTAGAATTCTATGCTTGCACTGCAACCTTCCTCGTATAGTAATACAGCTCTCTATTCATAAGAAGGAATAAATATTCAATAGGTAAATAATCGACTTAATTAGTCTATCAACGATAACTTATACGTCAACACGACCTGATTAGTGGTACTTAATCTCAACATCCATTCCAATACAACTCTCACGGTTGTAATCAGCTCATTACTCGCAGAATCATTGCTGCATTACTATGGTCCACTACTGACCTACTGTCGTCATTCACGTTTTATGAAATCTTAATATCTAACCATACGAAGTCCATACATGTCGTATCAAATCCTTCTAAGGAGGTAACATAATCACCATTCATGATTCATGAAGAACACTCCTGATCCTGACATACATACATGACATGAAGCAGATAAAATTGCAGAAGAATTTCAATCAAAGCAACGATAGCAGGTTAATACCATTCTTAATCATATGCCTTCAATAAAAGACTTAACTCAAAGGTTTGTTTGGTCCTTTTTGAAATATGGTCCTGGCTTATTCTCAAGATAGGACCTTCTAAGATAGATAGCCCGCTCATGGCGATTACACGAATTAAACCTTTACCAACTACTATTACGGTGGGGTATTGCACAGTCATCAGAAGGAATGTCAATCTTCCAAACCATAATACAACCTTCACAGCTTTAACCATCATCACTGTATTCCTTTGGCACAAGCGCCTATAATTATCCTCTTACCTTTAAGGTGTCGGCCACCTCTTTGGCCTTTCCTGATTGTAAAATTTCCTTACAGTCAATGTCATTTTAACCACCTCCAAATAAATTTTCTACCTCATTTCCAATTACTGCTTGTGTGAAGATGTTTTCCTAAAAATCTGATGAGTAAAAAAAAATACCACCATTTTTCCATAAGTTATTGCCTCAGTCTTTAGAGGTTAATCATTATCACGACTAACTCTCGATCGTACTTAGGACGTCTCTTATCTTGGGTCCTTCTTGTTTTCACCATTCTTGACCTTCGTTGGGTTCAATCTATACTTTCTCATGGTTTAACATGTGCCCCGCTTGGCTTTTTTTTTATTACGTCATATTTCCTTTATCAAAATTTATATTCTTGAGAATTTTGAATATTACCTTTCTCCTTGTAAAACCTCTAAGGTTATACTTGATTCGTTCCTCCTGTATTCCCTAGATACAGGGCATATCAAAATACCCTTTTCTAATACTAGAACCATTATCTATATGTTTCTGAAAAATAATTTCTCCACTGATACTTAAAGGTCGTTATTACCTTAATCTTTTCCAATTCATACTGTCAAAACTCATACTATCCCTATTAAGGGTGAAATGCCAACCTTCATGCATTCCCCTATGGTTCATCTCAAGTTATCGAAGTTATATCCTTAATCCCGCCTTTAAAAAGGTACTTGCATCCTTCCATGGATAAATCAAGTTATATATCCTTGATAGATTATCTTATTCATCATTCCCACCTCGATAGTCTATACCTAATTTCATAATAGCATCCTTATTCAAATTGAGGTCAATCCATATGGCCTCCAAAAGATAACAATGATCATCCGCTTTTTTTCCTGATTTAATAATGATAACATGGATGTTCTGGAAGATATTGGTCGTGTTCAACGTGAACCTCTTCTTAATAATTCCTTATTTACTTTTGTTGTTTATCTCAACAGTCACCTCAATGTTGGGATATCTTTCATACCTGGCGTCTCCCTTTCTGGGTATCGAGCCACCGGTCTTACACTTCACATTCTTGAAGGTCACTTCCTTCATCCAATTTTCCTAATTTCTTACTTCCTTGTCTCATCAGTCTATCCGCGTCTCATTATTTATCCTTCGAATTATCTCAAGGTTTCCTTGAATCTTCCCAACTTACAGGGGATAAAATATATGTATCTCTTATGCCTTCAACCATCAATTTTAACTCATGGTGAATCACCTTCATCCTGACGAATACATACTTTTCTATTTCTATTGCTACGAGTCTTTAGGGTTTCCTCATACCCAACTCCCTTATCATACCTCAAACTCTATTTCCTTTATATTCCTTTCCACTTCAGTTTCTTTTTATTTTCCTTTCTCTTATCATTATTTCATGAACCAACACAACATAAGCATTGATTTCAAACATCCCGTCATTCTGGATTCGTGTCCTCAGAACGAATCTTGATAACTTTTATAACTTAGATTCATAATTCATCATACTCGTCTGCCTTTGTTCTGGCTCTAAAGTTTTTACACTAACTCCATAACCTTGGGAAGTACTTTCCTGAAAACAATTGACTGAACTTAAATCAGTTTATTATAATCTCTTGCTCGTGCCTTCCTTGGCCTTTCACCAGCGGGTGGCCTCTCTTTTAGGAGGGTAAGTGACAAAACAGTCTTTTGTGATTCGTTAATCATTTAGAATTTCAAATGATTCCTATATTTCCTTCAGCCAGGCTCTTTCCTCGGCTGGGTCAACCTGTTCCTTGGAACTCTGAGAGCTTAGCGACTTAAAGGTCACGAAAGAATTTCCTACCGCATTGTTTCCTCAAGGTGGTGGTTGGGGATAATAGTCTAAGTTCTTTTTAGACAGGTCCATGAATTGCCGTATAGGAGTACCGTCTCGGGTCTCCTTTCCTTACTCAACTTTCTGTTTCCTTAGTATGAAATGTTTCATCCTTCTCCCATACTTGGGGTTATCTTATACGTTAAAATCCTCATTTTTCACTCCATTATTTTATGGGTTCCTTCTATCTTGATGGCGACCTCCCTGACTATCACGTTCAGGGTTTGCCCTAAATCTTATTCCTCAAACTAGCTTTCATCTAAGATTTCATCTTTAAGCTCTTGAACATTTGGAACCCAAATTCTGTAGGAATACCTCATTATTCCCTTATCATCTTTCTCGGTATTAATCTTTTATCTAATTGTTGGCTCTCTGCCTTCATTCATCACTTTTTCTGGCACAATATGTTCTTTTCCGATAATTCGGACTGTATTGCAATCTCAAACATCTTCTCGGTACCGGCTCCGGTTACCTTCACTTCTATTTCCATTTTCTTAAAATCTCTCATAAACTCTCCCAAAGACATTATTATCTTGAGTCTCTCCTTTTTACTAAGGGCATCAGCCACCACATTGGCTTTCCCCGAATGATAAAGAATCTCCCAATCATAATTCTTGATTAGCTCTAACCGCCTCCTCTGGCGTATGTTGAGCTCTTTCTGCGTGAAAATGCACTAGAGCACTTATGGCTTGTGTAAATCTCGCACTTCTCTCCATACAAGTAGTGCCTCCAATATTTAGGGCAAAACTATTGCCACGAGCCCAAGCTCATGGGTGGGGATATCAAATTTTATATTCCCTTAATTGTCTTAACGCGTACGCGATTACCTTGTTGTGCTGTATAAGAAGCACCCTAATTCCTTATGCGAAGCGTCGCTACACATCACAAAATCTCCTTTTCCATCCGGCAACGCCATCATAGGGGACATCACCAATCTTTGCTTCAGTTCTTGAAAGTTGTTCTCGTATTTCTCTGTCCATTCAAACTTCTCACTCTTACGAGTAAGCCGTGTTAAAGGGGGCTACTATCTTTACAAACTTGAATGAATCTCCGGTAGTGACCGACCAATCCTACCTCTGGTAGTCGACCTAACCATGGTCATCAATTCATCAGTGGTCCTTTATTCATTCTTGTCAGGATCCTCCATGGGATCCTCCTCAGCAAATATCCCTTCTAGGACAACATCCTCAACCGCTACATCCTCAATATGAACATCATCTAATCCCGTATTAGGACGCTCTATCGGATCCATAATCTGATCTCCAATAAGTAATAAAACATCATCGCGTTGTTGCTCCTCAACCTCGGGGTTCAGAGTCCAGCTACCATATACGATAACGAACTACGCTTCTATCACGATATTTATAAGGGTTCCCATAAGGGTTTTAACTGTCAGTACTACGTTAGGTAGCCCGACTATGAACTTGGCAAGAGTTCTTATTATCTTAGTGAACTTATTATCTTAATGTCACATCATCTCTGAGGTTTATAATGCTTAGCTCTGATACCATTTATGTAACACCCCCAGATCCAGGGTCAGGGATCCGGGTCGTCACGGTCTTTCTTTCCACAATATCACTTCAATTAATTAACAATAAATAACCTCATGCTGTGACCCCATACTAACACACACCACAACCCGTTATAGTCTCAGAGATGAAATTGAAATAAGTACAAGTCTTTGAATCCACAATTTAAAAGTTATTACAACCCAAAATGATTACTTGATAAGTTTACAATTAATTGCCATTATCTGCCACAAGTTATAATTATACATAATTGATTCCCAAAAGTAGAAGGTCTGATCTACAGATAGATCTACCTCTGCAGCTATAGCAGCTATGATCTCAACGGGAAGGCGCGGGGCGCTTCCCACGCTCTTGCGCTGGGTCTGCTGGAGTCTGGCCATCTTTCCTAACTGTTGTTGTGTGATGAAGAAATAAAGCAAGAGTGAGAATTACAGCTCGCAAGATAATATATAGTGTAAACAATAACGCAAGTATCTAAATGGATAACTTGCTGGAAACCTTTATCAGGTGTAAGATAATTACTTACTGGATATAAGCAAAAAGAAGGGATGAAGTTACCAAATACTTCACTATACTTATATCATTTATAAAGCTATTTGAACTACCACTGTTCAAAGTATTATAGGGTTCAAAAGGTCATCCCATAGATGAGACCACAAGTTAAGACTTGAATAGATTCAATCTTTGAAATATTATTGAATGAAATAAAGTTACGAGATACTTTATTTAGTCCCGATATATATATCCACATATATCTCTTAAACATTTCCTGGAACCTCTGTTATGTAAAGTATGAACAGAGTTTGTAACATCCAATGAATTTTGGAAAGGAAAAGAATTTTGGCATAAACCCGATATCTTGCTAATCAGGCAAAGATACCAATAAGTAACCTTTTCTACTAGTAGATAGATGAATCCCCCACCGGTCATCACCCTGGCCATATAAGGACCTTGTGCTGGACCGCCACCCGGCCTCTTACGCGTTGATGGACTGCCACCCAGCCACTTACACTTTGATAGACTGTACCCCGGCCTGTCGCTTATGCCGACTCAATTAGATGGACTTACTTCCCGAACGTTGGGCAAGTAATCAAATTGTTTTCTCAAAACAGCAATCACGTTGCGAATGTAAAATACACCACAGAGCCGGATCCCCCAGGTTTTGAGCGAGTATTTAAATCCCCTTCGAAAGGAGGATCTTAAATATAAAAGAATGAATTTTGGGATCTGCCCTAACTTTTAGAAATCATTTTGAAGACTCGAAAACATTTTTAAGAATGTTTGGAGTACTGCTGATTTATTAAAATAAATCAGTCCCGATATATTAGAAATATCTGAATATTATTATTTAAATAATATTCTCATAAAGATAATCTTTATAAAAATAATCGAAGTAGAAGTTTTAAAACTCATACTTGAAATGAATAATAAATAACGAAAGATATACTTATACGAAAGTACGATCTTTATTTGAATAATCGAAAATAAGTTTGATTATCGAAACATTATTCTTTAATAAAATAAAGAATATTATTTAATAAAATAAGCGGAGTCATAAGTCCTCGAATGAATATTCAAAATAATATTCATTAAATAATATAAACCGAGTCATAAGTCCTCGAATGAATATTCAAAGTAATATTCATTAAATAAAATAAACTGAGTCATAAGTCCTCGAATGAATATTCAAATAATATTCATTAAATAAAATAAAGTTATTGAATAAATCTTATTCGATCAATAGTTTTGAAAACTATATCCATATATATTTATATAAATATATATATATATAATATACTCGGGAACATCGACTCCCGGTTTAGAAATATGTTCACCTTGGGGTCCCCTTTACTAAGGGTATATGCAAATTACCGCTTATCTCTAGCATGAGTATTATCAACTGAATCAACAAATATATGTATCAAGATTACGAACCAAGCATGCATATATACCATATCACATGCTACAATATATCGCAAGACTTTGCTAATAACAAATATACATTTATCACAAGACAATGCATATACATATATACATCACAACAAAAGTATAGCGGGTAGAAAACTTGCCTGAGTGCTCCCGGATAGACTTAAGCTTAGAGTGGGTCCGATAACCTATGAACAACCACATAAGTTGGAATTGGACCCCAGTCGCTTAAGAAACTAGACTTTAACCAATTGAACCCTAACGTTTGCTTATGGTCACTCCTACGCTTAACGAATCACCTAAGTCGTTCGAGTACCCTCGGCTCCACCATTTTTAATAAATTAACCATTAAGAGTTTTAAGGAGATTCTTTCGCGAGTACCTTACTAACTGCCTAATCCACTTAACATAATTGTTTCATACCCCAATTAGTTATTTAAAGTCCTTAACCAAGGTTTCAAAGTAAGGCGAGGGGTAATGGTTCGGTCGCGAAACGCCGTTACTTAAAACGGTCGTTTCTCCTAAACCGTACATCGGATTCAAACGAACCACATATCAAAACAAAGCTCGTAACATGAACTATCTAATCATGGCAATGGTCAAAACTTAACAGTGATTTCACGGGTCCTGATTGTTAAGAACAAAATAGTCTTAAAGTAAATCGGACATTACGACGGCTATGTTTACGCGATTACCAAATTTTAAACTACTCCAATCAACCACAATCAACCACAAATCAACCCATAACAACCAATACCACCAAAATTCATCCAAACTTTACTAACTCAGTCCATAACCTCGTGATTTTTCCAACTTATTCAATCTCAAACAAGAGCTACTAATTATACTTAAGGTTCATCAACCAACAACCAAGATTTATAACCCAAAATCATTATAATTCCATCCAAACTCTAAACATACAAGAATCATGCTCTCATGAACTATAACAAACAAAACCAAACCTAATACTCAAAGTAAAGTTAGGGTTTGGAGGGGTTATACCTTCCTTGGAGAGTGGAGAATCACTTAGGAAGCCTTAAATAACCACTAACTATCTTTACTAAGCTTGGATCTTGAAGAAAACATAAGAAAACACAAAGTTAGTTTCTTGAAAACACTATTCACCAAGAACTTTGATGAATTGATTAGCTATGTTAAACATGGAATATTGAGCTTAAACTTATGGCTCGTCTTAGTTATGAATTATGGAAGCTAAAGAAACAAACCTCTTGAATTATGAAGGTGTGTAGCTTGATTTTTGAAATTTTCTCCTTTGCTTTTCATGGAAAAGCCGAGAGCAAAGAGTGGGGGAAGAAGAAAATGTTTTTGTTTTGGTTGCTTTTGATTTTTGTGTTTGTTTTGCTTGTTAATTAGGTTGTTACCATGGTAAATATTGTGTGGCTCACAATCATCCAACAACACACTTGCTTGGTCATGCTTATGTCACCATGTGATGTCACCCTCCCTCCTTTGTCCTCTTCTCATTGGTTTGATGACATCATCCCCACTAATCTCTTTGATTAGCTTTTAATTATTTGGCTAATGACCGCTGATATGTTATACGGTTCGCTTAACTTTCGTTTTCATTTTTCGTTTGAGGGATCATACCCGGGATCTTATTACTTAGGTTTCCTTGTCCTTTCTCAAAATATTATATTCCTTTTTATGATCCCCTCTTAAAATCCTTGAATTTAAATCCTATTTATCCTGTTACCTTATACTCACTTCTTTCTATATCTGGTGGATTTCCGGGAAAAATCAAAGTGTTCGGAATTGGATTCTGACGATCTTTACATACACTTATATACCATATAGAGTACTAATAAAATCTCAGAATATCAATAACAGAACCCCTACATAGTGTGGCATGAAAAGTTTTCTTATTCAGCATAATCTGCAAAATCACTATTCATAAGGGTTTCAAAAATTTCCAAAAATTGGGGTTATTACAACCAGGGAAACTCTGAAAAGATCAGAGGTCAAAGAAAAGTTCAAGGAAAATCTTCTATACAGAACAATTCAAGTTCTGATGCTGTGAATGCTCAAAGTCTGAAGTCAAGTGCTGATAAACAAAGTCTAATGTCAAGTTCTGATATTCTGATTCAGTCATGATCAAAAGACTCTCAGAAGTTTATGCAAACTCTGAAGCTAAAGGGAAGCATACTACTGTTTATTACAAAGATCCTAAAATCCAGACACTGGATGAGGAGATAGCAAGAAGATTATTTTTGGAACACAATCCAGGAATGGATTTAGAAGCTCTCAAGGACGAAGAAGCTAGATTTGCAACTGAGAAGACAAATCTTAAGTCTAAAGCTTCTGATGCAAAGAAACCTCCAAGGCCTAAGGAAAAAGGAATTGTGATCAAGGAAAAGTCAAATTCTGAAATTTCAAAGTTCGAGACTAGATCACAGGCTGAGAGTGTTCCCAAAGATAAATGGAAAGGAAAAGGTGATGAACCAACTAAGTCACTGGAGATGAAAATTCCTCAAGTTCTGATGAAACCAGTGTGCAAAATGGTTCAAGTAACTGATGATAATCTTGTTGAAGATGAAACTTTTCAAATTCTGGAAAGAAGAAAGATAATTGAAGAATCTAAAACAACCTCTGACACTGCTCAAGTTGTTCAGAATGAAGGACAACAAGTTATAGAAGAAACAACAAATTCTGATCAAGCTATCAAGACATCAACTACTGACAATGTTCAAGTTGATTTGAATAAAATGACAATTGCTGATAAGAAGAAGCTGTTATGGAAGAAAGCTACTCCAGTTGAACCAAAATCCAATCTCATGATTAATCAACTCGCTACATTTGGGTTAAGAGCCAAGCAACCTAGAGATAGAGTTGGATTAGGTTCTGACGAAGAGAAGATTCAAACAGGAGTAGAAGTTACTCTAAGAGATTCTTTCATGTTGATAGATAAACCATATGAACAAACAAACAAAAGCACCTTGACAAAGTGTTGTCTGCTCAAGTTGTGATAGATTCTCATGATAAGGAGAATCTAAAAGAGAAATTGATCTTATTTCTCAATGATGGAAGGACTTATAGACTAGCTGATACTGATGTACTAAAGAAGTCTGTCAGAGAACTTCAACATATTCACTATCTTCTGAAAGTAAAATATGATGTTACAAGAAGATGGTCAGAATATATTTTGAAGGCTATAAGAGATCTACTCAGAATCTCTGGTACAAAGACTTCTCATTACAGTCCAATGATTACTGAAGATGATGGAAGAGAAATTTCTATGCTGAAGAATTCTGCTAAGGTGGAAGTTATTCTGAAAGGAAGATGCTTATGTTATAATGAAAACTCTTCACATCCTAAAGTTATCAGACTTGGTGATGGACTTGAAAGAACATCCATTTATCAGATTGTTGATAGTAAAGAAGAAGAACTGATGCAAGTCAAAGCACAGTTAGTTGAAGTTCTGAGGAAAGCTGAAGATAAGTTGGTGAAATATTTTGTTAAGAATCATTATGGATTCAGATTGATCCAGTGATGTTGGTAAAGCTGGATGTTCTGTAAGTTGTAATTAATAGTCTTATTAAACTCTTATTGCATTTGAAATTAAATGTTTTTGACATTGTCAAATCTATTAACTTGTATATTTTTGCATAATTTACAAGCTGGGGGAGATTGTAGGATATATTTGAGATGTCATGTTTAATGTGTTTCATGTTTAGTTTTCAGATCTTAACAAACAGGAAATATCAGTTCTTACTGGAATCAGTACTTACTGGAAGTCAGGAATTAATATCATATCAGAACTTAAGTATGGGAGGACTTACAGTTAAGGAAGGAAGCTGATTAACAGTAGAAGATCGAGACTAATACAAAAGAAGATATGCAAGGAAAGAGTTAGAGAACTAGAAGGATTATATAAGACATCTGATTGATATATTTTAGGAGACACAATTATATTCCATATCAATTAGAAGTTATCTTGTAACTGTGTACTATATAAACACAGATATAGGTTTACACTATATGTGTTATCATTATCAAGAAAATCATACATTGTAACCTAGCAGCTCTCGTGATATTTGTTCATTACTGAGAGAGAACAATTCCATTATAACAGAGTTTATTATATCGAATACATCTATTTTCTGTTACTTGTGTTCTAAATCGATTTGATTGTATTAAACACTGTATTCAATCCCCTTCAACAGTGTTGTGTGACCTAACAGAAATAGTAATTAAAAATGTGAAAAACCAGAATTTTCGAAACCCACCGCAGGATCCATGTGAAAAATATATATTTAATTCGTAGATCAAATTGTTTACCTTAAGAAGCTTTACAAATTGGTTGAATAATAGAGATCCAAAGATTGTTTAATCACCACGCATCCCGCTCTCGCGATCTACGCTCTATCGGTATCCACACGAATGCTTGAACACGAGGATTGGATGTGTACTAGCACAAACTCGTTTCTTCTTTCTCTCTCCATCTTCTCTCTTGGTGGCTAGGGTTTTAGTAAAAGTCTTGCGCCCAAAATCAATCACACAAGAGATATTATATAGAGAGTATAATAAGAATTATAACTCTTAACTAATTAGGAGTTATTATTAATTCGAAATTCCTATTTGTATCCTATTTGTATAATAATTAAGTCACACTTAATTATTTAACAAATGAATTTCATAATTAATATTAGTAAATTCGAATATCAATATTTGTCTTATTAATTAATTAAGTCATACTTATTTAATATTATAAATAATTCAAATTACTTTAATATAATTTAAATCTAATTTAAATTAAATAATCCTTCAAGTATTCTTAGTGTGTGACCCTAGAGGTTATTATTACGTTGACAACGAATTTTAAATCTAATTTAAAATCATAAATAATGAGCGGTATCTAGTAATACATCATGGCTACCCAAGTACTAATAATTGAATCGGTGATCGATTAAACCTTTCGTGAATAATGTACAATGTAATATAATCCATTTAACCAAATATTATAGATTAAACTAGAGGCATGTAATGTGTCATCCTCATCATAGTTTAATCCAAGTTTCCTTGATCAATGAGTAGACTATCATATTAAATCAACATTTGAGCGTGACCACACATTTCATAGTCTAGCTCACACAAGAGGATAATAATATCACTCCTAAAATAGGTAGGTTAAATTCCATCTAGATCATTCATATTTCTCATACGATTCATAATATACCGAATGTCCACTTTTATCCTTACCCGGTCAAGGATAACTTTTATGGAATCAATGTATATTAATTCTCACATAGAAATATAATGACTTCAGGTCTAAGGAGCATTATATCATTATCACTGTGAGAATTACTTATGACACAACAGACATGTAGAATCTCACATTGGGTCTGTCCAGCACCATGTACATATACATCTTCCTGTGTTTTTTATTTTGGTAACTTCATACCTATGATCAATGAGATGTGATCATCAGTCAACAAACACACCAGTCTTAATGCATTATTATTATCCCTTAATAATAATACTCGACTAGGGACCTTTAGGAGTATTGATACTATTCTCATAATCTCATTTCTAAGTCACGTACTTAGAGATATAGAATTGCATATCATATTCCAAGTACATTTATTAATCTAACATTTATATCGCAGTAAATTAAGATTTAATAAATTAGAAAGAGAATAATCGATAGAGCATAAACATTAATAATCCTAATGTCTTAAACTAAAATATCATAGTATTGTCTCTAGGGCACAAACACTAACATAATTAATATTTGGTATAACATGATCAGCGACTACTTAGCCCCATACAGGCTAGTGATTCATTGATTTTGTGAGCTTTTCTGCTAATCAGGCTAGTCTTTTGGTCATGGTCATCAGCTTCTTGATGTTGTGGTTTCTTGATGTTGTTGCTAGTTGTTGCAATATATTTTCTGAGGACCTTTTCTAATAGTCCAATAGGAGGATTTTTATTGTCCAATAGTAGGATATTTTGTTTAGCTTATCTTTTGTGTAAGACAACTTTGATTCCCACTGTTGGATATTAGAACATAATGTACTCTGTGATTTTTGTTGAACTCTATTGATGTAATATTTATTAATCTCACGATTAAGCGTATAAATCCCTCTCATTTCTATACTGCTTTTTATTTTTATATTTGCCGGTTTTGTAACCGAAACTGAGCCGATTATAACCGAACCGGGGTTTTTATACCGAAACTGAATCTGAACCGACGATTGCGGTTTTTGATTTTAGGTCCTAAGAATTATGGTTGCGGTTCCGGTTTTATCCGGTAACCGAGTCGAATCGGCCCATGCTCTCCCCTAGTCATGGGGATTGAAATATAGTCCTTTAAATTTCCAATGCTTTGTTTTTTTTCAAATGGGATTATAAAGAGGGGATTATAATCCTTTAAAAAATGACTTGTAAGAGGAATAAAATAATACTTTCTGCCACCAAGTATTAGAGGGGATTATAGTCATATCCTCTACTCCGACAAAACAAACATGAGATATGATAATTTTAACAAAACAAACATGAGATATGATAATTTAAAGGATTATAATATTTGCATAACCCCTCACTTATTTTTTACAAAATAAACATGGGATTGAAAAATTTAAAGGATTATAATTTTATCCCTTACTTAATATTATTAAAAAAACATGATCTAGATGTATATATGGTTCACTGACCCGACCAAGTTAAAAATAACCTGGCCCTATTTTCAATTGATTTAAAACACGCATACTTGATTTGGTTGAAATAATTTTTGATGGAATCAAATGGGTTGGTTATAGTTTTATGTTTTGACCAACCCCCAACTTGATTAGTTATTTTTGTCATTTTTTTAACTGAGTGAAAAATAAATTTAACCTATTTTTTAAATAAAAATAACAACAATAATAATTTTCTGAAAAGTTAGTCAATTTTAGTCGATTACATACCCAAACTCTATATCAATGAAGTACTTAAGATATCAAAATATGAGTGAATTATCCCATATATGAAATATCTAATTACAGTATTTAATCGGCTAAAATTGGTCATTTTTTTTAAAAATGACTATTTTGGTTAATTTTTTTTTAAAAAATAGTTATTTTTGACATTTTTTCGACTCAATTTGCATTACAAAATTGTCTTTGATGATTCAAATAAATATATATATATATAGTGGGTTACTCCAATAAAAATCAATTTAGAATAGAAACTAGAAACTAAATAATTTTTTTTTAAAATTAATTCGAAATATAACACATATGGTATGCAAATCGATCGTTGAGAGATGTAGAAAAATACAGTGAAATCAGATTTTAAAAAAAACTTACAGTTTGACGGGAAAAATCAAATAAAAACGGAGGGGAAAAACTGAAATTGGGTGTGGAAGGGTGCAGGTAGTTCGGTGGGGTGATTTAGGGGGACCATTAGATTAGGTACATCTATTTTAATTTTAGTTTGTATTTGATTCTCCCATATATATATATGTCTATATAATATATAACTATACATTATAAAATATAATATCTTTTCATTGGAATTTTAATAGGGTCGAGTTAAAAAAATGCCTACACCGATCTATCCTATCCATGATCAGATTCGCGGGGATCGTTTTTTATATCTGATAACCCTAAAGAGGGAAGGCACACAGATATATAATAAACAATTATATACATGATTATATCCAAATATCAGCATATTTCATTTAAATGTCTACAACCTCATAACAATACTCATATTGTGATCTGTTCCATAAACATTCTACTAATATCATAATTTAGCAATCATAAATTCAGAATAATACCTTATAAGTATCCTAGATCACCTATGGCTGTCAACCTGTCTTGGCTCTCCTTCCCTTCTCGCTTCCTTGCTTTGGGATTTAGCCTGACCTTGGGATCGCCTGGGATATCCTCTAAAATACTTAATAAAATATTATATATGTCTTAACAATTACTAAACATAGACATAGTATAATATTTACTTCGATCTCACAATATTTTCTTGTATAGAGATTGTAGAGAGAAAGGTTTAGCTACTCATAGAAAATTTATAAACAGCTATTTCCATTGATGAAAATTTTTGATATCTCTTAATGATTTACAAGATGGCTTTTATAGAGTTTTTCAATCTCTGTTGATTCTACTAATTTCTATTTCTAAGATTCCCTTTTAATTTCCTCCGTTCTTTTTCTTTCCTCTTTTTCAAAAGCTGAATCCACTTTCTGTAATTTGTCTGCCATTCCACCTTCTTTTTGACTTTAGAGATAAAATTTCTGGTAAATGTCCTTGTCTTTTCTGCTGCTGTCTTTTTCTTTTAGTAACCTTTCTTCTTTGTTGCTGCTGTCTTTTTCTTTTTCCTGAATTTTTTTTTTTTTTTTTTTTACAGTCACCAATATAATTTGGGCCGTAGCGTCATTTGTAATATGTTTTCAGTCACCAATTCTTATTGGGCCGAAATATCATTTGTAATATGCTTTCAGTCACCAATTCTCATTGGGCCGAAATATCATTTGTAATATCCATAGGTCACCAATTCTCATTGGGCCTATCAATTCATCGTTATTATTACATTGTTAGGTCACCAAATTCTATTGGGCCTAACTTTCATCAAATAGTATTACATTGTATTATATGGTTAGGTCACCCTTTCAGGGCCTAACAAATATTTATGCAAAGGGATCAGAACATCCTTCTTCTTTTGTTGCTATATTCTTTAGAGTTGCCACTGGTCTCCGTCTTTGGCCTGATAATAAATTCTGATAAATTTCCTTTGTCTTCTGAGCATGATTGTGCTTTAAATCTGATAATCTTGCATGCATTTCGTTCAAAGCTGTAGTATCCCTACTAATTATATCATTATTATAATAAATGGTTAGTATTTCTTCTGCTAATCCACCTTTACTTGTGCCAATGACACATGCCTTTCCTCTTCGTATCATATCTTCAAGTTTAGACTTCAATGTTGCTATGCCGATTGCTCTCTTGTTACACAACCAGTCGCTAAATTGCTCTATTGTACATGCCATGTCCGTCTTTAGGCTAGTATTTTCACCTTCTATAGTAGTATTCCTGCCATACTTAAATATTTGACAGAGTAATATGGGTTTTCCTGTTAAGTCAGTACAGGCATCAAAAACCTGTATACCATAAATTCCTCCTGGTCCGTATGAATTCATGTAAGATTGAAGGCTTTGTGTTATAGTTGATGGTAGTTGTGCTATACTTGATAAGGTTTCATCTACCATTATTTTGTCAATAAATCCTAAGAGTAATAGGTTTTTTACTACAGTTGAATCTGCGTTTTCCCTACAGATATACCTTGGGTATTTTCCAAATTTCCCATTTCTCAGGATTGTAGTATTGGTTTTATAATCATAGTACTTTTGTATTTTTTCAAAGGACTCGGTATATTCTTTGGTAAAGGTTACACGATCTTTTAGGGTAATGGTGTTGATAGTATTTTCTGGTATGGTTATTGTTTTGATAGTAGGAGTATTGGCTAATCTTGATACAAAGGTTTCTGGGGTTTTTTGTAGGTTGTTTAATATTCTGAGTTTTCCTTCTAAAGTAGTAGTGAGTTGGCTGATTTCCTCGTTAATAAAGTTTATCTGGTCATTCTTTTCCTTTATCTTCTGAATTACTTCTCCCACCTGTATCATAATACTGCTAATACTTTCCATTTTCCCTGCTAAGATAGTCTGCAAGAATATTTTTAGTACCTGATATGTTTTTTACAATAAAATCATAATAACTAAAAAATGCTTGCCAATTTCTTCTTTTATTTAATTCTGGTAAAGGGTCAATTTTATTGAATATAAATGATCTTACTTGAGTATTATCTGTTCTAACAACAAATTTTACAGGTAGTAAATGATAATGAAATCTTTTAATCCCTAATTTTACAGCTAATAGTTCCTTTTCATTAATATGATAATTCTTTTCATTGGGTTTCCATGTTCCAGCTGCATATCCACATATTAAAGGGTTTTCTTTATCAATATCATCTTTTTCAAAAGCTACTAATACTGCTCCCCATCCTATATCACTAGCATCTGTAAATAGTTCTAACTGATCACTATCTTTGGGTAATCGTAGTTTAGGTAAATTTTCTACCTTTGTTTTTAATGCTCTTATTGCATTTGTATGATCTTCCTTCCACTCAAAAGTTTTATTTTTCTTTATTAAATCTTGTAGTGGTTTTCTTAATTTTGGTAAATCTTTTATATAATCTGAAGCGTAATTTACTATTCCTAAGAATTGTTGTACTTCTTTTTTATTTTCTAAAATTTCTTTAAAATTCTTTATTTTTGTTGATATATGTTCTTGTAATTGAATTCCTTCAGAGTCTATAATATATCCTAAGTATTCTATTTTGTGTTTAAATATTTCTGATTTCTTTTCTGATAATAATATTCCATGTTTTCTAATAGTCTGAATAAATATATCTAGATGTTTTGAATGATCTGTTAAATTATCACTAAATATTAATATATCATCTATATATACTAGAATAAAATCATTCATTTCTCTAAATATTTTATCCATTCTTCTTTGGAATATTTGTGGAGCTGTTCTTAATCCAAATGGTAGTACTATCCATTCATAATGTCCTTGTGGAACGCTAAATGCTGTTAAACATCTAGATTCCTTAGTTAATTTTATTTGCCAGTATCCACTTTTACAATCAAATTTACTAAACCATTTTTTATTACTTGTTTGGTTGATTAAATTTCTTTTATATGGTAAAAAATATCCATCAAATATAGTCTTTTTATTTAGTTCCCGATAGTCTATTACCATTCTAGCTTTTCCTCTTTTTACTTCATTATGATTTCTTACTAAAAACGCTGGGCTACTATGCGGACTTTTACTTTCTTGTATTAGTCCTAAGTCTAATAATTCTTTTATTTGAACTCCTAACTCCTTTTGATCTGTTGGACTATATCTTATTGGTCTGTTTCTAATTATATCATTAGGGTTTATTAGTTTTATTTCAGCATATATTTTTTCTTTTTCCCATAACTTCATTGGATGTTCTCCAAAATTTATTTTTAAGGCCTTTAAATATTTTTGTTTTAATAGTTCTAAATTTATTTTTCTTTCTGCTTTAATATTACTTATTTCTATTGATTTTACAGGTATTATTCTTTTTAATACTATCCATTTTTCGCAAGGTGTTAGCAAACTTATCCTATCTTGTTTTATTATTTGAGTTTTAAAAGAATCTAAAAAGTTATTTCCTAGTAACATTTGTTGTTTCATATTATTTTCTTGGTATATTATAGGTAACCTAAATCTTATTTTTCCTAATATAAATCTTACATTTTCTGCTATTATATCTATCTCTTTTTTATGGTTATTGAATCCTGTTACTATTATTCTATTTTTTGTATGCTTCCATTTGTGTTGAGTAAATACTTCTTCTTTTGCTAAACAAATATCTGCTCCACTATCTATAAATATCTTTTGTTTTATATATTTCGTAGGTTTATATTCTACCTGTGCTTCAATATATATAGCTACCATTTTATTCTATTCAGTAGTTAAACTTTCATTATTACTATCATTTTCATTTATATAATTTATTTCTTCTGGTTCTGTTTCACTTATATAGAATACTTCTTCATCATACCAGTTATTATTATCTTCTCTTATGTATTCTAGTTTCATTATTAATTCGGTGGTATCTATGTATTTTACTCCTTTTTGCTGTAATTTAGGACACTTATTTGCATAATGTCCCTTTTCATTACAATTCCAACATTTACAATCTGCTATTTTTGTTTTATTTCTTTTTCTAAACTTTCTCTTATATCTAAATCTCTTTCTATTTTCAGGAGTATTTCTATATTTTTTAAATTTTCTTCTTTTAAATCTTCGATTAAATGGTTTATAAGGTCTATAGGTTTTATTTTGTTTTCTATAATATTCATTTTGATTATTATAATCTAGTTTCCTATATTTCCTATACTTCTTTCTAGTTTTATAATCTTGATTATCACATCCAAATATTAATTTTTTCTCCGTAAAATTACAGATTTCTCTTAATCCTTGTTTTTTATCCTTTTTAATTTTCTGTTGAATTCTATATTCTTCACATTTTCGAGTTAAATATGCTCTTAATAATCTAATTCTTTCTCCTAATGTATTTTCTTTAGGTTCTAGATTATTATATTCTTTAGTTATTTCAGTATTATAAGGTGAAGGTAGATGATCATAATACAGTTGTTGATATACTAAGCTTTCATTAGGTAAAAACTTAGCTTCATAAAAGAATTTAGTAAAACTTATAGTATATTCTGGTAATTTACTAATCCTACAACATTTCATATTATTTAGATACATTGTTATTTCTAATTTTCTTTCTACTGTTATATTTTCTTGAGCTACAAACCATCTTTCTCCTAGAAATTCTCTTTTTAATAATATATCAAATGCGTTTAACGTATCTTTCCAGCTTCTAGCATACGTTCTTACTTGTCCCTTTAATTCATAAATAATATTTTCTAACCAAAATGTTGCTTTTCCTATAATTGTTTTTGATATTAGTTCAAAAACATAATCCAGATCTTCTATATTTTTTGAATTCATTAAGGCTATATACATCCCTAATTCCAGTCTTTTATTCTTCTACTTATTTCTTGATCGTCGTAGACATTATCTAAATCTAGAAAATATCCATTTATATTTATTCCTTGGTGTATTGATCCTATGAAATCTTGTACTTCATTTTGTTGTCCTATAGGTATATTTCCTGGCATTTTAATATTATTTTTAGTTATTATATGATCTTCTATTTCTTCTTCTGGGTATGCATCGTTATCCATTATATTATCTGATTCGGTTTCATAATTTGTTTGATTATGTGAAGTTTCTCTTTCTTCTATATCACTTTCATCGCTTTTCTCTTCATTTGTTATTATTGCATTTACGGTTTTTCCGAGGGCTTCTAATATTTCTTTATTTTCCTTTATTACTATTTCCTTTTCCTCATTATCTGATTCCTCTAAATAATTTAATCCTTCTTCTCCTAGATTACTATCTGATATACTTGTATTACTGCTCTCTTCTTATTCTTTGTTCGTTTCTGGATTACTATCGTCAGACTTAATAATTTCCTTTCCTTTTAATTCTATTTTAATTGATTAATCTCATTTTTTAAATTATCTATTTCTTTTAATACACTTATTACTTCTAACTTTGTTTCTTTTAATTCTTTCTTTTGGGTTTTATATATTTTTTTTATAAAATTTATATTTATTTAACCATTCTATATTAGTTTTAGTTTTTAATTTAGCATTTTCTTTTCTTAATTCTTTTAGTTCATCTTCTCTTATTTCTTGTTTTATAGGTTCATATTTTTGTCTTTCTTTTTCCAGTAACTCTTTTCCATGTTTTTTAAGAAATGTTATAGCACTATGTTCTGTTATAGACATTTTCCTAAAATTTTCCTGATTTATGAAGCTCTGCTAAACCATTTATTGTTCTTTTAACGCCTATAGTTATTTTCGGTTTTGCTTTGCTTATATCCATTAATATAGGTTCTTTAGTTCTTCCTATTACTGTTATAGGTACTAGTTCTGGTTCTTCTGTTTCATCTTTAATTACTTTCTTTTCTTTATTTTGTTCTAAACTATTTTGTATAATGGTTAATTTATCTAATATTTGTTTAAAGATTGGGATTTCTGATATATTCCATAACGCTGTTATTTCTTCCTTAATTATCTTTCTACTAATTTCTTGATTTTCTTCCATCTTTTTTAATATAGCGTTTAAACTTTCCTTTATAAATATTTCGTTCCAAATATCTTTCATTTGGTTTTCAGTATTATTCATATTTATAGGCTCGTTTTCTCCATTCTCCTTTAATTATCCATATTTTTCTTTTCTTACCTTTTATTTTCTCTAATTCTTTTATTTCTTCCTCTAGTTTTTCTTTTTCTTTTAAGTATTGTAGTTCTTTTTCCTGAGACATAATTAATGTTTCTTTTATTATCCTATTAATAGTTTCTATTTCATCTTTCTTTTCATTTATTTCCTTTTCAGGGTTCATATTCTGTCTATAAATCTTAATTTATTCTGATCATTTATTTCTATTCCTTCATTGGTTATATTATATTTTATTTCATTTAAGAAATCCATTCCTAATAATAGTTGATAACTAACGTCATTTTCTATTACTCCTAGGCTTATATTATATTCTAAGTCTAAAATTTTTAATCTCAATTTTATACTTTTTGTTATTATTGTTTCTCTCGAGCTATTTGGTTCAGTTATTATTTGAGGTTCTATTTCCTCACATTTGTTTGAGTCAACTTCAGTTATATGTATTTGACTTTTTGTTGCTCCGGTATTTATTTCTGTTATAACTTCTTTGGCAAATATTCCATTAAATATTATTGTTTTTATTCTTAATTTATCTGATTCGTAACACGGTAATTTTATTAAATCTAATTTTCTACTGGTCATACTCATTGATCTAACTAAATTTATAGGGTTGTGTTCTCTTCTAAAACTTAATCTAGATCCTTCTAATATTGGTTTAATTCTTTGTGTTGGAATTATTTGTCTATTACTAAAGTCTATTGTAAATTCTTCTGGGATTGTTATTTGAGATTCTTCTTTATGTTCAATTTTTTCTAATATATCATTATATAATTTTGGTACTATTATTCCTAATTCCGTTTGTTTCTTTACATGATGGTTTCCAGTCATAGCATATACTATTTTAGTTTCTATACTAATTACCTTACTTCCCTTTTGCATTTTTATTCCATCTAATTTATAATATAATGTTAAAGATCTTTCTTTATTTTCATCTCTTAATGATATGCTGAAATCAGGTTGTATTATAAATTTTAATTTCTGATATATTAAGTTTCCTTTTACTACTGCTATTAATGAATCTTGTATATTTCCTATTATTCTATCGTCTAGTACATATATTTGTATGGGAGTATCAATATTTTTCTGAAAATATGCTTTTATTGTAAATTTTATTGCTCCAAAATAAATATTTTTTAGTTTATTTGCTTCTTTTTGTTTTAATTTAGATAGTTCTTTTTTTATCAAACCATCTGTTATTAAATTTATTTTTGCTTTTCCATTTATTGTATCTATGTCTATTATATTTTCATGTTTTTGAGCTATATATCTAACTTCTTTATTTCTTTCAAAATATGATGTTTTGAATATCTTTTTTATTGTTAGTTCTTCTGTTTCTCCTTGGATTTGATTATATATATCTGGTTTAAAACTTAGAGTTTGTGATGTTCCTTCTTCGTATTCATCCATTTGATAATATACATCTTGTGTTTCACTTGATTTCTCTAATGACATTTTTTCAAACTGTATTATTATCCAGTTATATTACTCGATAAAATTATTCTTTTAAGTCCTTGAATTCTTAGTTTATTATTTCTAAATGTTATTATCATATTTCCAAGTTGTTGATAACATCTTATTATTTCATCCGTATTTTCTCTTGTCCATTCAATTTCATTTTTTCTTTCTTGCAATTTATCTAGTTCTATTTCTAGTTTTTCTTGATTTTTTATTAATTCTTTTATTTTTCTATTATTTCTAGTTATTGCATTTGGATCTATCCAATTCATTTTTTTAAATTTTTTGCCTTAAATCATCTATTAATTTATATTGTTCAGTTAATACTTCTTTTAATTCTTTTATTTGAATTTCTAAATTAGTTTCTTTAATAAATTTTTCTCGTTTTATTAAAAGTTTTTCTTCTTCCAGTCTTCTAATTTTTTCATCTCTCGGAACAAAAACTTATCAATCACATTGTAACAATAAAATATCAACAATTGGTTGATCTTGTGATAAAAATAAAAGTCACGATTTACGGGTAATATAGGGATGGAAGTGCCGAATGCCAATTATTGAGCAGAATAAGGAAAGCTAGTACAGTGGTTAAAACATCGTTAATCAGTTACCTCATTAAGGGGAATGCGTAGCATATTTTTATTTACATATACAGATTGCGTACGTATCCTTTATCTAGTCAATCATGCATATCACATTTAACAAGTTAAAAACAATGGCTAAACAGATCTGGGTGATACTTGTAGTTACTGTTTTGTTTCAAATAAATTTATGCACTTGTGCAAAAAAAGGAGAAGATGTTGGCGTTTATGAGATTAAAAGAGGGGATTTTTCGATCAAGGTTACAAATTATGGTGCTACTGTTTTGTCTATCATGATCCCGGATAAAAATGGTTTGTTACATTGTATAACTCTATTATTAAATTCTTATGTATAAAATTGTTTGGTTCTGTGAGCGGGAGTATATTTGGTTTACGTCTGCCATTGCTCTCTGTATATGAACTGATGTTTGATATTTTTGATTATATATGTGTTGTTTTTGTAGGCAAAATAGACGATGTTGTGCTCGGATTCGACTCGGTTAAGGAGTACTCTGTGAGTTTATTATTCTTTACCATTTTATTAGGTTGCACATTGTGTTTACTTTTTCATTTTCGAGATGACTGACTGGTTTGGTTTACGTTTGTTGTAATGGTGTGATGAATAATTTGTATACAGAATGATACAACATACTTCGGTGCTCTGGTGGGTCGTGTGGCTAACAGGATTGGAAATGCTCGTTTTACTCTAAATGGCGTTTTATACCATTTGTCTGCTAATGATGGCAATAACACTCTCCATGGTACTTTACTACTCTTCATAACACAGAATCTATATATGCTGCATTATTATTTTGATATATATATATATATATATATATATAATTTGGATAATCTAATAAGAAATCAAATACCAGGTGGTAAAACCGGATTCAGTGAAATGATATGGACCGTTGAAGATCACAACCCAGATAGCCATATTACTCTCACATACAACAGCCCCGATGGTGAAGATGGTATTTACTTTTAACTTTACCATTGTATCCATGTCTTTTTAATCCAACTAAACCTTGAAAATTTGGAACAGGATTTCCCGGTAATGTTGCAGTCTCAGTTACATACTTGTTTATAGGTTCCAATAAGCTGGCGCTGAAAATGAAAGCCAAGCCTAAAAACAAGCCCACTCCAATTAATCTAGCTTCACACACTTACTGGAATCTGGCAGGGCAAGACAGCGGGGATATATTGTCCCACAGCATCCAACTATTAGCATCCAATATCACCCCAGTCAACGATGCACTCATTCCCACGGGCCTAATTGTACCTGTGTCGGGAACAGCATATGATTTTCTGCAACCACAGTTAATTGGAAGCAGAATCAAAGACCTTTCAGATGGATACGATATTAATTATGTGCTTGACGGGACCAGTAAGAAGCATCTGAACAAGGTTGCTATTGTGCACGATAGCAAATCTGGGAGAAAGATGGAACTTTGGACTAATAAACCAGGAGTTCAGTTTTATACCAGTAATATGGTCCACAATGTGAAGGGAAAGTTAGGTTTTGTTTATCACAAGTATGCTGGACTTTGCTTGGAGACTCAAGGATTTCCTGATTCCGTAAATCACCCAAGTTTTCCTTCACAAATTGTGAATCCAGGAGAGACTTATCAGCATATTATGGTCTACAAGTTCACAGCAGAGTAAAGTGCTAGTTTTGTTTTTCTTTTCCTTCACACGAGTATCTCGGGTTTGTAGGAACTTCGTAGTTGGCTATATAAATTAACAACGAGTAAATCTTTATTTCAAGCAAAATGTCCTGCATTTGGCTTGCATATTGGAGCAACTTCACATTTTCTGTAATTAAGTTTGATAAAGAACCTGATATATTATAAGAACCGATTTTGAAGAAACATATAATAATCATATAGTTGTAGGATCTGATATATGCCAATAATTTGTCTGTAAAAAAGAAACCTTGCACAAACTACACTGCCACTACCACTAAAACAAGCCTTTAAACAAGATAAAAACTTGCAAACTTGAGGACGAAAACTATATAACCATTCTGACATGTACCCTTCACAAATTGTTTCTTCTCCCAAATCGAAACTAGGCAAACACTGCAAAATGAAATCCATTATTGCAAAGTTGCAGGCACATGGAATAAAAAATAAAAACCATACTTGCAAGAAAACACAAATATCTTCAAGGGTGTATAAACATACAAACTGGTTTTGATAATAAAGGTTATCATAACTCCGATGAGCGGGGCGGCTCCCTCCGACGCCGTTCCTGGACCTTCCTTCTGAAAGCGGGGTGTAGCTGCTGTTGGGTATCTGCAAAATAACACCGGAGAGGGGTTTGAGCCTCACGGCGCCTCCGATGTGAGAATAAGAGTTTGGTTGGGGAATATGAAGATAGAGAGGACAGGGGTGGCTGTGTGTGTGAGAGTGTGCTCAAAGTGTGTCTAACCCCTAAACCCTTCATCTTTGGGGGTATATATAGCCCAAAGGTAGGGTTTAGGGTTTGGTACCTCTAGATCAGGGCTGTTGGTTGCTGGAAGCGGAGGATATCTGGCTTGGGTAGATTGCATACACGTGTCCAGGCGAGGACCACCTTCAGGGTGTCCTAACAGTACTCTGACACGCGCCGTGTTTGTCTGATATGTTGGTTGTTGATAGCTGTCATTGTCGCGTGCCCACATACCCCTCCTTGGCGGGTTGTGGGGCGTGCATGTGCTTGTAGAGCCCCCCCTCGGGTCTACTCTATCTGGGTGGTCCTGGAACTAGGATGAATCCAGGTTGGTAGATGATCCAGGTCCTGGCTTGGGTCCTGGTTGGGGGATGATCCAGGTTCTGGGATGGCACCTGAGCCTGGGTCACTCCAATTGGATGCCATATGTGAGGGGGTCTTGGTCTATCAGTTGAGCCTGCCACGCCCTAGATCTGGGTTGAGCCCTAGCCATGTTGCTTATACTAAATCATTGCGCCCACTCCCTTATGCAGAATTTCTGGATCATAGTTGTTTTCCTGGAAAAAATTCTGATTCTTTCTTTCCCCCCAATCCGGGTCTGGGGTTGAAGAGACAGATCCAAATTAAGTTAGATGAATTTGGTTGCCTTGGGAAAATTCTGCTTCCTTGTTGCCGCCTAATCCGGGTTTGGTGTAGTAGAAACAGATCCGGTTAAGGTAGAGGAGATTGGTTTCCTTAGAAAAAATTATGCTTCCTTGTTGCCCCCCAATCCGGGTCTGGTGTAGTAGAAACAGATCCAGATTGAGGTAGAGGAATTTGGTTTCCTTAGAAAAAATTCTACTTCCTTGTTGCCCCCCAATCCGGGTCTGATGTAGTAGAGACAAATCTGGATTAAGGTAAATGAAATTGGTTCTCTTAGAAAAAATTCTGCTTCCTTGTTGCCCCCCATCCGGGTCTGGTGTAGTAGAAACAGATCCAGATAAAGGTAGAGGAAATTGGTTTCCTTAGAAAAAAATTATGCTTCTATGTTGCCCCCCAATCCGGGTCTGGTGTAGTAGAGGGAGATCCGGATTAAGGTAAATGAAATTGGTTGTCTTAACAAAAATTCTGCTTCCTTGTTGCCCCCCAATCCGGATCTGGTGTAGTAGAAACAGATCCGGATTAAGGTAGAGGAAATTGGTTTCCTTTCTCCTCCCTTGTTGCTCCCCAATCCGGGTCTGGTGTAGTAGAGACAATTCCGGATTGACTTTAGAAAGATTTCTGCTTCTTGAGGACCACTGATCCAGGTTCACCAGGATCTGGGTGGGGGCCATTGATCCGGGTTGAGGGCTCTGGATTCTGAAAAATGAGGAATTTGTAACGTTTTTTCAACTTCCCCCCCATGTTTTTGAATTATTGACAGTTATATTCCTAGAAAATTGACCTATAATAATCGTGGGGTTTAATGTGCTTTTAATATATATATGTATGCAAGTATATATATATATATTAGTTTTCTGTAACTGAACCCTTGGCCAATCCGGTTGTGCCACGTGGCGAGGGAGGTTTCTCCACTCATCCCCCTATAAAAGCCTTGCTTCCTTTCACTTTTATTTTTTATCTCCCCTAGAATATTAACAGTCTCTTTCTCTCTTTCTTTCGAACATCTCTAAAGGCTCGTGTTATTTATTGGGTTTCTCCGCTGCTGTGCCGCCATTCTGTATTCATTGGCCCTCGTCGCTTGTAAGCCTTTTTCTCTTTTTTCCTTTTTCTTCACTTCCTCGCATTTTTTCTTCAAGTTCTTGCATGCTTCGAAGTTGCTTTTTCATCCGCGATTTGGTAGTATAAATAAGTATTTTTGGTGTGATTTTGTGATGGACATGATTGTTTGGTGGTCATTATACTTAGATCTGTGGGTTTTTGGTTGTTTTTACTTCGAATTTGCTTGATTTTCATTCGATTTTCTGGGTTTTTTGGGGCTGTTCTTCGTGTTCATGGTTAAAATGCATGTATATATGTGTAAAAAGTATACAATCTGCTCTTTTGATTCTTGAGCAATCTGTGCTTAAGGTTTTCGGGTTGGATCCGGGTAGGGGGTTCATGACCCGGGCTATGTCATCATGCATTTTTGGGAATCAGACTTATAAGGCTGTTGAGGTTTAAATTTAGTTTTTCTAGATCCGGGTTAAGACCACAGACCCAGGTAAGGGCTCTTTGTATTTTTTTTTTGTGATTCGGGCTAGGTGTTAGATCCGGATATGTGTACTCGTTTTGAGGTTTTGTTTTTGTTTTGTTCAGCATAGATGATCCGGATCGTTCATGTTTGCCCGGTTTGGACTTGCATTAGCGGTCCGAGTTGGTAGGTTATGGGAGAATTAACATAACGTACTTGATCCGGACTGCTTAGCAGGATAAATAAAATCCGTAGGAGCCCAGACTAACTGACCTTCATTTTAATATATATGGTCCGAACCAAGAAGCGGGCTATGAGAGTATTTAACTGCTACCCAGGCTTTTCCACTGACGAGAGTAACCCATATTCATCTGAGAGAACAAAGATTCGGGTTGAGATGGTTAAGAAGGGTTCCGGATCCGCTGAGATAATTACCAGTTTCCGGTACAAGAGGCTTCTAGAAAACTCGGTTCTCTTTACGCCCGAGGGCCGTTGGACCAATGTTAAATATCACTTTGTCAGAAAGCCCATCAAGTTTGATAATAGCATCTATTATGGACGGGTTAGGTACGAGAAACAGGAGGATGGCCATCCCGGGGTATATGAGCAGGGGGCTCTTGAGAATGCTTTTGCCATGTTTCCCATTAGACGGGATCACTACCAGCTGAAGGATTTCTATGCGGAGGCTGATCCGGGTGATATGGATACGGCAATCCGGGCCGCATTTTAGCTAACCCCTGATATCGCTTGGAGGTGGCCGGAATCCCACGAGAGGATTTATCACCGTCCCTCTGATGGCTTCATCCCGGTATGGCTAGAGCACTTGAGATCCGGGTGGAGTCTCCGCTGCCACATGTTTATCAAACACCTTTGTAAACACGTTTTCAAGATTTCCCCGATGCAGATCACTCCGAACAGGATTAAGTCAATGACCTGGTTTATAGCTTGTTGTAATAAGGCCGGACTCCTGCCCACCTTTAAACTTTTCCACCAAATATTCTATCTCTCCAAATCAAGCCTGAAACCCTTCTACGAGCTCTGGTTCCGGGCCTCGGAGTGTGGTTATGGCCCGGGTGTGGCCAAGCCAGTTATGTTGAAGCACTAGAATGGGGAGTTGATAATGTTGAAGGGATTCGATCTGGCCTTCCTGCCTTACTTTACTCTAGGAGGTGTCCAAATAAATTTCAACCCTGCAATCTTAGAGGGGGATGCTGTGACCCAAATAAAGAAGTTTTGTGATTGTCTCGGGTTTCAGCCGACCCGGGATACTTTTATGAACGATAAGCTGCTCTTTGAACTCGGATGTAAGTTTCATGTCATTCTGGGTTTCTTTCTTCTTTTTATATGCTATTAGTTTAGCGGATCTGGATCCTTTACCTTTGCATTCTGTGGGTCTTCTCAGGGATAGAAGTTGCTTCAGTTTGACCCGGATTGCCCATGATACTTGGTGATCCGGATTATTTCCCTCTTAATTTATCTTTCCTCAGATTGTTTGCTATTTAGCAGGGTCCGGGCTGCTTAATCTATTTAGGGACCCGGATCGGGTTATTTATTGGCTTTAGCATTTATATTTACTATTACTACTTCCTGATCCGGATTGTTGGTTGCATCTGGGGCCCGGGGCTCTTTCCTGTTAGAACTCGTAGAACATATTTGCTTATGGAAACTGCTTTGAATCTTTATTTTGGCTGTTTGATCCTGATTATTGGTAAACTTTATTATGACTTGTTCCTTTTCCCTTTTCTACAGGTCTGTCGCATTACAACCCTTCCTTCAAGGCAATAATGTCTTCATCTGCCTACGTTGCTGCTTTTAACACCTTGGGTCTGGCTTTCAAGGCCTTAAAGGGAGCTCCCGGACCTGGATCCGGTTCTGAGGATGCTGAGGGAGGAGCCGAGTCCTCTGCCCCCCAAAATGTTGTTGACCCGGGTAAGGGGCCTCTGAATTATGATCCTGAGCTCCAGGAGATTTCCGGGGATGAGGACCCTCCAGCGAAGAAGAGGAAGTCAGTCCTGGCAAAGCCTCCCCGAGGTAAAGCTGCTATCTCTAGCCGGGTCGTCTGCGATTCAGAGTGAAAATGTCCGGATGGGGATCCGGTGAGGGTTGGGACCAAGTCCCTGGTTGACCTGGCTGGATTCATGTCAAGCATCCCTTCTGAAGAGGATTGGGATGAAGTGGAGGGTTCCAGTATGGCCGCAACTTTCAAGAGGGTGACCGGGCAATGGGGGCAGGTAAACCTCAAGCAGTTTTTTTTTGCTTTCCGTCCGGATGGCCTTCCTTTCCTAAATAATATTCCTTTTTCTTCTTCCAGGTGGGGAGTGCCATATCCAATTGTTCTGATATCGCTTTTTGATAAGTGGCATTTTATACCACTTAGAACGTCTTATAATGGCTTGAATTGATGTCTTGAAATCAATTATTTTATGTATTTGATGTGTTTTTCTAGTGTTTGTGCATTTCAGGGTATTACTGGCATTTGTGGAGAGATTTCATCAAGAATAAGCCTTGGCATGTGTTTGGCATTGCGCGTGGGAAGATAGGAGCAGAATGCAGCAAAGAACGGGAGCAAAAACCGAGTTTTTTTCCAGAAGGGGTCTAAGCGCCTGCTCAGCTCTGCTGAACGCCCGCTCAGGATTGCTGAGCGGCTGCTCAGGGATGGAAATTTAAAATATTATTGTTAGACTCCTGATTCTGTTAAGCTTCCAACTTTTGAGATAGCTGGGTTTTGTGGGACTCCTATATAAGTAGTTTTCAGAGACGTTTCACATGTGTTGAATCGTAGTATTAATCGAGGAGCGAGGAAATAAGGAAGAAGACCGTTTTAGCATATCACAACGAAGAGGAAGCATATTTTCTTGTGATTATTTATTTCGTTGTAACTTTGGATGCTAGTTTTCTTTACTTTGAACCTATTTACTCTTGTGACATACTCTAGTTTAATATAAGTAGTTTTAGTTATTATTCTCATATGTTATTATCATGTTTTCATATGAACCTATGGTAACGATGAGTTCGATCATGGGCTAAGCGTGATCATGGGGTCGTAACGGATTTACTATGGAATTCTTTAGTTAGTTATTTAATACCTTAGTGTGTGATGATTGTTTGATATCTAGTATTGGTTGTAATTATTCGTCTTATGTGCATCGCGAACATATAAGATAGGGTGTCAATCTCTTGTGAAGCGATGATGGATCTTGAGGTTTAGAACTTGCCATGCTAGCATAAGTTCATGTATGTGTATGCATGATTCGTAGGTAACTCTAACCATTTTACTTGCCCTGTGTAATCATAAGGAATAACTTGTGCTTAAATCGTTATGTTGTCAAATTCTGTAGACATATAGGGTCTCAACATAATTGATGCCTATTCAACTTCTATTTTAATTGTGGATGCTTGGTAGAATGGTATTAGTACAATAAAAGTTGGCTTTTATCAGTTTCGTGTTGTTCGATTAATATCATCACCGTTATATGCTAAGGGTAATAATAATAACTATTGAAGGAAGTAGTAATGAAGTTGGGATTTCATGTGTGTTTAATATTGTTAATTCAAGTGTCAATTAAGTGCTTAATTCTCGTAGTTAATTATAGTCAATATTTAGTTAATCAAATCTAAGTGTTATTATTTTGACATTGAGAAGTAATTATACATTGGTGAGTGAGTGTTAATTGAACATAATTAGTCTGAGTCTCTATGTGAAGGAACTAAAAGTATTCTATATTACTTGCGAACGCGTATACTTGCGTGTATTATTAGCGCGTGTTTCCGCCCTAACAAGTTTTTGGCGCCGCTGCCGGGGACTCGGCGTATTTGTTTAGTTTATGTACTTACCATCAGTGGTCATTAGGAATCATTGATTAAGACGTGTTACTTATTGTTTCCGGTTGTGTTTCAGGTACTTTAGCGAGCATTTATGCAAACACGTTCTCGCACTCACAAGAGGACTTTAGATATGGCTGAGGAGACAGACGAAGTTCTTGGTATTCCGGAGAAGATAGATTTTGAAGATTCGGATACAGAAAGTGAGTAGAAAGAACCAGTAATCATGGGTGATCGTATAGTTCCGGCAGATCCAGCTCTTATGGACTTTTCTCGGCCTAAAATTGATGACATTCAGTCAAGCATCCTTCACCCGGCTATTCAGGTTAACACTTTTGAAATCAAGCTGGGCACTATTCAGATGGTGCAGAATTCTGTTTCTTTTGGAGGTGTTGCTACTAAAGATCCCAACATGCACATCAGGAATTTTGTCGAGATCTGTAGTACTTTTAAATATAATGGTGTGACTGATGAGGCTATCAAGCTGAGGCTTTTCCCATTCTCTCTGAGGGATAAAGCTAAGGACTGGTTACATTCTGAACCAGCTGGGTCCATCACTACTTGGCAAGATCTTACGCAGAAGTTTCTGGTGAAGTTCTATCCAATGGCAAAAAATGTGGCTATGAGGAGTGCTCTTACTCAATTTGCGCAGCAACCTACAGAATCTATGTGCGAAGCTTGGGAGCACTACAAGGAGATGTTGAGAAAGTGTCCACATCATGGTATGCCTGATTGGATGGTGATCACTGGTTTCTATAATGGTTTGAGGGCCCAATCTCGGCCCATGCTCGATGCAGCAGCTGGAGGCGCCTTGTGGGCCAAATGCTATACTGAGGCTTATAATCTTATTGAGACTATGGCTGCAAATGAGCATCAGAACCCAACTCAAAGGATGATGCCTGGGAAGGTAGCAGGTATTCTGGAAGTTGATGCAGCTACAACTATTGCAGCGCAGCTCCAAGCGCTGTCTATGAAGGTCGATTCTTTAGCCACCTATGGAGTCAATCAAATAGCTATGGTCTGTGAGCTTTGTGCAGGTTCTCATGTTACGGATCAGTGTTCTCTTGTTAATGAATCTGTTCCATATGTGAACAATTATCAGCGACCGCAGCAGCCTGTGCCAGCTACTTATCATCCTAACAACAGAAGTCACCCAAATTTCAGCTGGAGTAATAATCAGAATGCTATTCAACAACCATATCAACAAGGCGTAAGTAAACAGTTTAATCCACCTGGATTCCAGCAACCATAGCAGTATGCTCAAAGGCAATCATATCCTCAACAAGGAGGTGCAGCTCCACCCTCTAGTGCTGATTTTGAGGAACTTAAGCTGTTGTGCAAAAGTCAGGTGGTTTCTATCAAGACCTTGGAAAATCAAAGCGGTCAAATATCCAATATAGTGCTCAATTGTCAACCTGGCACACTTCCCAGTGATACTGAAGCTAAAGAGCAAGTCAAGGCTATTACCTTAAGGTCTGGAAAAGTTGCTAATGCTGAAAAAGCAAAAGATGGAGAAGCTGAAGTTGGTGATAAAGAAGCTAAGCAAAAGGAGAAAGCGGCGGAACCAAGGAAGACTACTGTTGAACACACTTTGCCTGCGGGTAATACAGGGAGATACAGCTCTATCCTCCACCACCTTTCCCTAAGAGATTGCAACAACAAAAGCTGGATAAACACTTTGGTAAGTTTATGGAGGTGTTCAAGAAACTTCACATCAATATAACTTTCGCTGAGGCTTTGGAGCAAATGCCCAGTTATGCGAAATTTATGAAAAATATTCTTTCAAGGAAGGTGAAACTGGATGACCTTGAGACCGTTGCTCTAACGGAAGAGTGCAGTGCTGTGCTGCAACAAAAATTACCTCCAAAGCTTAAAGATCCAAGTAGCTTCACCATTCCTTGCACCATTGGCAAGTTGTCTTTTGACAAGTGCTTGTGTGATTTGGGAGCAAGCATCAATCTGATGTCGTTCTCTATCTTCAAAAAGTTGAATTTTCCTGATCCAAAGCCCACCTACATGTCTCTACAATTGGTCGATCGTTCTATTACATACCCACGAGGCATAGTGAAGGATGTGCTAGTAATGGTGGATAAGCTCTTCTTTCTTGCAGACTTTGTTATTATGGATTTCGAGGAAGATAAGAAGATTCCCATCATTTTGGGGAGACCTTTCTTGGCTACAGGCCATACCTTGATAGATGTGTAGAAAGGTGAACTTACGATGAGGGTAAAGAATCACGATGTGACATTCAATATATTCAAAGCAATGAAATTCCCTACAGAAGATGAGGAGTGCTTAAAGGTGGACTTGATTGATTCTGCGTTTACTTCAAAACTTGATCATATGCTAATGTCTGATGCATTAGAGAAAGCCTTAGTGGGGGACTTTGACAGTGATGATGAGGATGGCAATGAGCAACTACAATATCTAAATGCTTCTCCTTGGAGGCGAAAGCTAGACATGCCATTTGAATCTCTTGGTACTTCTGACCTCAAAAATGCTGAAGGAAAGCTCAAACCATCTATTGAGGAAGCACCTACCTTGGAGCTTAAACCATTGCTTGAACACTTGAGGTATGCATTTTTAGGTGATGCATCTACTTTACCTGTTATTATTGCATTTGACCTTTCAGGTAGTGAGGAGGACAAGCTCTTGAGGATCTTGAGAGAATTCAAATCAGCTATCGGATGGACTATAACAGACATCAAAGGGATCAGCCCTTCGTACTGCATGCATAAAATTCTGCTAGAGGAGGGTAGTAATCCGACTGTTGAGTAACAACGAAGACTTAATCCTATCATGAAAGAAGTGGTGAAGAAAGAAATTCGGAAGTGGCTGGATGCAGGAATCATTTATCCTATTTCTGACAGTTCTTGGGTGAGCCCCGTGCAATGTGTACCTAAGAAAGGAGGTATTACTGTGGTATCAAATGAGAAGAACGAGCTCATCCCCACTCGAACAGTCACATGATGGAGGGTATGCATGGACTACAGAAAGTTGAACAAGGCCACAAGAAAGGATCACTTCCCTCTTCCATTTATTGATCAGATGCTTGACAGGTTGGCCGGTCATGAGTATTATCGTCTTCTGGATGGCTATTCGGGGTATAATAAGATATGCATTGCACCATAGGATCAAGAAAAGACTACCTTCACTTGTCCATTTGGCATGTTTGCTTTTCGCAGAGTTTCGTTTGTCTTATGTGGCGCACCGACCACTTTCCAAAGATGTATGGTGGCTAAATTCTCTGATATGATTGGGAATAATGTCGAGGTGTTCATGGACAACTTCTCCGTCTTTGCACATTCATATGATGAATATTTGAATAATCTTCGTGCGGTGCTCAAAAGGTGTGTAGAAACTAATTTGGTGCTCAATTGGGAAAAATGTCACTTTATCGTGCGTGAAGGCATTATTCTTGGGCATAAGGTCTCTAGCAAGGGTCTTGAGGTGGACAAAGCCAAGATGGGAGTCATTGAAAATCTTCCACCACTTATTTATGTGAAAGGAATCCATAGTTTTCTTGGTCATGCGGGTTTTTATCGGCGTTTCATCAAGGACTTTTTGAAGATATCTAAGCCGTTGTGCAACTTGCTTGAGAAGGATGTGCCTTTCAAATTTGATGATGAATGTTTGACGACATTCGAGATTCTCAAGAAGAGTTTGATAACTGAAAGGAATATGTCCTAAGTCCAATCATGTATGAGGATTTAGGAATAACTTTTATGTAATCTGTTTTGATTTCATTGATATTAATAAAAGACTTGTTTTGTTTTTATTACGGGCTTTATCTATTTAAGTGTTTAAATAAGATATACCATAGTCTAGAGTAAAGCTTTTTATGGATTATGATGAGATCATAATAGTGAGACCTAAAAGATGATAACTCTAAACTTAAATAGTTCCTGGTCATAGGATTACTAACTGGTAATTAATAATCCGCAAAGATCGGTACATACTATGCTTACTTCATTATGAAGGATGTCTGTTCTTATAGACATTTGTGTGGTGACACTATAGCTAGTATGTAGGTGCTTATTATAGAATAAGTTCACTGAACATGACTCGCACAGCTGAACAACTAATGGAGTTCACTCACGTGTCAGCAGTTGTTCACATAATGATAGTTGTACAAGTATCCTTAGACTTGAGGTCATCATAGTAATCTTGTGTACACTGAACTATGCTTTGGTTTAGTTCTTAGTCTCCAGGGACAATTATTAGGGCTCTACTGGGTATAGGAATTTGTACACGAAGATAGTGTATGATCAATAAAGGATCTACCCCTTCCAGTGAAGGAAGCGAATGTTCAAGGCTGATCCACTTATGCTAGTTCAGGAATCTCTAGCCAGAGTAAATGAAATTAGAAAGGAGTTTCTAATTTGCATAGAACTACGCATAGTAAATGGTAAGCAGGTGATTGAATTAGATAGGCTTGACACGAGTTCGATGCCTTGTATTTAATCGGGACATTGTAGGGTAGAAGAAGTTTATTGTACGGTAACTATTCACTGAATAGGTTCTTGATATTCTAAGCAGTGAATTCATATTATCCGGTTAGTCGCTATATGTTGAGAAGTATCCCTCATGATGTAGAATAAATGTGATTAATTAATTAATCATATTTAATAAATTAGAGAATTTATATAAATAATAATAAAATAGTTTTATTATTATTTATTTCTACTACCGGCTTAATATTGAACCTACAGGGTCACACCATAAAAAGAGAATGATTTAATGGTGGAGGAATTAATTAATAATGGCTAATAATTATTTATTTATGAAATTAATAATTAATTGGAAAATTTAATAATTGATTAAATGAGATTTAATTAATTATAAATTAATTAAGAAAACTTCTTAATATTATTAATTAAAGATTTAATTTTTGGAAGTTAAATCAAGAGAGAGAATTATTTCTAAAGTGTTTAGAAAAAGGATTAATAATTAAAAGGTATTTTAATTATTAATGAGAATAATAAATGTGATAATAATAATAATATTTATGGGAAAATTTCAACTAAAAATTTTGCCTATAAATACACTATTATAGACCCTATTTTTATTCGAACCATTGAACCCCAAAAAACCCAAAAAGTTTGGAAAACCCAATTCTCTCCACTTCCTTCCTCCTCCTTAACATCGTTTTCTTGGTGGATACCGGTGGAGTGCTTCACACTTGAGGAGCAACTGCTAAGGATCTCTGATCGTTGTCTCCGAATTATTTTAAAGGTTAGATTCGATCCCTCGAATTTTTATTCATGATCTGTATGCTAATATTTGGATTTGATGTATGTAAAAGTGTTTTGCCATGCCCCCTCTGCGTTTAAAATCCAACAATGGTATCAGAGCCAGGTTGTATGCATATAGATCTGTGGTAAAAATTTCAGAATTTTGTGTGCTTATATGAATTAATTATGATTTTTACAAGTTCTTTCATGGATTAATTTTGTCTGATGAGAAATCGTTTCTCAGAATAATTTTGAATGTTGATCTGGGTTCTACAAGTGTTGTAGATCGTCTGGGTATTTTTTTCATAATTTTGTGATGTATAGATTTTTTATTATGAATTTTTGAAGTTCTTACAATTAAATTCGTAATTAAATAATCATATATATATATATATTGTTTGTAAGTATGTATATAGAATATATCTGCTGTGTTGCTTGTCTGTTGAATGCACGGAAGCAGACAAAGAACATTGGTGTCAGGCGGCTCATTTTCCGAGGAAAGCAAAAGGCGGCTGCTGCAAGAAAAAAAATAGGGGTGTAACGCATTTCGGGAATGCGTTACACACCTGTGGCGCATTCACGGAATGCGTTACACCTTTTAATTGGTTAAAAGGGTTGTAATGCATCACCGGAATGCGTTACAGGGCTTGTAACGCGTTCCTGTAATGCGTTACAGCCCGACTGTTTATATTAAAATTGATTTTCTGGGAGTTTCGTAACTCCGTTTTGGGCGTGCAATATACCGTTGGATTCATTTTTCCGAGACGGATCTAATGGAGTGTTCAATTTTAGTTTATATAAAAGTTTTGAACTGTTTATATTTCCGAAAGTGTTTTAAAGCTGTTTTTAACTGTTTTAACTGCTTTTAAATGCTTCATGTGATACATAGAGATGTATAATGCTTAGACTAATGTGCTAGATGATATAACATGCCTACCTTGATGTTTATTCATGTTTATATATGTGATATATGCTTAGTTTATCATGCGATGATAGATTTAGGTGAACTTAAATGAACATAAGGCGTTTGTTAGACAACCTAGTATAGTGAAATTGTTTCATAACCTTAATAATAATATTATGAATACAATCATGAGATTCTTGTGTTTATGAAACACGTAATTGAATATGAATTTTCGATATGAGAGAAAGGATAATTCTGTCAACAACAGATTTCTATCTGTAAGAAAGGGTTATTAAGTGACGCCTCTTGACAATGCTCCACCCGATCTGGGAATCATCTGATTATTGATTATTGATTTGAAATATTTAATTTAAAAGGAATAATTTCTTTATAATATGATTATGATTGTAACGTAATATAATCCCTCTAAAATTAAATAATATCAAGTAGTAATTGGCCAATGACACAACGGGCTTGTGTCAGTCATAGCCTTCCAATATGATAGAAAGTAGTTCTTATTTTTGAATCATTGTCGTTTCGTGCCACAGCCGAGGGCTTTGATTTCGAAATAAGAAATACTTGTCTATTACATAGAGATGTGTACATTGAATAAGAATCTAAAGGTCGTTACGTGCCACAGCCGTGGGCCTTTGGGGACTAATTCAATTGTACGGAATGTTGGGTTAGACTTGACTTAGAATATTGAGTTTGTCGTGCCACAGCCATGACTCAATTATTCAAGAGGCTAAAGTTTGATTAGGGATTAACATTAGATGTAGTTGACAAGAGTTGTCTGCCTATTGAACATTACATGGCATTTCGTGCCACAGCCGGGGTTGTGTAATGGAATGTAGGATCCCTATTCCCACTAGCATTATGAATGCTTAATTTTTCACGTAGGGGGTTGAATAAATTAGATAAACTAGTGGGAGCCACTTATGAATAAAGACCCGATTCATATAGTGTTTTAAAATGAAATCGAATATTTGCTAAGTGTTGTTATGTGTTTATCATTTACATATTTACAATATACATTATGTCTTCTACACTATCACTCAGGAGCATACTGGATGCTCACAAATTGACTGGTCCTAATTATGCTGACTGGCTTCGAAACTTGAGAATTGTTCTTAGGATTGAGAAGCTGGAATACGTGATTGACTCACCTAAGCCTACTGAACCTGCTAGTGATGCACATAATGATGAACATGTTGTGTATCGTAAGTGGATAGATGATGCAAATGTTGCTCAATGCATCATGCTAGCTTCCATGAACATTGAGCTACAGAAGCAACATGAGCATATGGATGCTCACACTATCCTCATGCATCTACAAGAGTTGTATGATGTGGCAGGGAGGACAGCTCGATATGAGATATCGAAGGAGCTGTTCGGTTGTAGGATGTCTGAGGGATCATCTGTGAATGACCATGTACTTAAGATGATCAATTTGATTGAACGTCTTGGACAACTTGGTTTTGCCATGGATGGGGAGCTGAGCCAAGACTTGGTCTTGCAATCGCTTCTGAGTTCGTTCTCGCAGTTTGTTGTGAACTTTCACATGAATAAGATGGATGTCAGCCTGCCTGAACTCCACAACATGTTGAAGACTGCGGAATCGAATTTTCCCCATAAAAAGAGTTCAGTTCTTCTAATTGGTGAAGGTTCCAATCCTAAGAAAAGGAAGAGGAACTCTTCCAAGAAGAAGAAAGTAGGTGAAGAAAAACCGATTCCACCAAAAGCTGAAGACCCCAAGAGCAAAGTTGTTTGCTTTCACTGTAACAAGGTGGGGCACTGGAAGAGGAACTGCAAGGTTTACCTTGCAGAATTGAAGAAGAAGAAGGGTAGTGAGACTACCGCTTCTGATTCAGGTATGTTCATGATAGAAGTGAATATGTCAGTAAATTAAATTTCTACTTGGGTATTAGATACCGCCTGTGGTTCTCAAATCTGCAATTTGTTGCAGGGACCAAGGAGAAGTAGGACTTTTGAGGAAGAGGAGGTGATTCTACTGATGGGAAATGGAGCAAGAGTTGCTGCTGAAGATGTAGAATCATTTCATTTACAAATGCCTACGGGCAAGACCATTGTTTTAAATAATTGTTATTTTGTTCCCTCGATTGTGAGGAATATTATTCCCATGTTAGACTTGGCTGGATTTTCATTTATTATTGAGAATAATGAATGATCTATTCTTAGAGATAATATTCTTTATGGACGTGGTGCTTTAAATAATGGTCTGTATAAATGTGACATAATTTACTTCAGATTGAACAAACTAATAAAAGAAAAGGGATGATGAAAATCTCACTTCATTATGCACTGTAGTCTCCATTTAGTAGACATGGAGAGAGGGCTGCAAATTTGCTAGGAATGGTACACACAGATATATGTGGACCAATGTCTACGCAAGCCATGGGTGGATTTTCATACTTCATTACTTTCATAGATGATAGATCTGGATTCGGATATGTGTTTGATGAAACACAAGTCTGAGGCCTTTGAAAATTTTATAAGAATATAAGTATGAAGTGGAGAAACAAACCAAACATAGTATTATAATTCTTCGATTACATCGAGGTGGTGAATACTTTAATGGAGTGTTTCTAGATTATCTCAAAGTAAATGGTATAGTCTCCCAGTGGACTCCTCCAGATTGGTATCTGAAAGGAGAAGTCGAACTTTGTTAGACATAGTTCGGTCCATGATGAGCTATGCAAATCTTCCAGTATTCCTATGGGGTTATGCATTGGAAACCTCAGCATATTTACTGAATAAGGTGCCTTCCAAATCTATTCCTCAAACTCCGTATGAGATATGGAAAGAAAGGAAACCGAGTCTTAAACACGTTAAGATTTGGGGATGTCCAGCTTATGTCAAGAAAGTTGACCCAGATAAGCTAGAATATCAATCCGTAAAATGTAGTTTTGTGGGATATCCTAAAGAGATTTTAGGGTATTACTTTTACATTGATCATCGGGTGTTTGTCTCCAGACATGCTACCTTCTTGGAAAAGGAGTTTATCCTTGAAGGAAACAGTGGGAGCAAAATTGAACTTGATGAAGTTCAAGAAGCATAAACTACTACGGATCAAGTGGAAACACCTGTTCTGACTGAATAACCTTTTATGGAACAGCCCATTCATAGATCAGGGAGAGTGTCTCGCCAACCTGAGAGGTAATATGGCCTTGTCATTGAGAATGACAATGAGTTGTCGATCATTGATGATGACGACCCTATGACCTATAATGAGGCTATGAGTAGTGTTGACTCAGAGAAATGGCATAGTGCCATGAAAACCAGAATGGAATCTATTTATACGGTATACAAAAGATAGATAAGGTGGAGACCTATAAGGCCAGGCTTGTGGCAAAAGGATTTAAACAAAGGCAATGGATTGACTTTGATGAAACCTTTTACCTGTAGCCCTGTTAAAATCAGTTCGGATTTTGCTTGCGATTGCTGCTTACTACGACTATGAGATCTGGCATATAGCCAGATGGTTTTCTTTCCAAGGGAAATGAAAGCCTAGTGTATAAGCTACTGCGAACCGTATGTGGTTTAAAGCAAGCTTCTCGAAAGATGGAACATTCGTTTTGATGAGACAATCAAAGAGTTTGATTTTATCAAAAACGTAGATGAACCATGTGTTTACAAAAGGGTAAGTGGGAGCGCGGTAACATTTCTTGTATTGTATTGAATTAGAGTTAACACACATAACAACATAGCAGACCCATTCACAAAGCCACTTTATAAAAGTCACTTTGATCATCATAAAGACAAGATGGGTATTAGATACCAGAGTGATTGGCTTTAGTACAAGTGGTAGATTGAAATGAATATGTCCTAAGTTCAATCATGTATGAGGATTTAGGAATAACTTTTATGTAATCTGTTTTGATTTCATTGATATTAATAAAAGACTTTTTTTGTTTTTATTACGGGCTTTATCTATTTAAGTGTTTAAATAAGATATACCATAGTTTAGAGTAAAGCTTTTTATGGATTATGATGAGATCATAATAGTGAGACCTAAAAGATGATAACTCTAAACTTAAATAGTTCCTGGTCGTAGGATTACTAACTGGTAATTAATAATCCGCAAAGATCGGTACCTACTATGCTTGCTTCATTATGAAGGATGTCTGTTCTCATAGACATTTGTGTTGTGACACTATAGCTAGAATGTAGGTGCTTATTATAGTATGTATGTAGGTAATTAATAAGTTCACTGAACAACTGATGGAGTTCACTCACGTGTCAGCGGTTGTTCACATAGTGATAGTTGTACAAGTATCCTTAGACTTGAGGTCATCATAGTAATCTTGTGTACACTGAACTATGTTTTGGTTTAGTTCTTAGTCTCCAGGGACAATTATTAGGGCTCTACTGGGTATAGGAATTTGTACACGAAGATAGTGTATGATCAATAAAGGATCTACCCCTTCCAGTGAAGGAAGCGAATGTTCAAGGCTGATCCACTTATGCTAGTTCAGGAATCTCTGGCCAGAGTAAATGAAATTAGAAAGGAGTTTCTAATTTGCATAGAACTACGCATAGTAAATGGTAAGCAAGTGATTGAATTAGATAGGCTTGACACGAGTTCCATGCCTTGTATTTAATCGGGACATTGTAGGGTAGAAGGAGTTTATTGTACGGTAACTATTCACTGAATAGGTTCTTGATATTCTAAGCAGTGAATTCATATTATCCGGATAGTCGCGATATGCTGAGAAGTATCCCTCACGATGTAGAATAAATGTGATTAATTAATTAATTATATTTAATAAATTAGAGAATTTATATAAATAATGATAAAATAGTTTTATTATTATTTATTTCTACTACCGGCTTAATATTGAACCTACAGGGTCACACCATAAAAAGAGAATGATTTAATGGTGGAGGAATTAATTAATAATGGCTAATAATTATTTATTTATGAAATAAATAATTAATTGGCAATTTTAATAATTGATTAAATGAGATTCAATTAATTATAAATTAATTAAGAAAAGTTCTTAATATTATTAATTAAGGATTTAATTTTTGGAAATTAAATCAAGAGAGAGAATTATTTTAAAGTGTTTAGAAAAAGGATTAATAATTAAAAGGTGTTTTAAATATTAATGAGAATAATAAATGGGATAATAATAATAATATTTATGGGAAAATTTCAGCTGAAAATTTTGCCTATAAATAAACTATTATAGACCCTATTTTTATTCGAACCATTGAACCCCAAAAAACCCAAAAAGTTTGGAAAACCCAATTCTCTCCACCTCCTTCCTCCTCCTTAACATCGTTTTCTTGGTGGATACCGGTGGAGTGCTTCACACTTGAGGAGCAACTGCTAAGGATCTCTGATCGTTGTCTCTGAATTATTTTAAAGGCTAGATTTGATCCCTCGAATTTTTATTCTTGAACTGTATGCTAATATTTGGATTTGATGTGTATAAAAGTATTTTGCCATACCCCTGCTGCGTTTAAAATCCAATAATAACTGCACCAGTTATTACGGCACCTGATTGGACAGAGCCTTTTGAGATGATGTGTGATGCGAGTGATTATGCGGTGGGTGCAGTTCTTGGGCAGCGCAAGTATAATCTCTTTCATGTGGTCTACTATGCTAGTAAGACTCTAAATGGAGCTCAAATGAACTACACCACTACTGAGAAGGAGCTCTTGGCTATAGTCTTTGGTTTCGAAAAATTTCGATCTTATTTGCTTGAGACAAAGGTGATAGTGTTCATTGATCATGCGGTCATTCGCTATTTGGTTTCCAAGATGGATTCGAAGCCTAGACTCATTTGTTGGGTGCTCTTGCTACAGGAATTTGAGTTAGAGATCAAGGATCGAAAAGGTACTGAGAATCATGTAGCTGACCATCTCTCTAGATTGGAGAATCCCAAGTCTACTTCACATGATAAGACATTGATCAACGAATCTTTTCCGGATGAGCAGTTGTTCACAATTCAGGAGGAAGAGCCATGGTTCGCAGATATTGTGAACTATTTTGTCAGCAATATAATGCCTCCTAATATGAATATAGCTCAAAAGAAGAAGTTTCTGCATGAGGTAAAGTGGTATATGTGGGATGAACCGTATTTGTTTAGACATGGAGTTGACCAGATCATCAGGAAATGTATCCCATTCCGTGAGACGGAGGGGATATTACGAAACTGCCACTTCACAGTTTATGGTGGACATTATGGTGGTGAGAAGACGGCAGCTCGTATCCTGCAAGCAGGTTTTTTCTGGCCTACTTTGTTTAAGGATGCTCATCAGTTCGTTTTAAGGTGTGATCGTTGCCAAAGAGTGGGGAATCTTACGAGGAAGGATGGAATGCCGTTAAATGTGATGCTTGAAGTTGAGGTCTTTGATGTTTGGGGAATCGATTTCATGGGACCATTTGTCTCGTCCTGTAATAATCAGTACATCTTGCTGGCAGTCGATTATGTCTCAAAATGGGTAGAAGTCAAAGCTCTGCCGATGAATGATGCAAAGGTAGTGTTGAATTTTCTTCATAAGCATATTTTCACAAGGTTTGGAACACCACGAGTAATCATAAGTGATGAGGGGTCGCATTTCTGCAACCGTACATCACTTCTATGATGCAGCGCTACAATATGAATCATCGTGTTGCTACTGTCTATCATCCGCAAACTACTGGTCAAGCAGAAGTGTCTAATAGAGAGATCAAGCGCATTTTAGAGAAGGTTGTTTGTCCGTCAAGGAAAGATTGGACTTTGAAGCTCGATGAAGCTGTGTGGGCTTACAGAACAACATACAAAACTCCACTTGGGATGTCCCCGTTTCAACTTGTGTATGGTAAGGGATGTCATTTACCTACGGAGCTTGAGCATATAGCCTATTGGGCGATGGAGAAGTTGACCTTGATCTAGATGCAGCTGGAAAGAAGCGAATGCTTCAGTTAAATGAACTTGATGAATTTCGACTCCAAGCGTACGAGAACAACAAAATGTACAAGGAAAAAGTGAAAAGGTGGCACGAAATGAAGCTATATCCTAAGTCATTTGTGCCGGGGCAGCTAGTTCTTTTATTCAACTCTCGTCTCCGACTTTTTCCTAGAAAGTTGAAATCAAGGTGGTCTGGACCTTTTATTATCAAAACTGTGTTTCCACATGGAGCGGTGTAGATTTTTGAGAATGATCCGGACTAAGCATTCAAGGTTAATGGTCGGCATTTGAAGCATTACTATGGGGACACGGCAAACTGGGAAGTGGTTAGTGCCGTTTTATTGTCAACTTGAGTAAGGTACGCTACGTCAAGCTAATGACGAAAAAGAAGCGCTTCTTGGGAGGCAACCCATGATTTGTTGTTATAGGCACCCTTAGAAGTTCGTAACCTATCCAAAACCACAAAAAAATCAAAAAAACAGGGCAAAAAAATTATTTTTCCAGAAGACCCCTAAGCGCCCGCTCAGCTCTGCTGAGCGACTGCTCAGCAAGCTGAGGGACCGCTCAGGGCCCGATTGGCAGAATTTTTTTTAGCCTTAGAAAAAAACCAAAAAAATCTGAAAAATCAAAAATCAAAACACAAACCCACTACCCATGAATTATCTTCCCATTACCCATGTTTTTAACCCTCAAACCCATTCCTAATCAAATTTTAACCTAATCTCTACCATATATATACATACAACAATTCCATATACTCCCCCATACACTTTCAAACCTTATACTCTCTCTCATATTCAAAAACACAAATCTTAAACACTTTTTCTCAGTTTCGATGGCACCCAAGAGATCCAGGACTATTAATAGCAGCAACACTGATCCTACTGCTAATTCTTCAAGGGGTACTGCTGCGAGGCCTCGTTTGTTTGATAGGGCTGCTGAGGAGGAGTATACTAGGCTTCTGGGTAAGCCAATTTTGAAGGAGAGAGGATTCTTACCATCGGGGAGGGATGGTGAGTTGTTGCCAATGATTGCTGAGAAGGGTTGGATTGCTTTCTGTGAGTCACCAGAGGCAGTTCCGATAAGCGTGGTTCATGAGTTCTATGCGAATGCGAAGGCTGAGAAGAATGGGTTTTCTGTTGTGCGGGGGATGACGGTGGATTATCACCCTGAGGCGATTCGTCGTGTGATTGGGCAGCGACACAGGAAGCCCACGGAGGAGAATTGGAACAAGAAGACTGCTGGAGATTTTGACTTGGATTTGATTTGTGCTACTCTCTGTAGGCCGGGCACGGTTTGGACGTTCAAGACTGGGACTAACGAGTATCGTCATTTTCCGGAGATTGCGATGAATCGGTATGCCCGTGCATAAAATGTCTTTATTTGTGCTAATATTCTACCTACTTCACATGCACATGAGGTTACAGTTGAGCGAGCACAGTTGTTATGGGGTATTTTGAATGATGAGTACTATGTGGACCTTGGTGAGTTCATCTACCAAGGAATTCTGAAGTTTTTGAGGGGAGCTAAGCACATGAACATCCCTTATGCATCCACGGTTACAAAGCTTTGCCGAGCAGTGGGAGTTCAGTGGCCGTCTCACGAGCAGTTGTAGCTGCCGGCCGCTCCTATTGATTCCGGGACTCTGAATGCGATGCAGGAGTGGACTGGTGGAGAGCCCGAGGAGCATGGGCTGGGTTATCTTCTTCCAGGAGGGCGTCCAGCACGCGGTGCTACCATGGCGAGACCAGGACATGATGAGGCAGGTTCTTCTAGAGCTCAGGAGGGTGCTGGGATGGCTGATGCCCAGTATAGGAGGCTGTCGAGGAGGATGGATGCTATGTACGAGACGTAGAGCAGGTTTGCTCAGGAGCTCACCCTTGCGCTTGGGACTGTTTTTAGAGGCCTTGGAGCTGACATCCAGTGGCCCGTTTTTGGTGAGGACTATGCGTATCCGCCTCCTGATACTCTACCCTCTGAGGGTGGTGATGATGATGATCTCTCCGAGTAGGTATACCCTGTGTTCCTTTCTACTACCTTCACTGGGAACAGTGAAGATTTTAAGTTTGGGGGTGGTAATTAAGGAATATTTTGTGTGTGTGTCATATAGTTGCATATTCATGATAATTTAGTTCATATAATTGCATATTTTTGTCATATAGTTTTTTTTTTGTTTTTTTATAGCTTTATTTATCATGCCATGTAGCTCATGCATATACCATGATCCCTTTTGCGTTGCTTTACCAATTGATTTGTGATGTTGATGCGAGTGTAGTGATAGCGTTAAAGGATGTTGAGTCTTGTAGGTTGACGTGCATGCTAGAAACACTTGTAATTTCACTAAGTCTTAGAGAATGCTTAAGGACTAGATTGTTGTCATGGTTTGATGGTTTTCAAGGTTAATCTATTGATTATGCTTAGAATTTATAATAGGTTCTTAGTGATAAAAGGCATAAAAAGAAAAATTGGAGTAAAAAGTGGAATTCACTGCTAATTGTGGCTAGGCGTCAAATGGCTAGTAGCCGGCTCATATTTTTATGCGAGTAGTCTAGGGTTGAGCAAGATGGAGCGAAATGCACTTGCTCGGAAATTTTGAAAAAAGAAAAAAAAATAGAAAAAAAGAAAAAAAGAAAAAAATAGAGAGTTAATGCATAATTATGCACGAGTGGGCTCTTTGGTATTCGAGTTATTAAGTTCTTAGGGGACTTTGTGCCTAGTGACCTAAGGCTTTTATAGTCTGGGATCCGCTAACCTAACGCTCGCTACATGGATGCCATTGTATAAGTCTTTTGTGGACCTCACTCATTGCATGGTCAAATAAGCATTTGTTTGTTGTGTTAAATAAAAAGCATGATTCCGTAATAAGCTCCAGTAATCTTGAAGTGTTATAAGTCATTTTGTGCCTAGAATTTTATTCTTCATATAATCATGTGATTACCTTGAGGATAGTCGAGTTATGATAATTGATCTAGTTTCGAAGCATATCTGTTAAGCATCCGCACACACCACGTTTCCGGCTGTATGTTAGTTTGCATGATTTGATTGATCTTTATTCGCCTAATTGCATTTGTTGAGATGTCGTAAGTTGGTTGGTTTGGTCGTAGTAAGGGGGATCGCTGTATTTCATATAGATTGCATTCATGCATGTTTTTGTTTTGTTTTTGAGTTTGTGACGCTTGAGGACAAGCATCGATTTAAGTTTGGGGGTGTGATAAGTGGCATTTTATACCACTTAGAACGTCTTATAATGGCTTGAATTGATGTCTTGAAATCAAGTATTTTGTGTATTTGATGCGTTTTTCTAGTGTTTGTGCATTTCAGGGTATTACTGGCATTTGTGGAGAGATTATATCAAGAATAAGCCTTGGCATGTGTTTGGCATTGCGCGTGGGAAGATAGGAGCAGAATGCAGCAAAGAACGGGAGCAAAAACAGGGTTTTTTCCAGAAGGGGTCTGAGCGCCCGCTCAGCTCTGCTGAGTGACCGCTCAGGAAGCTGAGCGCCCGCTCAGGATTGCTGAGCGGCCGCTCAGGGACAGAAATTTAAAATATTATTTTTAGACTCCTGATTCTGTTAAGCTTCCAATTTCTGAGATAGCTGGGTTTTGTGGGACTCCTATATAAGTAGTTTTCAGAGACGTTTCACGTGTGTTGAATCGTAGTATTAATCGAAGAGCGAGGAGATAAGGAAGAAGACCGTTTTAGCACATCGCAACGAAGAGGAAGCATATTTTCTTGTGATTCTTTATTTCGTTGTAATGTTGGATGCTAGTTTTCTTTACTTTGAACCTATTTACTCTTGTGACATACTCTGGTTTAATATAAGTAGTTTTAGTTATTATTCTCATGTGTTATTATCATGTTTTCATATGAACCCATGGTGACGATGAGTTCGATGATGGGCTAATCGTGATCATGGGGTCTTAACGGATTTACTATGGAATTCTTTAGTTAGTTTTTTAATACCTTAGTGTGTGATGATTGTATGATATCTAGTATTGGTTGTGCTTATTCATCTTATGTGCATCGCGAACATATAAGATAGGGTGTTAATCTCTTGTGAAGCGACGGTGGATCTTGAGGTTTAGAACTTGCCATGCTAGCATAGGTTCATGTATGTGTATGCATGATTTATAAGTAACTCTAACCGTTTTACTTGCCCTGTGTAATCATAAGGAATAACTTGTGCTTAAATCGTTATGTTGTCAAATTCTGTAGACATATAGGGTCTCAACATAATTGATGCCTATTCAACTTCTATCTTAATTGTGGATACTTGGTAGAATGGTATTAGTACAATGAAAGTTGGCTTTTATCAGTTTCGTGTTGTTCGATTAATATCATCACCGTTATATGCTAAGGGTAATAATAATAACTATCAAAGGAAGTAGTAATGAAGTTGGGATCTCATGTGTGTTTAATATTGTTAATTCAAGTGTAAATTAAGTGCTTAATTTTCGTAGTTAATTGTAGTCAATAATTAGTTAATCAAATCTAAGTGTTATTGTTTTGACATTGAGAAGTAATTATACATTGGTGAGTGAGTTTTAATTGAACATAATTAGTCTGATCTCTGTGGGAACAAACTAGAATGTATTATATATTACTTGTGAACGCGTATACTTGCGTGTATTATTAGCGCGTGTTTCCTCCCAAACACTTTTACTGAGGTCCGGGAGGCTAACAACAGGACTAGGGCTGAAAAGATCCGGGCGGATAATCTGAAGGATGAACTGGATGAGGCCCGGGAGAGCTTTCAGACCGTGGAGTCCGGGTTGAAGACCCAGTTGAAGGATGAGAAGGCCCGGGCTGACGGTCTTGCTAAAGAAGTGGAGAAGCTCAAGGCTGACCTGGCTGCGAAGGAGAATTTGGACAAGGAGGCCATCATCGCCGAGTTCAATCGGGAGTTTCTGGCGGCCAAATCAGCTGTTGAGCAGGGTCAAGGTGAACCGGAACCTTATGATGGACCTAGCCCCAGTTTCCTTTAGATTTGCCTCAGCTTTGTCAAGCTCTTCAGGCCTTGCCCTTGTAATTTACTTTCTAGTATTTCTGCTTTTCGTACTTAGACCCTTGAACAATTGGTAATATTTGACTGTGTCCGGATTGGTGGCAATCCGAATTTGTGTTTTAAATTCAATCGCTGCTTTGCTATTTTGCTTGTTTAGAGAATTTTGTATCTGTTATGCTACTGATCCGGGTAAGAGGCTGTTCTGGATCACGGTTGTCTTTGCGTGTGTGGTTGTTGCCTCCCAACCTGGAATGAATTTATAGCCGGTTTGGTTCTGGGTATGAATCCTTACCAGGTTTGCAAAATTGCTCCTTTGTTTTGCTGTATGTACTTAGGGAATTTCCTTAGTACAAAGTGGTTGCTTTTGGATCCGGATTCATGTGCCTATCCGGGTTGTTTGCTGCTCTGGTTGACCTGCAACCCGGGTGTGGCCCAATACCGGATTGGTGGTTTGATTGTGTTTATTTATGTACTTTGAAAATAATCTAAGTACATAAGAATTGCTTTCAACTCAGATTCGGTTTCCTATCCGGGTTGATGTTTGCTTTTAATAATGGCTTTCAATCCAGGTATGACACCATATCCAGATTGATGTTTGCTTTTGCTCTTTTATATACTTAGAGAATAGTCTAAGTGCGTAATGATTGATTTCAACCCGGATTGGGATATTTATCCGGGTTGATGTTTGCTTTTTATGTCGGCTTCCAATTCGGGTGTGAAACCATATCCGGATTGATGATTGTTTTATTTGCTCTAGGTACTTTGAAAATTATTCTAAGTAAATAGTGGTTGTTGTTAACCCGGATTTGGATATTTATTCGGGTTATTTGCTTTTAATTTTGGCTTCCAATCCGGGTATGGCATCATATCCGGATTGGTTTTTGTTTGCTTTGCTTGTAAGTTAAAATAAGAACTGGCTGAAAAGGAGAATTCTTTTTATTGACTTGAAATTTTCTTAATACAAAATATTGAATCAGATATTGGTTGCTTGCCATAGGCTACCGGTTTCTTGGTTGCTTTTGGTTTCTTTTTCTATTGATAGAATATTATAAGCCTAAGTTTGTGCCATGTGTTTGGGATCTCGGATTCATCCAAGTTCATCAGCTTATAGGTTCCCGGCCTTAAAACTTCCTTGATTTTGTAAGGCCCTTCCCACCTGGGCATCAGCTTTCTAGTGTTTGTTGGATTTAAAGCTTCTGTGTCTCGAAGTACCAGGTCTCCAACTTGAAAGTTCTTGACCCGGGACTTCTTGCAGAAGTGCTCCTTAATTTTTTCCTTGTACTTCTCCATCCTTGAAACAGCCTGGTCTCAGACCTCTTCGATTAGCTCGAGGTTTTTCCTGAGCCCCTCCTCGTTGGCAACCTCGTCAAAGTTTATTTCTCGGTGAGAGGGGGATCCTACCTCGATGGGAAGAATTGCTACAATAGGCAATTCTTCCGGCCATTATCCTCTTAACCATTATTCTAACAGTCTGAAGAGCATGCTGGATGAAAGGGCGGATGAGTATCCAAGTACTGTCTATTTTAATGTGTTCCACCACAGAAGTGTGCTCCATGAGGGGGATGTTGAAGAGATTAGGTCGAGTTATTCTTGGCCCGAATGTTTAGAGATTCGTAAAACTAAGCCTAGTGAGAGGGCTTGCAATCTCAGTCCCCAAAGACTATTTGTGTACAAGGTAGCCCTGAAGTCCGGGCTAAAGTTTACCCTGCACCCCTTTATTCCGAGGCTGCTATATGAGCTTAAGATTCATCCGTGTCAGTTTCACTCCAATAGGCGGGCTTTTATCATTTTCTTCATACTGAGGTGCTATGACTTGGGCATCCCATTGAGCGTAACAATGTTTTTAAGCATCTTCACTCCGGTGAGCGGGGCGGCTCCCTCCGACGCCATTCCCGGACCTTCCTTCTGAGAGCGAGGTGTAGCTGCTGTTGGGTATCTGCAAAACAACACTGGAGGGGGGTTTGAGCCCCGCGGCGCCTCTGATGTGAGAATAAGAGTCTGGTTGGGGAAGATGAAGATAGAGAGGACATGGGTGGCTGTGTATGTATAAGTTGTGTGTATGAGAGTGTGCGTGCTCAAAGTGTGTCTAACCCCTAAACCCTTCATCTTTCGGGGTATATATAGCCCAAAGGTAGGGTTTAGGGGTTGGTACCTCTAGATCAGGGTCGTTGGTTGCTGGAAGCAGAGGACACCTGGCTTGGGTAGATTGCATACACGTGTCCAGGCGAGGACCACCTTCAGGGTGTCCTGACGGTACTCTGACACGTGCCGTGTTTGTATGATATGTTGGTTGTTGATAACTGTCATTGTCGCGTGCGCACGTACCCCTCCTTGGCGGGTTGTGGGGCGTGCATGTGCTTGTAGGGCCCCCCCTCGGGTCAACTCTATCTTGGTGATCCTGGAACTAGGATGGATCTAGGTTGGTAGATGATCAAGGTCCTGGCCTGGCTCCTGGTTGGGGGATGATCTAGGTTCTGGGCTGGAACCTAAGCCTGGTCAGTCCACTTGGATGCCATATGTGAGAGGTGTGACGGCCTCAACCCCGGGGTCAGGAGTTGACGTCATCAACAATTACAATAACCATATAATATAATCCAGATCATTAATAATACATAACCACGACCCTTTTACCAAGACCTTTTCCAGGTTTAAGTATGATTTAGGTTACAACTATTACACAACTGACTTACAACAAACTATCCTGAAGCAGCAACCTAATACAACAACTCATCTGACCATCCTTGGTCCAGCACAACTGCCCCAGAGGAGCCTGACACAGAAGGAACTGGAACTCTGCCTTGACTACCACAGAAGAGTCTCCTAGGCATCTGCAATACATATATAAAACATTCTGCAAGGGTGAGAAATCAATTGCTCAGTAGTACCACTATATGAATAACAAATAAAGCAGTTATATGAACAGAATTCATAGTTCGTTAGAAAACAAGTACAACATGTATAACCTGGATATCAAAACTAGCATGCTCTAAAAAACAATAACTTCAGTCGTGTCCAGTGCAAAAATACCAGAGTCCAATTTTAGCATGCCATTTCCTTTACAAAACCACTGTCCAATTACTAGAACCATAAATCATTTATCCCGTTACCGAGGCCGTTAACTATTTGTTCCGTTACGGGAACTATTAAACCAAAAATCAGATATATAATTGGACGAATCCTAGGGACAGCTGATCAGTCTATCCCACCATAATTTGTTTCGGAACTCAGAGACAAGCTAGGTCTCTGTTATGCTAGACTAAGCGGCCTACCAGTGCGCGCATCCTACTTAGCCTCTTATGCAACCATACTGGGCCATTTCAAACGACCTCTTACGCAGCCATCCACCATCTGATTTGTTTTTATCCATTTTTCAAAATCAATTACACCTATCTCTTTTTAAACAATTACAACACACATTCAAAAATCCTTTTCAATTTAATCATAATCTAGAGATAGGTATACTGAACTTTAATTTAAATAAACAATTATTTATATATACTGAACTATAAAAGATTTGTTCAGGGGTACTTGCCTTGTAGAGCTTTACAATTATTACTGATCGACTCTGAGCCGACTCGGACGCTCAGGCTTTATCCTCTAACCACTAGATCACCTTGGATTCGACTTCAACACTCAGGTTCTTCGGTTGAAACCCTATTGAGCTCGTCGACTGTCCACTAGGTTATCCCTAGTCCAACATCCACTATCGGTTTCCTGACTAGAACCTACAAGGTCGAAATACTCTATGTTAGACGTCTAGGTATGATTGACATATCCACGCTAACAAACCTACCCACTCGACATCAAATCCCGACTCGTAATTATACATATGATAATAACACATGCAACAATTAGGGTTCGCCTTTTCGAAATCGGTTCGGTGCTCATTTTCAGAAAATACGCATAATCATCATTTTATGAAATTAGGGTTATTGGTTTTGGAAAAATATTTCATCACATCATACAGTCAAGTCTCGTATAAAATAAATATGTATTTATATATCTGCTCGACTAAATCGGAGAAGAAAAAGAAGAAAGAAAGGAGTACCAAAGGTGTAAGAGAGAGACAAAGAGATTAACAGAGATGAAAAAGACAGGCGCAAAGAACAAAACGAGGGGGGGAGGGTTAATATTATTATTATTTTTCTCCTCTCCATCTTGCAACACGTGGATACAAATGTGGTAAACAATTGACACGTTGCATTTAGAGATAGATACGAGGATTTAAAAGCGGAATTTGCCCCGAAGTTTAAAATTAACGGATCGGTGGTGCGAATAAAACAATCTCCAAAAATTACGAAAATAGTTTTAAAATGTCATAAATATCCTGAAGTCCATAAAAATATAATTTTCATAATTTTAAAATAATTTCTGAAATGCAGTTTATACCCGCTTTTATCGAATAAATGAAATAACGCACGAGTAAGATTAATCGTGAAAATTACCAAAATAATTTTAAAATTCTCGGAATATTCCAAACTTAAATAAATATGAGTTTCATGATTTTTAAAGAATTCTGGAATTAAATATGGATTTTTACAAATAAATGCAATTAGAAAATCATGCAGGACTAAATAATTGATAAAATATTGATTTCTAAATTTTATAAAATCCTAAAAATAATTATTGAAATTATAAAATCATAAAACTAATTTTTAGAGAAAATCAAAATATTTGCGGATTTAAACTGTAATAAAATCACCCTTAAAAATGAAACAGAACAATATAACTCAATATTTAAATACACATTCTAATCCTTTACACCCATAAATCATAGATAAATAGTATATATCAACACACTGCTGCCAAAACTAAGACACATATTTTATTTAATTATTTATTCAATTATTGAACTTTTAAATTAATAGAAATTATACGAGTCGTTATATCCTTCCCCCCGTAAAAAGATTATGTCCTCAGAATCTGACTTAACTAAATGAGTGAGAATATTTGTCAAGCATATCTGACTTTAACTTCCAGGTAGACTCTTCTACTCAGAAACTTATTCAAAGCATACTCACTATAGACATAAACTTATTCCTAAGGATTCTCTCTTAACGATCTAGTATTTGGATCGATCATCCCACACAGAAAAATGTGGATGAGAGTCCATTGGCCCTAATCAATGACTTGGTTCAAGTAAAAAACATATCACTTTAACGTTGACGCGTAGAACATACTATAAAATTTGCTGCCACTGCGGCGGCAATACCATGAGCAACTTTATCGATCTTCCTCGATACCTCGAACAGGTACATATATTTAAGACTCAACTTATCCCTTCTAATCAAACCTAACCAATATCTTTTAAGGTGTAACTTTTATCAATATCCACGATCCTATTTCTATATCTACACTCTTTTAATGCAAATTCGTCTTCTTTCTTTGTCTATCCCGGGCTGCTTCAACTCTTTTCCAAATCAACACCACTACGCCATTGGTGTGCTGAATTAATTCAGGACCTAACAACATCTCTACTCCCACTTTCTCGCAATAGAAGGGAACCCACACATATATCAATACAGGGATTTGCAAGGTAGCATTCCTCTACTAGCATGATAACTTTTAACATTGAAAATCTCAATCAATGGTTGGTGATTACCTCAGTTCCCATTTTAATCCAAAATGTATACTCTCAACATATCTTATATTGTCTGAATCGTCTTTTCATTTTGGCCCTTCATCTACGGATGATAGATGGTACTCACTTTCAACTTAATTTCCAAATATTCGATCACTTCTTGCTCATTTTCATCAATTAAGACTGGAAAGTAATCTCATATCTTCACTTCTTTTCCCTTCAGGTATTTGAACTTCACATTCCACTCTTTCTAATTCTTTTATTAACTCCTCAGTGGTCTTAATTACATCCAATCCTTTCTTTCTGCACAAGGCATCTATTACAACACCGGCTTTGCTTAGGTAGTTGTTAATGGATTAATCGGAACCTTTTGTTAACCTCGGCCAAAATTCATACTTGAAAAGTCAACGTATAGTTGCTTCCCTTCTAATCTTCGTAGGAAAAATCCTTGGGCGTTCCACATGGGCGTCCTTGTCTTTGAATAACTGAGGATGTTATCAATAAATACAATTTGCTTATCCAAGTATTCCTTATACACCATGTTCCTTAAATCCTTATATACAACTGATACACTTGTTACTTCACATAATATCACTAGAACTTGCAATGCTCATAACTCATTCTAATCGCAATCTTTGATATGTCCTCATGTTGGGTCTTAAGTTCGAGCAATAACATACTCCTTGAATTAGGTCACATAAATAGTCAATTCTTAATAAAGGTTACTTATTCTTATTCGTCATTTTGTTAAACTCCCGATAATCAGTACACAATCTCACAATTTCATCCCTCTTCTCCAATAACATCACTGGTGCATCCCACGGGGAAATATCTGGTATGATCACCTTCCTTTCCCATAACTTCTGCAATTACTTAACTAATTCTTTCATTCCCACTGGCCATACAACATGGAGGCTGACATTAGCCTGGTTCCGAATACTATAACAATGAGAAATTCTATCCCATAATCTAGGGTAACCTTAGCAATTTATCCAGAGAGACTCCCGACATTCACTTACTACTCGAATTCCCTCCCGCAAAAGTACTTTCTTCTTTATATATTTACATATGGTGGATCTGCCTTATATCCTTAGTTTATTAATTCCTTTCCTTACTACAGGACAATCAACCCGTTCCTAAAATCACATCGAACTCTTCTAGTTCGAAGGGTGTCAGATCAGCTACAACTACGTCCAAATTCTAAACGCTCGATCTCTTGGTTCTTTTGAAAGTTCTGCCTCTAGCTGTTCTAGATATTGGACCTTGGGATGTAATATCTTGGGTAACCATTTTAAAACTCCTTGCAATATGCCCAACTTTTGCACGGAGTTAACTTTTCCAAAGCTGCAACCTTCAATATCGAATCATGAATCCTCTCTACCATTTTCATTTCCGAGATAGCTAGCAACCCGACATAAAACTTCTATTTCCTCCAATTCACTTCTTCAGGACTTCAAATGAAATTTCAAGGTCAAGGAATTAATAATACAAGAAGGACAAGAGAAGAAGATATATGTATGACTGAGAGCAACCATACAAGTACATAAGATGGCCAATCTTAGTACCTGATAGCTCACAACACATACATCGGCGGCGTCCCACCAGACCCTTTGTCACACAGACAAATAATCAAATCATATGCATTATTTGCCCCAGTCAACCGATAGAATCACTGAGGAAAGAAACAATGTTTAAAAGGAAATTCACAATAGGGAGGGAGAAAATCTGATTTATAATGGAATCAACAAAATCCTAAGTTACTTACTCTGAGTTCTCAACTTTCTCACAGGAAAAGTAAGCAACTTATGGAATAGGAAACAATTACTCTGGAAACAAAACTATGTCTCAAAAAGATGTATAAAGGTTCAAAGATACAACCCACAGTACTGATCCACATTCATTACGAAATTTGGCTGTCATAGCAGCCAATGACTATTATCATTACATCTGAACTCACCGAGGTCACACACCTGGTCCAGCAACATTACTTGGCATAGAAAATACGATATTTAAAAATTAACATTGGTGTCTCTTTAACTGACACATCCAAGGTCTGCTCAAACACTAAACTCTCGCGATCAGACTCGTTTTCTCAGGAGGGATATCTAAACCTCTATCGGCATTGCCAACGATACATATATACGAAGGAGACATATTAAAAGCTAGGGCAGCTCCAGCCAATCCTCTACAGGCGTCAGGGTTTTGCCTTAGAAACCCTGGACTAAACTCTTAGACTCGCTACTCTGATTGAGTTGTTGTCCCACATCTAGATATAAACCTTCCTGCACTCTTTTGACTCAACTCATAACCTAAATTAGGGACTCAAACCTGTAGCTCTGATACCAACTGTGACGGCCTCAACCCCGGGGTCAGGAGTTGACGTCACCAACAATTACAATAGCCACATAATATAATCCAGATCATTAATAATACATAACCACGACCCCTTTACCAAGACCTTTTCCAGGTTTAAGTATGATTTAGGTTACAACTATTACACAACCGACTTACAACAAACCATCCTGAAGCAGCAACCTAATACAACAACTCATCTGACCATCCTTGGTCCAACACAACTACCTCAGAGGAGCCTGACACAGAGGGAACTGGAGCTCTACCCTGACTACCACAGAAGAGTCTCCTAGGCATCTACAATACATATATAAAACATTCTGCAAGGGTGAGCAATCAATTGCTCAGCAGTACCACTATATCAATAACAAGTAAAATAGCTTTGAATAAAACAGTTATAGGAACAAAATTCATAGTTCGTTAGAAAACAAGTACAACATGTGTAAACTGGATATCAAAACTAGCATGCTCTGAAAAATAATAACATCAGTCGTGTGCTGTGAAAAATACCAGAGTTCAGTTTTAGCATGCCATTTTCTTTCCAAAACCACTGTCCCATTACTGGAACCATAAATCATTTGTCCAGTTACGGGGACCGTAAACTATTCGTTCCGTTATGGGAACCATTAAACCAAAAATCAGATATATAATTGGACGAATCTTAGGGACAGCTGATTAATTTATTCCACCATAATTTTTTCCGGAACTCAGAGACTAGCTAGGTCTCTGTTATGCTGGACTAAGCGGCCTACCAGTGCGCGCATCCGACTTAGCCTCTTACGCAACCATGCTGGGCCATTTCAGACGACCTCTTATGCAGCCATCCACCATCTGATTTGTTTTTATCCAGTTTTCAAATTCAATTACACCTATCTCTTTTTTAAATAATTACAACACACATTCAAAAATCCTTTTCAATTTAATCACAATCTAGAGATAGGTATTTTCAGAAGTTACTTTTTCCCCAAAACATCAATTAGTAAAACATATTTAAATACGGGGAATACGTAACTTAAAACATTTTGTTCCAGTACGTTATTTAAATCAATAATTATTCATATATACTAAACTGTAAAAGATTTGTTTAGGGGTACTTGCCTTGCAGAGCTTTACAGTTATTACTGATCGACTCTGAGCCGACTCGGACGCTCAGGCTTTATCGTCTAACCACTAGATCACCTTGGATTCGACTTCAACGCTCAGGCTTTTATGTTAGGGATGAAGTGCTAAAAATGAATGAATCTCTAAAAACTGAGTTATAAAAGGAAAGAGAGATTATCAGGACTTGGACTAACTCTGGTAGAGCAACTCAGGATATTCTTAGTAGTGGAAGCTGGAAAGAGGGCTTAGATTTTGGAGATGATAAGAACAGTAAGGGAACTGTAGAAACTGAGCATATAGTTGTTAAACAAAAACCAAAGGTAAATCTTGTTAAGTTTGTAACTGCAAAGACTGATATTGAGAAATCAGAAGTTAAGGAGAAATTAACTTCTGACAAACCTAAATAGGATAAGCCGACTGAAGTTAACATAGGCTTAATGACTAAGAAGCAGCTTAAGCATAAGCTGAAAGAGGTTAAAAATGTAAACAAGGTAAAACCACCTAGGAAAAATAGGAATGGAAAGGAAGGTGTGAACAAAAGTAACAATTATAAGCCTATTCTAATGCTCCTAGAAAAACATGTCATAACTGTGGAAATTCTAACCATCTGGCTTCTTTTTGCAGGAAAAATAAGAACATAAACTCCATACCTTTAAAATCAGGAGTTAAGAGTCAGTCTGTTAGATATAGGCCACAAAATTCTTGTTTTCATTGTGGTAGTTTATGGCATTCCATTTATACTTGTAAGGAATATCATAGTTTGTACTATGATTATTATCAAATAAAACCTTCTGTAAAGAAAGTTAACATTATTCCTTCTAGTGTAAGTTCTGATGCAAGGTCTGATATTGCAAATTCTGACAAGAAAACTGTTAACATAAACTCTGATGCTAAATCCGCTGCAAATGTTAACAAACTTAATAAGGCCAAAGGATCCAATCAAGTCTGGGTCCTTAAAACTAATCATTAGTGGTCTTTGTGATTGCAGGGCAATAGGAAGAACATCCTAGTTCTGGACAGTGGATGTTCAGGACATATGACTGGAAATAAAGCCCTGCTATCAGACTTTGTGGAGAAAGCTGGCCCAGGTGTTTCTTATGGAGATGGCAACATGGGAAAAACTCTGGGATATGGCAATATCAATCTTGGGAATGCCATCATTGAAAAAGTAGCTCTGGTCTCAGGACTTAAACACAATCTGCTGAGTGTTAGTCAAATCTGTGACAGAGGTTATCATGTGGATTTCTTTGAAGAACACTGTGAAGTTGTAAGCAAATCTACAGGAAAAGTTGTTCTGAAGGGATACAGGCATGGTAACATTCATGAAGCCAAGCTTTCAACAAGTACTGATGGTTCTGCAATCTATCTGTTGAGTAGAGCATCAATTAAAGAAATCTAGGATTGGCACAAGAAACTCTCTCATTTAAATTTTAACAATATAAATGAACTAGTCAAGAAAGATCTTGTGAGAGGATTGGAAAAATCAGAATTTTCTCCTGATGGCCTTTGTGATTCATGTCAGAAGGCAAAACAAAGAAAATCTTCATTCAAGAGCAAGACTGAATCATCAATTCTTGAGCCTTATCACCTACTACGTGTTAATCTATTTGGTCTAGTGAATGTCATGTCTATTGCAAAGAAGAAATATGCTATGGTCATAGTTGATGAGTTCACAAGATACACATGGGTGTATTTCTTGCACACAAAAATTGAAACTGCATCTATCTTGATTGATAATGTCAAACATCTGGATAAATTGGTCAAAGACTCTGTGAAAATCATAACGAGTGATAATGGCAATGAGTTCAAGAATTTGATTATGGAAGAGGTCTGTAAAAACCATGGAATAAAGCATGAATTTTCTGCTCCTGGAACTCCACAGCAAAATGGAGTTGTTGAAAGAAAGAATAGAACTCTTATTGAAGCTGCACGAACTATGCTTGATGAAACAAAGTTACCAACCTACTTTTGGGCTGAAGCTGTGCAGACTACTTGTTTTACTCAGAATGCAACACTTATCAACAAGCATGGAAAAACACAATATGAGATGGTGAAGAAAAAGAAGCCAAATCTGAAGTATTTTCATGTATTTGGATGCAAGTGTTTTGTTCTTAAGACTCATCCTGAACAGCTATCCAAATTTGATCTAAAAGCTGATGAAGGAATTTTTGTTGGATATCCACTTTCCACAAAAGCCTTCAGAGTCTACAATTTAAGAACAAGGGTTGTCATAGAATCTATCAATGTCTCTTTTGATGATAAGAAGATTACTGGACTTGAAGATTTCAATGATCATGATCAGCTGAGATTCGAAAATGAAGTTTTAAATTCTGATTCTCTAAATCCTGACGGTCTAAATCCTGATACTGCAAACTCTGATGGATTAAACTCTGATGTTATTGAAACTGTGGTGACTACGCCTAACAAAAATGCACCTGTGCAGGGGGAGCATATTGAAGATCCAACCACATCTCATGAAGCATCAAAATCTACAACAGATTCATCAAGTTCTGATGAGCCAAGTTCTGGAAACTCAAATTCTGAAGGATTCAACTCAGAGAGCTTAATTTCAGGGGGAGCAGCAGAAAATATTAATGGAGACAGCATGGATCATGGGGGAGCATCTAGTTCTAGAGACAACCTTCCATCTGCAAGGAAGTGGACTAAAGCACATACACCTGACTTAATTATTGGAAATCCTGATGCAGGTGTCAGAACTAGAACATCTACATCAAATGAATGTCTCTATCATTCTTTTCTATCTCAGACTGAACCAAAGAAAGTGGAAGAAGCTCTTCAAGATGCTGATTGGGTACAAGCAATGCAGGAAGAGTTAAATGAATTTGAAAGAAATAAAGTCTGGACCCTAGTGCCAAGACCAAAGAACAGATCTGTTGTTGGTACAAAGTGGGTGTTCATAAACAAAACTGACAGTGATGGCATAATTACAAGGAATAAAGCAAGGCTGGTTGCAAAAGGATACTCTCAACAGGAGGGAATTGATTATGATGAAACATATGCACCAGTTGCTAGATTGGAAGCCATAAGAATATTTTTGGCTTATGCTGCTCACAAGAAGTTTAAAGTCTTTCAAATGGATGTGAGAAGTGCTTTTCTCAATGGAAAATTGGAAAAAAAAGGTATATGTTGAACAACTCCAGGCTTTGTAGATCCCAAATTTCCCAATCATGTCTACAGGCTTGATAAAGCACTTTATGGCCTTAAGCAAGCTCCAAGAGCATGGTATGAGACTTTAGCTCAGTTTCTTCTGGAAAGTGGATTTAACAGAGGGACCATTGATAAAACTTTATTCTACCTCAACCATGGAAATGACTTACTTTTGGTGCAGATACATGTTGATGATATCATTTTTGGTTCTACAAATGACAGACTTTGTAAGAAGTTTGCCAAGCTGATGCAGTCAAGATATGAAATTAGTATGATGGGAGAACTTAACTATTTTCTGGGCCTTCAAGTCAAGAAGAATGAAGAAAGAACTTTTATTTGTCAATTTAAGTTCACCAGAAATTTGTTGCAGAAGTTTAGAATGCAAGATTATTTAAATGCATCCACTCATATGGCCACTGCAACAAAGTTGGATAAGGATACTGGTAAATCAATAGATATTACTGATTACAGAGGTATGATTGTCTCATTACTCTATCTAACTGCAAGTAGACCTGATAACATGTCTGCTACCAATTTTTGTACAAGATTTCAAGCAGATCCAAGAGAACCTTACTTAACAGCTGTGAAAAGAATTTTCAAGTACCTTAAGGGTACAACTGATCTGGGATTATGATATCCTAGAGAATCAGACTTTAAGCTAATAGGTTACTCAGATGCAGATTTTGCAGGATGCAAAATTGACAGGAAAAGCACAAGTGGAAGTTGCCAATTTCTTGAAGGTAGATTGGTTTCTTGGTTTAGCAAGAAACAGAAGTCAATTTCCACATCAACTGCAGAAGCTGAATACATTGTTGCAAGAAGCTGTTGTGCACAGATTCTTTGGATGAAGAATCAGTTACTGGATTATGGGTTAGAATTTTCTAAAATCCCTATTTACTGTGATAATCAAAGTTCTATTGCTATGACAGGTAATCCAGTTCAACACTCAATGACAAAGCACATCAGTATTAGGTACCACTTCATAAGGGAACATGTGGATGAAGGTACAGTGGAATTGCATTTTGTTCCAACAGATAAACAACTAGCAAATATATTCACAAAACCATTGTGTGAAGCTACTTTTACAAGATTGGTAAATGAACTTGGAATGGTTTCAGGTTCTTTCTCTAAATCTGCCTAGTTTATGTTCTGATACATCAGACTTTATGATCAGTATTTACAGATATTACTATCTTTGTGTATTCTGTGCTTAAATTGAAATTTGCTTAAATGCTGATTGTTGTCAGATGTAAATTTCTAAACTCTGATAGTGATATGAATGTTTCTGTGACTATTCAATCCAATGAGAATAACCGTGCTAGATGCTTACCTAGTAGTCTTTAATATACTAAAGATCCCATGTATGAAGTAATTATTTATGTGGAAATCTTTTAACACAAGCAAATTCTGATATTGAGCTTAGTTAAGTTTACTTTGTGTATCTTATTACTAAGTCAAAAATTAGAATAGTGCTTCTTATCTGTTAAGTTCTGATGTTAGTAAATCTGATGGATGTACTAAGTGCTGATAAGCCTCACTTATCAAAAGAAAAAAATAAAAAATTAAAAATTAGGTACCCCTTTGAGATCTAGTGTAAAAATGTGGAAGGGAAGACCCAAGTGCAATGCTGGTATTAAGTAATATGCATTAGAAAAGCAAAAAAAATTCTTGGTGACTTTTCACACTCTATGATTACTGGAGAAATACTCTAATAACATCATAAATTCTGATAAGCAGTCGTGACTCACTTACACCCAGAAGCCACTGTAAAGTGGAATTTCAAAAGATGCATAAAATGAGCACAAAACAGTTGAGGTGGAATCATGCATGAACTCATTCTAAAGTAGACTTCAGAATAATGACAGATTTTGAGCAAAATTCTTAGTTATGCCTTATTTCTAAGATGTACTGAAGTGAATCAGAATTTACTCTTTGTCTGATATTTAGCTTAATGCACACACATACACTCCATATCAATGATGGAAATTATTGTGGTGATAAATGTTGTTTTAGATGAACAGGTTAAGCGTCAATTGCATAAATTCTGAGGGCAACTTCTGTTGGAAGTTCTGATGATTAATTTCTGATGAAACCATATCAGTATTTGTGTGAAGAATTACAGGAATAACCATTCACTTTTCGAGTTAAGGAGCCATATTCTGATGACTTTTAAATCCTGATAATAATCAAGTTCTGATGCTGACGTGGCAGTATTTATTTACTTAAATTATTTTTGGTCATTACTTGAACGATAATATTTTTACAGAATATTGGTTAATGTGAGATAAAACAGTCATAATCATTATGGGTTAGTGGTTAGCGTGTATGTCTTGAAAACCTGCATGCGCACAGTAATTGTTATTATATCCCGTGCCCATTAACTCTGGCTTTAGATCTTTTACTGACTGTTATTATTACACATCAGTCTAGGGAGTCGAGGGGTCATTATTTTTACTTGTAATTTTTAACCAGTCCTCGCGTCCCTTGGTATTCAATTGGCTATTTAAATCGACTATTCATTCTAGCCAAAACATCTTTCATTTTTTTAAAAACTCACTCTCTTTTTATTCACATCAACAAAAATGGTCCGTTTCAACTTGTTCCTGAACTATGAAACCTTTAACATCGAGTTGAGTTGTGATGAATGGCAACAGGAGTGGCATGTCACCTCCATTCCTGAAGAGCTTTGGAACTCAGTTCCATAAGAGGTTCACACAGAACTCTTGTTCTTATCAATGGAGTATCACCTCCATCTTGATAGGTTGGAAGAGGAAAGGAGAGAAGCTCTCCGTCAGCAAGAACGAATCATTCATCTTGCAGTGCTCTTCGTCAGCAACAGAAGAAGTAGTCGTTAGGTCTTCTTAGACTAGGACTAAAGCTGTTGATGTTAAGAATCGTAGAATAGGACTATCTTGTTATTTTTGCATGTAATTGATAAATTTCATGAAATGTACTCATCCGATATATCAATGAAATTTTCTTTAATTGCAAGATTTGTTCTTTGTTTCTCAAATTATGTGACTGTACATGTTTAATTGCAATTTATTAATCTTTACTTCATCGATTTTTGATTTTATTTTGTGATGAATGTTTTGATTAAATTATGTTAATTTGAGGAAACAACTAAGGAACAGGTTCAAACATCAGAACCTGTTGTTGTAGAAGCTGAGAAGATATCATCTCAGAAAGATACTGTACCTGGGAGCTCTAGGCCCCTCAAAAGGCTTAGAAAGTTAAATTCTGATGATAAAGCTCCTACAGTGTCTCCACCTTTGAAGAAATTGAAGAAACAGAGAGCTCACAGGGACATAGTTGAGTCAGATTCAGAGGATGTAGTGGAAGCAGCTAAGGAAGGGGATCAGTAATCTCTGATCTCAACAGAACCAATTGTTATTGAATCACTTCCTTCTGCACAACCAGAAACTGCTCAAGACATAATACCCACACCTTCTATGTCACCTATAGTTAATCCAGTACATACTGAAGAACCAGGTACAAGTGCTGAAATTGATATTCATAACTTGATTGTGCCTGAGGTTTTGTACTTGGAAGCTCCACAAATACAACTCACTCCACCAACAACACCAATTTTGGATGTTGATCAGAACCTGGCTGCAGATCAGAATTTAGAGGATGATATTGAAGCCTCTATAGCCTCACATACTGCTATTTTATCAGAGGATGCTGATCCTGCAGGATCTACAAGTTCTGATGCTGCCAATGAGGATATACCTGGTGAAGTTGCTGCTAATTTAGATGCTGATGCAGCTGGTCCATCTGGACATACACATTAACAAACAGTTAATAAAACTGATCTAATCAAGAAGTTTGTTAAGGAAGCACCAGTACCTTGGAGTGAAACTCCTAGAGGAAAGGAGTGGACTAAGGAATGGAACACAGTTAGTTGTGTTCCTTCTGAAAAGATTCTTGCTGAGCATCTGGCAAAAGCTGATGAAATGTTGTTAAATGATGATTTCAAGGCACAGATGAGAGTTACTGCATTGAGTATTAGGCACCTTCAAGGTCAACACTCAACAACTCATGCTAAGGTGAATAAAATTCAAGAAACCTTGATCCAACAAGATATGAATACCAAACTTGAAAAGCACATATTTTTCAAGCCAACCTTTGACAGAATTTCCAACATTGAGAAAACTTAGGGGAAGCAACAAACTTAGATTGATGAAATTTTAAAGAATCAAGCTTCTCAGAAAACTCAACTCAATGAGATCCAATCCTCAGTGGAATTGCTTGTCTCTCTTCTTTTACCTGCTGATGCCAAAAAAGGGGAGAAAGTGATTAAGTCCAAATACAAATCTATTCAGACACTGAAGGGAAAGGATGATGAAAATGATGACGAGGGAAACTCTGATAAGGGTAGAGGTCAAGGTCAAAGCAAAGGATTTTCATCAAGTAAAGCTAGAATTATAAGTCAAGGAACAAGTTCTAATACTGGGAGAAAAATAAGTTCTGATACTGGTAAAAGGATAAGTTCTGGTGAACATCTGGAACTTGATGAAGAAATTTCAAAGCAATTATTTCTTAAAGAAAATCCAGGAATGGACTTTGAGAGTCTAAGGGAAGAGGAAGCTAGACTCAAAGCAGAAGGTGTCAAGATAAAATCAAAAACTTCTGTTGTTGAAAAGAAATTTCCAAAGCCTAAGGGTATTGTGATAAAGGAAAGAACAAATTCTGAGGCAATCAAAGCCAAATCACAAGTGGAAATTGATCCAAGGTCCAAGTGCAAAGAAAAAGTTGATGAACCTGTAAAGGTTTATATGTCAGTCATGGATGAAGAAATAATTGAGGAGGAAGATGCTAGTCTTACTCTGATGCAAAAGAAGATTTTTCAAACAACCTCTGACATGGCTCATGTTGTTCAGAGTCAAGATATAGTAAGTTCTGATATGACGGCCAAATCCGGATTTCATTTTACTTCTCCCAGTCGTCGAGCCCGATCGACTCAACTCTTTTCCATGAAGCAAGCAACCTCTGACATAGCTCAAGTTGACTTGATATTAGAAAATAAGGAAAAGGAAACCTTTGACATTGCTCACGTTGAACCTTCAAAGATACTCTTGCCAGGATTCACCAAAGCTAAACAGACTCAACCTTTGAAGACTGCAACAAGGGGTTTCGAACAAGAGTTGTTACAGGAAAGGAAGCAAGAGATAAATCTGGATTGGGTAGTTCTGATGAAAGAAGAGTACACAACACTACCAATGATCCAACTTCCTTAAGTGAACCAGGTGTTGGAGCAACTCCTGAAAGATTGAATTTACTTGAATCTGTACAAATGGTTTACCATTCTGTTTTGAAAGAACATATCTTGTTATATTTTATGACAGATGGAAGGGTATTCCATATCAGGCAGAATGCTATTCAACTGAAGTATTTTGAAGAACTGGAACATGTTCTATTCCTACTTCAAGTGAAAGACATATTAACAGATAGTGCTACAGGTTATTTAAAGTCACAAATTCAAAGACAGAAGAAACTTTACTCTGTAAAGTCTGACAGCACATACTGTCCCAAGTACAGAGATCATAAAGGTGATATTGTCGAAATGAAGCCTAATTCTGCTAAGATCATAACTACTTTTCTGGCTTATAAGGCTGTGGAATTCAATCTAGAGTCTGACAAGGCATATCTAATCAGACTAGATCAGGAGATAAGAAAAGCTAAGATAAATCATCTCAGAGCAGCTATTTTTTAAACTGGTGAAGATACAGCTGAACTGATAAATGCTAAAAGGAGGATGGTCAATGAACTTGAATATGCTGAGAGATGTTTGTTGAAGAACTATCTCAGAACAACTCCTGATATCAAAGAGATCAGAAATTGAAGCCAAGTCGAAGATCTAAAAACTGCTTAAATTCTGAAGTATATACAGACTGAAGCTGATATCAGATCTTAAGGATGGTAAAGCTGAAAGGACTGTAAGTTGTAGTTATCTAGTCAAATTCTCATGCATTTGTACTTAATGTTTTTGACATCATCAAATATCTGTTGAACTTGTATATTATGCTAATTTACAAGTTGGGGGAGATTGTTAGATATATTTGTGATGTCATGGCTAATATGATTTGTGTCTAGTTTTCAGATCTTACTTAACAGGATAAATCAGTACTTAACTGGAAATCAACACTTATACTGAAGACATAACTTAAGATATTAGAACTTAAGTTATCAGAACTTAAGTTATCAGAAGATATTTATCAGGAGATAATATCAGGACTTAAGATGACTTTCAGATAAGGCAGGCGGCTGATTGAAAGGAAAGAAGATCGAGACTGAGACAGAAAGAAATATGCATGAAGAAGGAATTCTATGAAGAATAGAATACTTGGAAGAAAAGATAACTAGTTGATATATTTTAGGAAGCAGAATTGTATTCCATATCAATTAGAACATTATCTTGTAACTGTGTAGTATATAAACACAGACATAGGGTTTACACTAAATGTGGTATCATTATCGAAGTTATTATTCATTGTAACCCTAGCAGTTCTCGTGATAATTTGTTCATCACTGAGAGAGGACAGTTCCATATTGTAACAGAGTTTATTGTGTTGAATAAAATCTGTGTTCTGTTACTTGAGTTCTTATATTCGATTTGATTGTAGTAAATACTGTATTCAACCCCCTTCTATAGTATGTGTGACCTAACAGTAAATTAAATTTTATGTCTAAAGACTAAAATTTAATCTTACGCTAGGTATCTTGTGATGGTGCTGCCAATATTTAAAATTTATCACATTATTGAATATACTAGTTTTGAGCATTTGTCGTATATCTGTTTTCTATTTCAGTTATTTCTAGTGTTAATTCTGCTTCCACTCAGTTGAGCATGATTCCAATGTTGAATGGGACAAACTATGTCACGTGGAAAGAGAATGTTGAGATCGTTCTTGGGTGTATGGATCTCGACCTTGCGCTACGGAAAGAGCAACCAGTTCCCACTACGGATGATCCCAAAATGGATCAAATTGAGAAATAGGAACGCCCTAATCGCATGTGTCTGGCGATCATGAAGTGAACGATTCCAACTGGATTTCGGGGCTCTATTGCTGAGAGCACAAGTGCCATAAAGTTCCTCTCCGAGATTGAGCAATATTTTGCTAAAAATGAGAAAGCGGAAAAGAGTAATCTTCAGTCAAAACTCGTGACCATGAAGTATAAAGGAAAGGGGGACATAAGGGAGTACATCATTGGGATGTCTAATCTTGTTGGTAAACTCAAGGAACTCAAGTTAAAACTTTCAGATGTGTTTCTTGTTCACTTGGTTCTTATTTTTCTGCCTCCTCAGTTTGGACACTTTCTGGTGAGTTATAATACTCAAAAGAAAAATGGACTATTAATGAGCTCATTTCACACTATGTGCAAGAGGAAGAGAGGGTTTTGCGAGAGAAGACTGAGAGTGCTCACTTGGCATCAAGCTTTCATCATAAGAAGACAAAGAGAGGTAATGATATTACAAGTGGAAAACCCAAACATCAGTTGCAAGTGAAGCAGGATAAGGGAACAACCTACTACTTTGGTAAGAAGGCTGAACACATGAAGAAAGAGTGTTCCAGATATGCTACTTGGCGTGTGAAGAAGGGTAAGACTTCTGTCTTTGTTTGTTCTGAAGTTAATTTGGCTTCTGTACCTAAGGATACTTGGTGGGTAGATTCTGGTGCTACTACTCACATAAGCGTATCAATGCAGGGTTGCATGTGGAGCCGACCGCCAATTGATTCAGAAAGATTCTTCTATGTGGGCGATGATAATAAAGTTTCAGTTGAATCTATTGGAACATTTAGATTATTATTAAAAACTGGTGTTTATTTGGATTTATTTGAGACATTTATTGCACCGTCTTTTAGACGGAATCTTATTTCTATTTCCTGTTTGGACAAATATGGCTACACTTGTTCTTTTGGAAATAATAAAATGTGTTTCTCTTTAAATTCAAATGTGGCTCAATACACTATTCCAGGAAAACTAAATATGAATGGTGTTGCTGAGAGGCGAAATCGTACTCTTAAAGATATGCTGAGAAGTATGATAAGTCATTCTTCCTTGCCTGAGTCACTTTGGGGAAATACACTAAATACTACAATTTATATCCTAAACCGGTTTATAACTAAAGCAGTGGCCGAAACTCCTTACAAACTTTGGACTAAGAAAACACTTAGTATTAAGCATTTACATGTTTGGGGTTGTCTAGCTGAGGAAAGACCATATGGGACAAATGAAAAGAAACTGGACTCTAGGACGGTCAGTTGCTATTTTGTTGGGTATCCGAAACATACTCGCGGATTTAAATTTTATAATCCCGCTACTAGAACCTTCTTTGAGACTAATAATGCAATATTTTTTGAGGATGTTGATTTTGGGAGGGAAGATATAGGTAAAAGTATTTTCTTTGAAGAAGATAGTCATGATCCTATTTATGAATCTACCGAGAGCAATGATCAGATTATGATACCTATCATTGTTCAAGGCCCTCCGGTTCAAGACAACACTGAAATTCCCCACGAGGAACCAATTGAGAAAAACAACCTCGTGAATCACAAGAAGTGCCACTAAGGAGATCCACTAGAGAGCGAAAAAGTGCAATTCCAGATGATTATATTTTTTCTAAAAGAACATGAAGATGGAATTGGCATTGGGGAATATAATCCTGTAAATCTTCAACAAGCCATGCAGAGTCCTAACTCTCAAAAGTGGATTGATGTCATGAAAGAAGAGATGCAATCTATGAAATACAATGACGTTTGGGATCTTGTCGTGTTGCCTAAAGGCTCAAAACCTATTGGTTGCAAATGGGTATTTAAAACCAAAAGGGATTCGATTGGTAATTTTGAAAGATATAAGGCTCGTCTAGTCGCTAAAGGATTCACTCAAAAGAAAGGTATCGACTACAATTAGACTTTCTCTCCGGTTTCCACGAAAGACTCATTTAGAATTTTTATGACACTTGTGGCTCATTATGATCTAGAGCTACATCAGATGGACGTCAAGACGGAGTTTCTGAATGGAAACATTGGCGAGACAATTTATATGGTGCAACCAGAAAACTTTGTCATTGGAAATCCAAAGACTGTGGTTTGCAAATTAAAGAAGTCCATATATGATCTCAGACAGGCTTCCCATGAATGGTATCACAAATTTCATCATCTAATCACATCATATGGTTTTGAAGTGAACTAGGTGGAACATTATATATATCACAAGTTAAGTGGGACCAAATTTATCTTTCTTCTCTTATACGTTGATGACATCTTAGTTGCTATTAATGATATAGGCTTATTGCACGATACCAAGAGATTGCTCACTAGTAAATTTGAGATGAAAGACCTTGGTAACGCATCTTTTGTATTAGGAATTCAGATACATCGAGATTGCTCTCGAGGTATTCCTGGATTGTCACAAAAGAGCTATATCGAAAAGATACTGGAAAGGTATGACATGAAAGATTGTGCACCAATGGATACACCCGTGTCTAAGGGAGACAAATTTAGTCTCAAACAGTGTCCCAAGAATGAACTTGAGATAAGGGAAATGCAAAGGATAACATATGCATAGGCAATGTGAAGCCTAATGTATGCTCAAGTTTGTACCGTCCTGACATAGCATTCATTGTTGGAATATTGTGAAGATATTTGAGTAATTCGGGAATGGAGCAATGAAAAGCAATGAAATGAGTTTTACGGTATTTGAAAAAAACAAAAGACTATATGCTCACATACATGAAATTAGATCATCTAGAAAACATTGGATATTCAGATTCTGACTTTAAAGGATACAAAGATGAAAGAAAATCTACTTCGGGCTATATTTATCTATTGGCTGGTGGAGCGATTTCATGGAGGTCTGCCAAACAGACGCTCATAGCTTCATCCACCATGGCTGCAGAATATATAGCATATTTTGTGGCATCCAATCAAGCTTTATGGCTGTGAAACTTTGTCACTGGTTTACGTATCCTTGATGGTGTTGAAAGACCATTAGAGATATTTTGTGATAATAAATCAGCAGTGGAGTATTCAAACAACAATAGGAGCACTACAGATGCAAAACATATAGATATTAAGTTCCTAGTTGTTAAAGAAAAGATTCAGAGTGGACAGATTTCGATAGAACACATTAGCACTAACTCCATGATTGCGGATCCGCTCACTAAGGCGTTAACACCTAAGGTTTTTCACGAGCATAGTGCTCATATGGGTGTTACCTTATGTGATACTTTAGTTGAGTTAGAGTTTGTATTTTGGTGCTTTATGTAATAAATATTGAGTTGTTTATGTTCTGCAGAATATAGTTGATGGAATTTTATTAAATGTCACTCTACTTTTGTTCAATTTTCTTATTGTGGTTTAACATTGAGTTGAGAAAATTAGAATCAATCTCGTTAGAGATTGATTAAGCACTAGTTGGAAATAGACATTATATAGATCACATTGTATGTAATTTTCATGCCACTTATCCATGCATTCATTCATGTCGTTGAATATATTTGTGTGGTGACCATGGAAGGTTTAGTCACGTAAAGTTTGTTTGGAATTCCACCAGGATCTCATGCATATATAGTAGACGGACCGAATTGTTTTGGTAAAATCTAAGTACGATAGATAGAATAAAGTTGCGCACTAAAGTTTTGTATAATTGATTCTGGATTCATATGAAGCCCAAGTGGGAGATTGTTGTTATTATTTTAATAATAATAATTAATTTATGGGCTACATATAAATATATCAATTATATTTTCTATTTATTATATTGGGTTAAATTAAGTGATCAAATAAGAAACCCAATTAGATTTTAAATTATTGTATTGACCTAATAAGTGGATACCTAATACCAGACCCAATTAAATTATAATCAGAGATTTAATTAGGTGGTATATAAAAAGAGTTACAGTCCCTAATATACTTATCTTGTATCCATCTGAGAGAGCTTTTGAAAAACCCTTCGAGTAAGACAATTATCAAGAACATAATACAGATTCAGATACCGTCACAATTATCATCTTATGGATACAGGTACGCTTCCGCCTTCGGTTTAATCTCGATAATTAGATATGATGATTGCGGTACTTATCTCTATTTAGAGAATTACATGTTTATAGAATTATTAGATTCTGTCATTGACATCATAAGTCATGCTACTGTAGGCCCCAGTTGCAGATCCCGGGTTAATAACTCCTCCTGCTTCATGTTTGTAGGATGTGAACTGATGTGAACTGCTGAGTCTGACCTGTAACTAAGATATCTACATCTAATAGCCTCTGGGGCATGGCCAAAATCCGAATCCCCACATGTACTGACCTTTCATTAAACAGAGTGACATCATAATAGTAAATACGGTGATTAACACCATCTCAATGCTTGGCTGGGTTCAGTAACTTTTGAAGACAAAAGAACAAGACACACAAATATTTCTGATAACCACTCTATTTATTTCTGATATGTTTTTCCAACAGTTCATTCATATTACAATGCAAAGGAGCAATCTATTTATAGTCACAAAGAGAAACAACTCCTGACCTTTCACCTACAGAGAAAAACTCTTGGCCTTTCATATTTTTATTAACTTCTAAATTTAAGACCCACTTAAAATAACATAAAACGTTTATTCAACAAAACTCCCCCATAAACATAAATACTTCTTCCATCTATCATGCCAATCATCTTCTTGTATTTGTCAAGAAGTATCTTCGGTAGCGGTTTTGTGAAAATATCCGCAACCTGATCCTGACTTGCTACATGCACCAATTCCACACTTCCTTTGTCCACATGATCGCGAATAAAATGAAAATGAACGTCAATATGTTTACTTCTTTCATGGTTTACAGGGTTCTTTGCCAACTCAATAGCTGATTTATTGTCAACTCGAATCACAGTAGCACCTTGTTGCTTTAGCGCCATCTTGCTTAACAAATTTCTAAGCCATATTGCATGACATACACACCACGATGCTGCCACATATTCAGCTTCACACGTTGAAAGTGTTACGATAGGTTGCTTCTTTGAAGTCCAAGTAAAAGCTGTGTTGCCCAGGAAGAATACATACCCTGATGTACTTTTTCGATCGTCTATGTCTCCACACCAATCACTGTCAGAGTAACCAATTAACTTGTTATTTTCTGCTTTCGAGTAGAACAACCCGAGTGACACTGTCCCTTGGATGTACCGTAGGACCCGTTTTAGCACCTTCCAGTGTGAATAATACGGCTCCTCCATGAATCAACTTAAAATGCCGACACTTAATGAAAGGTCTGGCCTGGTGCATGTGAGATAGCGAAGGCTCCCTGTTAGACTTTGATATATACTCGCATTAACACGTTTTCCTCCATCAAACTTTGAAAGTTTTATACCTGGTTCCATTGGCGTTGACACTGGGTTACATTTTTCCATCTTGCATTTTTTCAAAAACTCTTTTGCATATGTCTCCTGTGACACAAAAATACCTGTCTCTCCTTGTCTAACCTCCAACCCAAGGAAAAACTTCATCAAACCCAAATCTGTCATCTCAAATTCCCGTGTCATCGCGCCCTTAAACTCTTCTATCATCTCATTATTGTTACCCATGAAAATAAGGTCATCAACATAAAGAGCAACAAACATTACATCACCTCCACTCTTCTTTGTATAAAGGGCATGTTCATAGGGACACTGCTTGAACCCATTTTTCTTAAAATATGCATCAATACGAGTATTCCAAGCCCGTGGGGATTGCTTCAACCCGTAGAGCGCCTTTTTCAATTTTAGTACCTTCTTCTCGTCTCCGATTTTTATGTACCCGGGCGGTTGTTCTATGTAGACTTCCTTTTCAAGTACACCATTCAAAAATGCCGATTTGACATCCATTTGAAATATCGACCATTTAAATTGAGCTGCTATGGAAATGAGCAATCGAATTGTCTCCATTCTCACAACAGGAGCAAACACTTCATCGTAATCAACTCCTGCCTTCTGCTTGTATCCTTTCGCAACAAGTCGCGCCTTGTACCGCTCTACCTCACCTTGAGCATTCATCCTTTTCTTGAACACCCATTTCATACCAATGGTCTATTTTCCTTCTGGAAATTCTACTAACTCCCATGTATTATTACGGTCAATCGCTTTAATCTCCTCATCCATGGCAGTTTGCCACCTTTTGTCTCGCACTATCTCTTCAAAACAAACATTTTCAAAATCTGATAAGAGATATATAAGGTGCGCCTCATTTGTTGAATCATACAAATCTTGTAAACTCCGCATTCTGGGTTGTCGTGGCTCATCTTCATCATCACTAGTTTCAGAGTTTACTGGTATACTTGGCGTAAAACCTGTTGATTCTTCAACTTCATTGGTAGCCTCTGTCAAATTATTCCAATCCCACTCACTTGCTTCATTTACTCGCACATCACGACTCACTGTCACTTGTTTGCTTGTTGGGTCAAGTAGCTTGTACCCTTTTGTTTTTTCATCATAACCAATAAAAATATACTTTTTGCTTTTGTCCTCCAGCTTCGTTCTTTGTTGATCCGGTATGTGTGCATATGCCACACTGCCGAACACTTTGAGATGAGAGACAGTTGGCTTTTTTCCATTCCAGGCCTCTTGTGGTGTTTGATCTTTTAACTTCGCATGGGGACATCGATTCTGTACATAGATGGCGCATTTCACTGCTTCTGCCCAGAATTCTTTTGGCATCTTTTTGCTCTTGAGCATTGAATGAACCATGTCGAGAATGGTCCTGTTCTTCCTCTCGGCCACACCGTTTTGTTGAGGAGTATAAGGAGCGGTTAGAAATTTCCTAATACCTTGCTCCTCGCAATATTTCACGAAAGCAATTGAATTGTACTCGCCACCTCTATCAGATTATATAGCTTTAATTTGTCTACCAGTTGCCTTCTCTACCATCACTTTGAATTTTTTAAAAGCCTCGAATGTCTCAAATTTTTCTTTCAGAAAATAAACCCAAGTTTTCCGTGAGAAATCATCGATAAAAGAAATGAAATACCTTCTACCACTGAAAGATACGGGAGTAATTGGTCCACATATGTCGGTATGAATCAGCTCGAGAGGTTGCTTAGCCCAATATTCTGCCTTCTTTTGGAACGGAGTTCTCACATGCTTGCTAAGGACACATTCTTCACAAAAATTTCCTTCGTAGTCCATGTTGGGTAGCCCATGAACCATGTTTTTCTTTGTTAACTCTTTCAGGCCACCGTGATGTAGGTGACCAAAACGGAGATGCCAGAGTGATGCCTTGTCTTCTACATTTACTTGTAAACATTTTTCTCGTATGCTCCTCAAATTCAGTTTATACATCCGATTTCTTTCCATTTCGGCTCGAGCAACCAAACGCCCTTGATTGTCCTTCAAGTGTAATAATCGATCCTTTAAGAAAATTGAGTAACCTTTCTCTGTGAGTTGCCCTAAACTCAAGATGTTGGTCTTGATGTTTGGTACGTAATAAACATCCTGGATTGACCCTATTGAGCCATCCTTTTGTTGGTAACAAACCGTACCTCGGCCTTTTACCTCCACCTTTGATGCATCTCCAAATGACACATGACCGTCTTCAATCTTTTGCATTTCTTTGAATAAGTAATCGTGACCACACATATGATTACTTGCCCCTGAGTCGAGATACCATAGAGAGTCATTGTTGCTACTGATTTTATTTTGAGCCATCAAGAGAAAATCTCCATCATTTTCATCTTCCAAGACTAAGTTGGTTGTTTCTTCCACCCTTTTGTTGACTCTACAATCTTTTATAAAATGGCCCAATTTTCCACAATTATAACATTTGTCAGAGTTGCAATCCTTCGCATAGTGACCATATTTGCAACATTTGTAGCACTCGATGTTGGAAAAATCTGACCGGCCACCTCTTCCTCTACCACGTCCTCTTCCACACCAATTTTGTTGGTTTGACTGTCCTTTCTCCTTATTGTACCCTTCATTACTGCTACCTTGACCACCGCGACCATTTCCACATCTTTCATGTCTTCCACGTCCACATCCTCTACCTCGAATGTTTTGAGAATAGAGTACCTTTTCGTCTTTGATTGAGGCTTTAGTTTGAAGTGTTTGTTCGAGTGTTTCCTCCTTTTTCTTCTTCTTACGCTGCTCGTGTGCCTCGAGAGAACCGGTGAGCTCATCAACCGTGAGAGTTGCTAGGTCCTTTGACTCTTCTATTGCACACACAACATTCTCAAAGTTATCGGTTAATGATCTTAAAATCTTCTCCACAATTTGAGTATCCGTTTATTTTTCACCGTTTCGGTTAAGTTGGTTTGCCACCATCTGTACACGAGTGATATAGTCAGATATACTCTCTGACTCCTTCATCTTCATGCTCTCCAATTCGCCTCGAAGAGTTTGGAGACGCACCTGCTTGACTCGGTCGACACCTTTGAACGCCTTTTCTAAAATGTCCCACGCTTCTTTTGAAGTAGTTGCACCGACAATCTTCTCAAAGCCAGACTCATCAACGGCTCTAAACAAAGTGTATAGTGCCATCTTATCTTTTGATCGCGTCTCTTTCAACGCCTTGTTTTGTGCCGCCGAATAACCTGTGGTGGTTGCTGGTTCTTCGAAACCTTCTTCGACCACCTCCCAAGCATCTTGAGAACTGAGCAGGGCTTTCATTTGAATGCTCCAGTTCTCGTAGTTCGACTTTGTTAGTCGTGGCAGAGGCAATTGACTCGTCACATTCGCCATGGGCTCTGATACCAATTTGAAGACAAAAGAACAAGACACACAAATATTTCTGATAACCACCCTATTATTTCTGATATGTTTTTCCAACAGTTCATTCATATTACAATGCAAAGGAGCAATCTATTTATAGTAACAAAGAGAAACAACTCTTGACCTTTCACCTACAGAGAAAAACTCTTGGCCTTTCATATTTTTATTAACTTCTAAATTTAAGATCCACTTAAAATAACAACGTTTATTTAACAACTTTAACCTTAAACTATGTTCTAACATTCTTTTGAGTCGGCCCTAAATAACTTGGATAAAAGAAGTTTTGAGTGGAGTAAACATTCTGAGCTTATAATAAATATGTAAGGGAACAAGACTTGTTTAGAATGTCAGCACTCAAATATACATGATTGGTAGTGGGTTAGACACCTTAACCATTCTGCTGACAAATACTCAAAAAAAAAAACCATTTGGAGTACACTAATGGAATTAAGGGGTTAGATTCATACCTAATGTCCATGGCATATTCCAATCTTAAACTGACCAATGGTCAGTGTCTTAGTTTCAGGGTAGCGTGTGTCCTCACCGTACTCACCCTTGGTAATATGCAAATGAGAACAAATGGTCCTCAATAACTTAATGGACCGCAATAAAAACCGTAACTATAAAAATAATAACAAGGCACAAGATATTTGTGACAAAAGATAATTAAGAGTAATTAGGACAGAAAAGACAGGTGGGCTTCATTTTACAAATTGGAAGGCATCTCAAAAATAGTAAGATCATGCCTATATCCAAACTGTTCTTTGAGCAACTGCTTTATAGCGATTGTTTGAGCACCACCTGCTCGCTTCCACATCTCCGTATTGGGATACTAATAGGCCGTACAAACTCCAAGCTACCGGATTTCCCCAGTAGTACCAACTCCAATATGTTGGAAGTCTCTGTCATAAGAGAAATAATAATCAGTTACAAGAAAAACAAATACTGAAGTCATTTGAGTATTGAAATCATGGTAAAGCCCCCTGCGAAAACTTGACTTCTAAAATGCCGAGCTAACACTAATTCTACCATTTACCAACAGGTAAAGAGTACATATCAGTGAACAAGCTTTTTCATTTTCCCTAGTCACTTGATTTGAGCTCTGTAGAGACTAACCATGAACATTACAATCTAGATATCTTTTGTAAGAGTCTTAGATATTTTGGCAAAGCTGTATATTTTGTAGTAACGACGTAAACCTCCCAGACTAATCCATGTGAGATGATGACTCATATTGTAGATCCTTCCTTCATGAAGAGTAGTCTAAAATAAAAATCTCAGGCTCAGCCCTTCTCATGTTGGAATGAGGAACGCGTGGACGGTTGTGATGGACCAATGTGTCCCTGAATCCGGACCGTTGGAAGGTTCTAGATCCAGGGCACCTGGACGGAGGGGATGTTGCCATCTGTCCGGGCGTGCTTTATTTATTTGTTGATAGGGCCCTGGGCTCCTCCTACCGGGCTTAAAATAATACGGGCTATCATTTGCCTCCCACTCTCTTATGCGGGTTTCCCGGATGGGGGAGTAAATTTATTTTTTAAAATGCTTAGAAGAAAATTTTTGAGTTTTTCTTTGATTTGTTTCCCCTAACTCCGGGGTCTTATGAATACGAGATTCCGGGGTTGACTTGGTTGTCCTTTGATTTGTGTCCAAGGTGGCGTGCCTTGAACTACTTAGAAGAAAAATTTGGGGGTTTTCTTTGATTTGTTGCTCTCTAACTCCGGGGTCTTATGAATACGAGATTCCGGGGTTGACTTGGTTAGTCTTTAGATTTGTGTCTAAGGTGGGGTGCCCTGAACTACTTAGAAGAAAATTTTGGGGGTTTTCTCTGATTTGTTACCCCTAACTCCGAGGTCTTATGAATATGAGATTCCGAGGTTGACTTGGTTAGTCTTTTATATTATAATCAAAATTTTGGGATAAGGATGGATGGATAAGGATGGGATGTCCTTGATTTGACCGGACCCTTAAAAGTAATTGCGAAAAATCCGGGTTGTCAGTGGTCAGTTGGAATTCCAAACGATTTTTCCAAACATATACATGTTTATATATATATGTTTGTGCGTATTATCTTCGAACGTTCCCCCCTTTTTGTTTCTTAAAAGACGCATCGTGTAATAATTACCGTGAGGTAATTATTGAGAGTGACAACGGGATAATAACTGTTGTGCAGTTATGTTTTTGAGACGAATAAGAAGTGGCCAAATGGCCACGTTGTCTGTTTACTCCAAAAACTATTCGCATTTCCCCCTTTCTCCTCTTCGCCTCTAAATACTTGCACTTTGTTCTTCTCTTTTCTTTTACGCGAACACACAGTCGAGAGCGAAAAACCAGAAATATTTTCTGCAATTCTGCAGATTTTCGAAGCTTTTCTCGTCGAAGCCTCTTCCTTTTCTCCTGCTTTTTGTAAGTCTGATCTTCTCCTCTCTTTTCGCCATTTTTGCTTTGCATGCCTTCGTTTCGTGCAAATTTGCTTCGATACTCTCTAATTTTTATTCGAGTTTTGTAACGAATTTGGTGCTTCGAACTTGAGTTTATGTGATTGTGAGGCTATATAGCGTTTTGGGCAGAACTTAAGTACATAAGGACGTTCAGATAAGGAAGGCAGCTGATTTACAGGAAGAGAAGATCGAGACAAAAATAAGAAGAGATATGCATGAAGAAGGAATTCTATGAAGAATAGAATACTTGGAAGAAAAGATATCTGATTGATATATTTTAGGAAGCAGAATTATATTCCATATCAATTAGCGATTATCTTGTACCTGTGTAGTATATAAACACAGACATAGGATTTACACTATAAGTGTTATCACAATCGAGAAGATTATTCATTGTAACCCTAGCAGCTCTCGTGATATTTGTTCATCACCGAGAGAGGACAGTTCCATACTGTAACAGAGTTTATTATTTTGAATAAAGTTTGTTTTCTGTTACTTGAGTTATTAAAGTTCGATTTGATTGTACTATACACTGTATTCACCCCCCTCTACAGTGTGTGTGACCTAACAAGTGGTATCAGAGCCTATCTGTTAAAACACAAACAGTTTAAGATCCAAAAACAATCATGTCAGAAGTAGAAACTCCAACTAAGCCCACCAAAACTGAAGAACCTCCAAAGACACAAATACATAGCCGATATGAGCCTATTAGAGTTCCCATTCTAAATCCATCTGAATATCCCATATGGAAGGTGAGGATGACCATGTTTCTGGAAGCTACAAATCCAGAATATCTTGATAGGATCAAGGAAGGGCCTCACAAACCAACCAAGCTTGCTGTTGCAGTTGCAGGTGAAGCAGCAAAGTCAATACCAAAGAAAAAGAGTGACTACACTGCTGAAGATATCGCATCAATTGCTAAGGATGCTAAGGTACGACACTTACTGCATAGTGTCATTCATAATGTAATGTCAAACAGGGTAATAAACTGCAAGACTGCAAAGGAGATATGGGATGCCTTGGAAACAAGGTGTCAGGGAACTGATACGATTAAGAAGAACAGGAAGACAATACTCACTCAAGAGTATGAACACTTTGACTCAAAGGCTAATGAGTCATTGACTGATTTATATGATATATTTGTCAAACTCTTGATTGATTTGTCACTGGTTGATAAGGAGTATGATCTTGAAGATTCAAACCTTAAATTCCTGTTGGCTCTTCCTGAAAGCTGGGATTTGAAGGCAACAACAATAAGAGACAACTATAATCTTGATGAAACGACTCTTGATGAAATTTATGGGATGCTCAAGACTCATGAACTTGAGATGGAACAAAGAAGCAAGACGAAAGGAGGAAAGTCAAGGACAGTTGCTCTTAAGGCTGAAGAAGAATCCCCCAAGGCAGCTATCTCAAGGAAAGGCAAGGGTAAAGCTCTTTTCACAAAGTCTGATACTGAGTCATCAAGTTCTGATAATGATTATGACTCAGAATCTGAAAGCTTGCCTGAGACGGATGCTGATAAAGAGATGATGAAGCTGTGTGCTCTTATGGTGAAAGAAATCACAAAGATTGCATACAGGAAGTTCAGGAAGGGAAAGAAGTTTTCCAGGAAAGGCGCAAGTTCTGATAAGAAGAATTTCAGAAAATCTGAGGGCAGAGGAGGAAAGTCTGACAGAGGAAATTATACAAATGTCAAATGCTACAACTATGGTGAGAAAGGCCACATATCTCCTGATTGCAAGAAAGTGAAGAGTGACAAAGGCAAGGCTCTCGTCACAAAGAAGAAAAGCTGGACAGACACCTCAGATTCTGAAAGTGAGGAGAATTATGCCTTGATGGCAAATGCTGATAAGGAAAGTGCTGAAAGCAGTTCTAAAGCTGCTGAATTAAAGGTACCTCAAACTACTTATGCCTTTCATACTGATGATATTAATGAGTTGAGAAGATATCTTAAAACCATGTTTATTAGTTATAGAGATCAAACTTTAACATGTGAAAGATTAACTTCTGAAAATCTTGCTTGTAAAAAGAGGAATGATTATTTAGAAAAGGAGTTAGTCATGTTCCATCAAATTCAGAAAGATAGAGATGATGCTTTCTATGCTAGGGATGAAGTACTTAAAATGAATGAATCTCTAAAAGCTGAGTTAGAAAAGGAAAGAGAGATTATCAGGACTTGGACTAACTCTGGCAGAATAACTCAGAATTTGTTAAGTAGTGAAAACTGGAAAGAGGGCTTAGGTTATGGAGAGGATAATAATGATAAAAGAACTGTAGATATTAAACCTATAGTTGTTAATCAAAAATCTAAGTTAAAACCTGTTAAGTTTGTAGCTGTAAAGTCTGATAATGAGAAATCAGAAGTTAAAAAGGAATTAACTTCTGAAAAACTAAAACAGGAGAAGACAACTGAAGTAAACGTAGGCTTAATGACTAAGAAGCAGCTTAAGCATAAGCTGAAAGATGTTAAGAATGCAAACAAGGTAAAATCACCTAGGAGAAATAGGAATGGATAGGAAGGTGTGAATAAATCAATGATTATAAGTCTGTTCCTGATGCTCCTAGAAAAACATGTCATAACTGTGGAAGTTCTAACCATCTGGCTTCTTTTTGCAGGAAGAATAAGAATATAAACTCCTTACCCTCAAAGTCAGGAGTTAAGAGTCAGTATGTTAGATATAAGCCACAAAATCCTTGTTTTCATTGTGGTAGTTTATGGCATTCCATTTATACTTGTAAGGAATATCATAGTCTGTACTATGATTATTATCAAATAAAACCTTCTTTAAAGAAAGTTATCATTGTTCCTTCTAGTGTAAGTTCTGATTCAAAGTCTGATAGTGTAAATTCTGATAAGAAAAATGTTAACATAAACTCTGATGCAAAATCCGCTACAAATGTTAACAAACTTAATAAGGCCAAAGGATCCAAGCAAGTCTGGGTCCTTAAAACTAATCATTAGTGGTCTTTGTGATTGCAGGGCAACAGGAAAAATATCCTAGTTCTGGACAGTGGATGTTCAGGACATATGACTGGAAATAAAGCCCTGCTATCAGACTTTGTGGAGAAGGCTGACCCAAGTATTTCTGATGGAGATGGCAACATTGGAAAAACATTGGGATATGGCAACATCAATCTTGGGAATGTCATCATTAAGGAAGTAGCTCTGGTCTTATGACTTAAACACAATCTGCTGAGTGTCAATCAAATCTGTGACAGAGGTTATCATGTAGATTTCTTTGAAGAACACTGTGAAGTTGTAAGTAAATGTATAGGCAAAGTTGTTCTGCAAGGATACAGGAGTGGTAACATTTATGAAGCCAAGCTTTCAACAAGTACTGATGGTTCTGCAATCTGTCTGATAAGTAGAGCATCAATTGAAGAAGGCTGGAATTGGCACAAGAAACTCTCTCATTTAAATTTCAACAATATAAATGAACTGGTCAAGAAAGATCTTGTGAGACGACTTCCAAAGTTAGTATTTGCTCCTGATGGTCTTTGTGATTCTTGTCAGAAGGCTAAACAAAGGAAATCTTCATTCAAGAGCAAGACTGTATCATCAATTCTTGAGCCTTATCACCTACTGTATGTTGATCTATTTGCCAGTAAATGTCATGTCTATTGCAAAGAAGAAATATGCTATGGTCATAGTGGATGAGTTCACCAGATACACATGGGTGTATTTCTTGCACACAAAAAGTGAAACTGCATCTATCTTGATTGATCATGTCAGGCAACTGGATAAATTGGTCAAAGATTCTGTGAAGATAATAAGAAGTGATAATGGTACTGAGTTCAAGAATTTGATAATGGAAGAGTTCTGCAAAAACCATGGAATCAACAGGAATTTTCTGCTCCTGGAACTCCACAGCAAAATGGAGTTGTTGAAAGAAAGAATAGAACTCTCATTGAAGCTGCACGTACAATGCTTGATGAAGCAAAGCTTCCAACCTATTTCTGGGCTGAAGTTGTGCAGACTGCTTGTTTTACTCAGAATGCAACACTAATCAACTGATGGATTTTAATCGCAGCGGAGGCATGGTAAAACACTTTTACACATATAAAATCCAAATAAAAGCATATAAATTGTGATTAAAACATATGAATCGATTACTAACCTTTAATAGCGATCCAAAAGCAATGATCGGAGATCCTTAACAGCTGCTCCTCAAACGTGAAGCACTCCACCGGTATCCACCAAGAAAACGACGTTAAGGAGGAGGAGGAGGTGGAGAGAATTAGGTTTTTCTAAAATTTTTGGGTTGGGGTTAGAATAAGAATAGGGTTTATAATAGTATATTTATAGGCAATATTTTCAGCTGAAATTTTCCCATAAAATATTATTATTATTAACCCTTTATTATTCACATTAATAATTAAAACACCTTTTAATTATTAATCCTTTTTCTAAACACTTTAGAAATAATTCTCTCTCTAGATTTAATTTCCAAAAATTAAAATCGTAATTAATAATATTAAGAACTTTTCTTAATTAATTTGTAATCAATTAAATCTCATTTAATCAATTATTAAATTTTCCAATTAATTATTTATTTCATAAATAAATAATTATCAGCCATTATTAATTAATTCCTCCACCATTAAATCATTCTCTTTTTATGGTGTGACCCTGTAGGTTCAATATTAAGCCGGTAGTAGAAATAAATAATAATAAAACTATTTTATCATTATTTATATAAATTCTCTAATTTATTAAATATGATTAATTAATTAATCATATTTATTCTACATCGTGAGGGATACTTCTCAGCATATCGCGACTATCCGGATAATACGAATTCACTGCTTAGAATACCAAGAACCTATTCAGTGAATAGTTACCGTACAATAAACTCCTTCAACCCTACAATGTCCTGATTAAATACAAGGCATGGATCTCGTGTCAAGCCTATCTAATTTAATCACTTGCTTACCATTTACTATGCTTAGTTCTATGTAAATTAGAAACTCCTTTCTAATTTCATTCACTCTGGCCAGAGATTTCTGAACTAGCATAAGTGGATCAGCCTTGAACATTCTCTTCCTTCACTGGAAGGGGTAGATCCTTTATTGATCATACACTATCTTCGTGTACAAATTCCTATACCCAGTAGAGCCCTAATAATTGTCCCTAGAGACTAAGAACTAAACCAAAGCATAGTTCAGTGTACACAAGATGACTATGATGACCTCAAGTCTAAGGATACTTGTACAACTATCACTATATGAACAACTGCTGACATGTGAGTGAACTCCATCAGTTGTTCAGCTGTGCGAGTCATGTTCAGTGAACTTCTTCTATAATAAGCACCTACATACTAACTATAGTGTCACCACACAAATGTCTATGAGAACAGTCATCCTTCATAATGAAGCAAGCATAGTATGTACCGATCTTTACGGATTATTAATTACCAGTTAGTAATCCTATGACCAGGAACTATTTAAGTTTAGAGTTATCATCTTTTAGGTCTCATTATTATGATCTCATCATAATCCATAAAAGCTTTACTATAAACTATGGTATATCTTATTTAAACACTTAAATAGATAGAGCCCGTAATAAAACAAAACAAGTCTTTTATTAATATCAATGAAATCAAAACATATTACATAAAAGTTATTCCTAAATCCTAATACATGATTGGACTTAGGACATATTCCTTTCAATCTCCCACTTGTACTAAATCCAATCACTCTGGTATCTAATACCCATCTAGTCTTTATGATGATCAAAGTGACTTTCATAAAGTAGCTTTGTGAGTGGGTCTGCTATGTTGTTATGTGTGTCAACTCTATTTCAATACAACACAAGAAATGTTATAGCGCTCCCACTAACCCTTTTATAGACACATGGTTCATCTACATTTTTCATAAAACCAAACTCTTTGATTGTCTCATCAAAACGGATGTTCCATCTACGAGAAGCTTGCTTTAAACCACATATGGTTCACAGCAGCTTACGCACTAGGTTTTCATTTCTCTTTGAAAGAAAACCATCTAGCTAATTTCCAGATCTCATAGTCGTAGTAAGCTGCAATCGCAAGCAAAATCCGAACTGATTTTAACAGGGCTACAGGTAAAAGGTTTCATCAAAGTCAATCCATTGCCTTTGTTTGAATCCTTTTGCCACAAGCCTGGCCTTAAAGGTCTCCACCTGGCCATCTGCTCTAATCATTCTTTTGTATCTCGTATACATAGATTTCATGGCACTCTGCCATTTCTCTGAGTCAACACTACTCATAGCCTCATTATAGGTCACAGGGTCGTCATCATCAATGATCAACAACTCATTGTCATTCTCAATGACAAGGCCATATTACCTCTCAGGTTGGCGAGACACTCTCCCTGACCTACGAATGGGCTGTTCCACAGAAGGTTGTTCAGTCAGGACAGGTGTTTCCACTTGATCTGTAATAGTTTATGCTTCTTGAACTTCATCAAGTTCAATTTTGCTCCCACTGTTTCCTTCAAGGATAAACTCTTTTTCCAAGAAGGTAGCATGTCTGGAGACAAACACCCGATGATCGGTGTAAAAGTAATATCCTAAAGTCTCTTTAGGATATCCCATAAAACTATATTTTACGGATCGATATTCCAGCTTATCTGGGTCAACTTACTTGACATAAGCTGGACATCCCCAAATCTTAATGTGTTTAAGACTCGGTTTCCTTTCTTTCCATATCTCATACGGAGTTTGAGGAACAGATTTGGAAGGCACCTTATTCAGTAAATATGCTGAGGTTTCCAATGCATAACCGCATAGGAATACTGGAAGATTTGCATAGCTCATCATGGACCGAACTATGTCTAACAAAGTTCGATTTCTCCTTTCAGATACCAATCTGGAGGCGTCCACTGGGAGACTATACCATTTACTTTGAGATAATCCAAAAACTCTCCATTCAAGTATTCACCACCTCAATCTAATCGAAGAATTATAATACTATGTTTGGTTTATTTCTCCACTTCATACTTATACTCTTTGAACTTTTCAAAGGCTTCAGACTTGTGTTTCATCAAACACATATCCGAATCTAGATCTATTATCCATGAAAGTCATGAAGTATGAAAATCCACCCATGGCTTGCGTAGACATTGGTCCACATACATCTGTGTGTACCATTCCTAGCAAATTTGCAGCCCTCTCTCCATGTCTACTAAATGGAGACTGCAGTGCCACAATGAAGTGAGATTTTCATCATCCCTTTTCTTTTATTAGTTTGTTCAATCTGAAGTAAATTATGTCACATTCATACAGGCCATTATTTAAAGTACCACGTCCATAAAGAATATTATCTCTAAGAATAATATATTCATTATTCTCAATAATAAATGAAAATCCAGCCAAGTCTAACATGGGAATAAAAATAATATTCCTCACAATCGAGGGAACAAAATAACAATTATTTAAAACAATAGTCTTGCCCGTAGGCACATGTAAATGAAATGATTCTACATCTTCAGCAGCAACTCTTGCTCCATTTCCCATCAGTAGAATCACCTCTTCTTCCTCAAGAGTCCTACTTCTCCTTAGTCCCTGCAACAAATTGCAAATATGAGAACCACAGGTGGTATCTAATACCCAAGTAGAAATTTGATTTAATGACATATTCACTTCTATCATGAACATACCTGAATCAGAAGCGGTAGTCTCACTACCCTTCATCTTTTTCAATTCTGCAAGGTAAACCTTGCAGTTCCTCTTCCAGTGCCCCACCTTGTTACAGTGAAAGCAAACAACTTTGCTCTTGGGGTCTTCAGCTTTTGGTGGAACCGGCATTTTCTCACCTACTTTCTTCTTCTTGGAAGGGTTCCTCTTCCTTTTCTTAGGATTGGAACCTTCACCAATTAGAAGAACATAACTCTTCTTAGGGGGGAAATTCAATTCCGCAGTCTTCAACATGTTGTGGAGTTCAGGCAGGCTGACATCCAACTTATTTATGTGAAAGTTCACAATAAACTGCGAGAACGAACTCGGAAGTGATTGCAAGACCAGGTCTTGGCTCAGCTCCCCATCCATGGCAAAACCAAGTTGTCCAAGATGTTCAATCAAATTGATCATCTTAAGTACATGGTCATTCATAGATGATCCCTCAGACATCCTACAACCGAACAGCTCCTTCGATATCTCATATCGAGCTGTCCTCCCTGCCATATCATACAACTCTTGTAGATGCATGAGGATAGTGTGAGCATCCATATGCTCATATTGCTCATGTAGCTCAATGTTCATGGAAGCTAGCATGATGCATTGAGCAACATTTGCATCATCTACCCATTTACGATACACAACATGTTCATCATTATGTGCATCAATAGCAGGTTCAGTAGGCTTAGGTGAGTCAATCACGTATTCCAGCTTCTCAATCCTGAGAACAATTCTCAAGTTTCGAAGCAAGTCAGCATAATTAGGACCAGTCAACTTGTGAGCATCCAGTATGCTCCTGAGTGATAGTGCAGAAGACATAATGTATATTATAAATCTGTAAATGATAAACACATAACAACACTTAGCAAATATTCAATTTCATTTTAAAACACTATATGAATCGGGTCTTTATTCATATGTGGCTCCCACTAGTTTATCTAATTTATTCAACCCCGTACGTGAAAAATTAAGCATTCATAATGCTAGTGGGAATAGGGATCCTACATTCCATTACACAACCCCGGCTGTAGCACGAACCGCCATGTAATGTTCAATAGGCAGACAACTCTTGTCAATTACATCTTATGTTATTCCCTAATCAAACTTTAGCCTCTTGAATAATTGAGTCACGGCTGTGGCACGACAAACTCAATATTCTAAGTCAAGTATAACCCAACATTCCATAAAATTGAATCAGTCCCCAAAGGCCCACGGCTGTGGCACATACCGACCTTTAGATTCTTATTCAATGTACACATCTCTATGTAATAGACAAGTATTTCTTATTTCGAAATCAAAGCCCTCGGCTGTAGCACGAACCGACAATGATTCAAAAATAAGAACTACTTTTCTATCATGTTGGAAGGCTATGACCGACACAAGCCCGTTGTGTCATTGGCCAATTACTACTTGATATTATTTAATTTTAGAGGGATTATATTACGTTACAATCATAATCATATTATAAAGAGATTCTTCCTTTTAAATTAAATATTTCAAATCAATAATCAATAATCAGATGATTCCCAGATCGGGTGGAGCATTGTCAAGATGCGTCACTTAATAACCCTTTCTTACAGATAGAAATCTGTTGTTGACAGAATCATCCTTTCTCTCATATCGAAAATTCATATTCAATTACGTGTTTCATAAACACAAGAATCTCATGATTGTATTCATAATATTATTATTAAGGTTATGAAACAATTTCACTATACTAGGTTGTCTAACAAACGCCTTATGTTCATTTAAGTTCACCTAAATCTATCATCGCATGATAAACTAAGCATATATCACATATATAAACATGAATAAACATCAAGGTAGGCATGTTACATCATCTAGCATATTGGTCTAAGCATTATACATCTCTATGTATCACATGAGGCATTTAAAAGCAATTACAACAGTCAAAAATAGCTTTAAAACACTTTAGGAAATATAAAAAGTTCAAAACTTTTAAGTAAACTAAAATTTGATCACTCCATTAGATCCGTCTAGGAAAAACGAATCCAACGATATTTTGCACGCCCAAAACGGAGTTACGAAACTCCCAAAAAATCAAATTTAATGTCGGCAGTCGGGCTGTAATGCATTATTAGGGCTCTACTGGGTATAGGAATTTGTACACGAAGATAGTGTATGATCAATAAAAGATCTACCCCTTCCAGTCAAGGAAGAGAATGTTCAAGGCTGATCCACTTATGCTAGTTCAGGAATCTCTGGCCAGAGTGAATGAAATTAGAAAGGAGTTTCTAATTTGCATAGAACTAAGCATAGTAAATGGTAAGCAAGTGATTCAATTAGATAGGCTTGACACGAGATCCATGCCTTGTATTTAATCAGGACATTGTAGGGTAGAAGGAGTTTATTGTACGGTAACTATTCACTGAATAGGTTCTTGGTATTCTAAGCAGTGAATTCGTATTATCCGGATAGTCGCGATATGCTGAGAAGTATCCCTCACGATGTAGAATAAATATGATTAATTAATTAATCATATTTAATAAATTAGATAATTTATATAAATAATGAAAAAATAGTTTTATTATTATTTATTTCTACTACCGGCTTAATATTGAACCTACAGGGTCACACCATAAAAAGAGAATGATTTAATGGTGGAGGAATTAATTAATAATGGCTGATAATTATTTATTTATGAAATAAATAATTAATTAGCAAATTTAATAATTGATTAAATGAGATTTAATTGATTACAAATTAATTAAGAAAAGTTCTTAATATTATTAATTAAGATTTTAATTTTTTGAAATTAAATCTAGAGAGAGAATTATTTCTAAAGTGTTTAGAAAAAGGATTAATAATTAAAAGGTGTTTTAATTATTAATGTGAATAATAAAGGGTTAATAATAATAATATTTTATGGAAAAATTTCAGCTGAAAATTTTGCCTATAAATATACTATTATAAACCCTATTTTTATTCTAACCTCAACCCAAAAATTTTAGAAAAACCTAATTCTCTCCACCTCCTCCTCCTTAACGTCATTTTCTTGGTGGATACCGGTGGAGTGCTTCACGTTTGAGGAGCAGCTGCTAAGGATCTCCGATCGGTGCTTTTGGATCACTATTAAAGGTTAGTAATCGATTCATATGTTTTAATCACGATTTATATGCTTTTATTTGGATTTTATATGTGTAAAAGGGTTTTACCATGCCTCCGCTGCGATTAAAATTCATCAATGGTATCAGAGCAGATTACATAAAAAGTTATTCCTAAATCCTAATACATGATTGGACTTAGGACATATTCCTTTCATCAACAAGCATGGAAAGACACCATATGAGATGGTGAAAAAGAAGAAGCCAAATCTGAAGTATTTTAATGTATTTGGATGTAAGTGTTTTGTTCTTAAGACTCATCCTGAACAGCTATCCAAATTTGATCTAAAAGCTGATGAAGGAATCTTTGTTGGATATCCACTTTCCACAGAAGCCTTCAGAGTATATAACTTGAGAACAAGAGTGGTCATGGAATCTATCAATGTCTCTTTTGATGATAAGAAGATTACTGGACTTGAAGATTTCAATGATCATGATCAGCTGAGATTTGAAAATGAAGACTTAAATTCTGATACTGAAAATCCTGACAGTCTAAATCCTGATACTGCAAACTCTGATGGATTAAACTCTGATGTTATTGAAACTCTGGTGACTACGCCAAAGGAAGATGCACCTATGCAGGGGGAGCATACTGAAGATACAACCACGTCTCAAGAAACATCAGAACATACATCTGGCTCCTCAAGTTCTGATTCGTCAAGTTCTGATAAGCCAAGTTCTGATAATTCTGAAAACTTAAATTCTGAAGAATCCAACTCAGAGAGCATAGTTTCAGGGGGAGCGTTAGAAAATGTTGATGAAGATAGCATGTATCATGGGGGAGCATCCAGTTCTAGAGAAAATCTTCCATCTGCAAGGAAGTGGACTAAATCACATACACCTGACTTGATTATTGGAAATCCTGATGCAGGTGTCAGAACTAGAACAACTACTTCAAATGAATGTTTTCACAATTCTTTTCTTTCTCAGACTAAACCAAAGAAAGTGGAAAAAGCTCTTCAAGATGTTGATTGGGTGCAAGCAATGCACGAAGAGTTAAATGAATTTGAAAGAAACAAAGTCTGGACCCTAGTGCCAAACCAAAGAACAGATCTGTTGTTGGTACAAAGTGGGTATTCAGAAACAAAACTGATAGTGATGGTATAATTACAAGAAATAAGGCAAGGTTGGTTGCAAAAGGATATTCCTGTTGGGAACCACAGACTTAGGGTGTTACTACGTTTTACGATAAAGATTACGAAAAGAGGATTATCTTGTTAATGGTTGATTCCACGCTTTTTTATTGTATTCCCAAATCCCCTTGAGCGAAGTGTGGCCTCCATCTTCTCAAGTTATCCTCTCTTCTTGCTCCTTGGTGGCTACAATATGTTTTCACACAATTCCAAGCAAGAAGAGAATAAGAATATATATAGGCTACAATAGGGACCATGGATAATTAGGTTGGGCCTTCTAATTACATCTTGAGCCTAGCCCAATGTAATTAAATATTAATTCAATACACTAAAGAATTAATATTTGCACTACCTTTCCTAATACCGTAATTTAACTAATTTTGTTCCAATATTATTTGCTTATTAAATTCCCCATGTTTAAAATATTATATGTCCATTAATTAAATAAATTACTGATAATTTATTTAATTAATATCTTTTATCCTTGATCATCCACTCAACCTTTATTTAATTATGCCAGAATAAATTCCACCTGCAGGGTTTCACATAATTAAATCTTTTTGAGCTTTCAAGGGGACATCATTAACCCGAATATTATCAGGACATGGATTCCTTCAATAAATAATATCCACCATGTATATAATTCCATCACCCAAAATATAATGATATAATTCAAAAGAATTATTTCATATATAAATCAAATCATGTAAATAATATACACGTGTCAATTACTATTTCCGGATTAAGAACCTAAGCATTAATAATAACATAGAATCTTAGTTCACCTTCTTAATCAGTATTAAGGGAATAATTCTACATTTGATCCTGTTCAATATACACAAAGTATACTATTATTATTTATTAGTCAATATAAACTAATCTAAATAATGCTACAGCCATACCAGTGGATTAACCAACACCACCTGTGCTGTGAACCTTATTATATTATATAACCGTATTTAGCAATCTAATATTCTGTATCCCATTTGATACTAGATTGTTCACAATATATAATATTAGACAACATGTAAACATTCAAATGATTCTCAAATAAACTAGCCAGAAATAAATGTACATACTTCAAATAAATATTTTCAGTATACACTAACAATCTCCCACTTATACTCAAAATATTCTATGTGTACATTAGTGTTTATTTAATCCACTATTACATAAAAATCTATGTGTCCATCCATCTAACTCCTATCGCTTCCACATGCTTGTCAAAAACCTTGGTTGGCAAGCTCTTTGTGAAAGGATCTGCTCGGTTTTCTTCTGATGATATGTGAGCCACAACTATATCCCCTGGCTTTACGATTCCTCGTATGAGATGATACTTACATTCAATATGTTTAGCTGCTTTGTGGTCTCGCGGTTCCTTTGAATTTTCCACAGCACCAGTGTTATCACAATACACCGTCAAGCTCCTAGGCAAATTAGGTACCACATCTAAGTCCAAAAGGAAGTTCCTGAACCATACAGCCTCCTTGGCAGCCTCAGAGGCCGCCACGTATTCGGCCTTCATGGTAGAGTCTGCAATGCATTTCTGCTTTACACTCCTCCATATAACGGCTCCACCTCCCAAAGTAAAAACATATCCCAAGGTTGATTTCCTCTTATCCCTATCTGATTGGAAATCTGAATCAGTATATCCCAAAGGAAATAGATCTGAGGCCTTGTAAGTTAACATATACTCCTTAGTCATTCTCAGGTACTTGAGTATAGTTTTTACTGTACTCCAATGTTCCTGACCTGGGTTCGACTGATATCTACTAACCATTCCTACAGCAAAGCAGATGTCAGGCCTTGTACATAACATATCATACATTAAGCTTCCACATGCTGAAGCATAAGGAACTGCTTTCATGCTCTCAATCTCCTTAGGTGTCGAAGGACACTGCTTCTTAGATAGAGCAACTCCATGCTTAAAAGGTAGAAAACCTTTCTTGGAGTTCTGCATGTTAAAACGAGCTAATACTTCATCAATGTAGGGCTCTTGAGATAAAGCCAACATCCTTTTCTTGCGATCCCTTATAACTTTGATCCCAAGGATGTATGCCGCTTCACCTAAGTCCTTCATGTCAAATTGTTTGAACAACCATGCCTTTACTGATGACAACATCTCAACATTGTTTCCAATGAGTAAAATATCATCTACATATAGTACTAGAAAAACCACTGCATTACCTTCACTTCTCTTATACACACATGATTCGCTTGGACTTTGATCAAATCCATATGACTGGACTGCTTGATCAAAATGAATATTCCAGTCTCTAGAAGCTTGTTTAAGTCCATAAATAAACCTCTTAAGCTTACATACCAGATGCTCTTGGCCTTCCTTAATGAATCCTTTTGGTTGCTGCATATAGATGGTTTCTTCAAGACTTCCATTAAGAAAAGCTGTCTTGACATCCATTTGCCAAATCTCATAATCAAGATGAGCTGCTATAGATAAAAGAATACGGATTGACTTAAGCATGACTACCGGTGAAAAGGTTTCCTCATAATCGATACCTTCTTTCTGAGTATACCCTTTCGCAACAAGTCTTGCTTTCCAGGCTTTCACCTTTTTATCTAATCCCCTCTTTTTCTTGTAGATCCACTTACATCCAATAGGTTTTATACCTTTGGGTGGTTCCACGAGCTCCCAGACCTGATTAGAATACATTGATTCTATCTCAGATTCCATCGCCTTTTGCCAAAGATCTGCATCTTTGTCTTGTGCTGCCTCTTCGTATGTACGGGGATCATCATCATGTTCACCAGAGACCAATCTGAAGACTCACCCAAAAACATGAATCTATCAGGCTGTTGAACAACCCTCCCACTACGACGAGGCACTGGTGCGGTATTAGTGACAGGTTGTACATTATGTTGTGGTTGTTCTACTCTCTAAAAGAGTCTGGTTCCTTCTTTCTGCTACACCGTTCTGCTGGGGTGTGCCTGGTGCAGTTAACTGTGATTCTATCCCATTTTCTGATAAATATTCCCTAAATTCTCCAAGCAAGTATTCGCCACCACGATCTGATCGTAGTGACTTGATACTTTTATTAACTCGCTTCTCCGTATTAGCTTTGTACTCTTTGAACTTATCAAAGCACTCAGACTTATGGTACAACAAATAAACGTACCCATATCTAGAATAATCATCAATGAAAGTGACGAAATATTCATAACCACCTCTTGCTTGGATATTCATGGGTCCACATAAATCAGAGTGAACCAATTCTAACAGTTGTTTGGCTCTATTCCCTTTTGCCTTGAAAGGCCTATTAGTCATTTTACCTTCCAAGCAGGATTCACAAACTGGAAATGGCTCCACTGCCAATGAGCTTAAAGGCCCGTTTACTACCAGTCTTTGAATCCTCCTCAAGTTCATATGACCTAATCTCAAGTGCCAAAGATATGTTTGGTTCAAACTAGAAGGTTCCTTTCTTTTAGTAGAGTTAGAAGATGTGTTGTTCAATTCCCTAAATTGCAGTTGCAGTGCAGGTTGACTAGGATTAATTATATACAAATTGGCTTGCAATGTACCAGAACATATAATTCGTTTATTCATCATAATAGAAACATTACGATCCAAACAAACATTATAACCATCCAAAGTAAGTTTAGAAACCGAAATTAAATTCTTTCTAAAAGAAGGTACATAAAGACAATTGTTCAAAACCAAAATCCTATCAGAACCAAAAGATAAATGAATAACTCCTACTGCAACTACTGCTACTTTCGTAGCATCTCCCATGAACACGTATATATCACCATCTCTAAGCATTCTGGATAGTTGGAACCCCTGCATAGAATTACAAACATGATCAGTGGCTCCTGTATCTACACACCAAGTGCTTATAGATATAGCAGCTATAAATGTTTCTGTAACTAGAGAAAGAGACATACCAGTATTGTTTGTCTTCTTAGGAAGAGGACAATCCTGTTTCCAGTGACCTGACTGTTTGCATCTGAAGCACTTTCCCTTAGGCTTTTTCACACCACCCTGAACTCCCACTGCCTTCACAGCTTTCTGTGTTTGAGCCTTTTTCTTCTTCTTAATACCTTTTGGCTTAGAGGAAGAACCTTTCTCAGCCACATTCACTTGAACACTCTGCTGAAATAATCCTTCAGCTGCCTGAAGTTCTGTCAGCAGTTCCGAAAGACTATACTGCCTCTTGTTCATGTTGTAATTCAAGCGGAACTGCTCAAAACTCTTGGACAAGCTCATAAGGATAATGTCAATCTGGGTTTCCCCGTCAAGTTCAGCACCAAGGATCTCTATCTCATTCAGATGCGACATCATCTTGAGAACATGATCCCTTACAGGTGTGCCTTCAGCCATCTGATTTTTCATTAAAGCCTTCATGGCTACTTGCCTAGCAGCCCTATTCTGATCTCCAAAAAGTTCCTTGAGATTAAAGAGCATATCCGAAGCAGTGGCCATAGACTGATGCTGATGCCGCAAAACACCCGACATTGCTGCCAGAATGTAACATCGCGACATCTCATCAGCCTTAATCCACCATTTATAATACTCTTTCTCATCTTCAGGAGCATCAGCAGCAGGCTGTTCTGGCTTGGGTTCATAAGTGCAAAACTTGTACTCCTCAGCAGTCAACACAATGTCCAAATTTCGTTTCCATTCAATATAGTTAGGTCCGATAAGTTTGTTATCCATAAGTATGGTGAATAGTGGATTAAAACCCATTTTATCCTGAGAATCATGCATAAAAACATCACATAAATAAGGGTGCATTAATTATTAAGATCTATTGATTCCTCTAACAATTATTAAAATTTAATGCACTAACATATAAACACCATAAGCTTCTGGTACGCCACGATGTGTGACATGTATACCACCTAATTTTGTTTAAATGTTACTTCGGTCCTATTACTAAACAATATGCCATGTTGGGGTGGACTATATTATTTTTCATAGCTAAGTGTATACCATCATCAAATCTTAAATTATTCAAAATCTATGGAACTTGGTACGCCACGATGGGTGGCGTGTATACCTTCCAATATTCGTAATTTTGCCTTGAATAGAATACTTCTATTCAATATTCATCAATGGTTTGATTTCCAGGTAGTGGAGGAGTCACATCGGTCTCGCTTAAAACCCACAGCCTTACAAGTTCGATGAACCCGTTTTTGACAAAATCGCCCCAAATCAGAAATAAAGAAAATCCGTATTTATTCCTTTCAAAATTTATTAATTTAAGAAGTTTGTTCTAGTAATTTCTATAACATTCTAGACACCATAAATTACATGCCACGATGGGTGACGTATATATAATTTATATTCGTCTTTATGTTAAATTACCTACAACCAATAATGGAGACCATGGGATTTAATTTCATATTAATTCCCTCTCCCACTTAGAATTTTTTTTATTAAAATTGAGGAATTTTAAAATAAAATGGGGTCCTATGTTGTTATAATTATGTCTAATCATGCATTCAAAATAAAAAAAAAATAATTTTAGCAACATATAACATTTAATTAAAGCAATAAATAAAATTTATGTCTATGTCGTCCTAATTAAGTTAAACATGCAATTTTAAAAGAATTACACACATAATTAACGACACACATAATCAATAAATTAAAGCAATAATTAAAATTTAATGGAAAAATTAAAATAAATTTTCCACTATTATGGCCCTTGAAAAAAAAATCCAGCTCTCAAAAAAAAATCTGCCCCAAGCGCCCCCCAGCAGCCCCAACAGCCCCCAGCAGCCCCAGCAGTCCCAGGTACCGCAACAGCCCCAGTAGCCCCTTCTAATCGCACAGCGGAACAAAAAACTACCGGAATTGATTTCCGATCGCACATAACTATTACAAAATACCCGGAACAATTACAAAAAAAATAGATCTAATACAAAACTAATTTTGTAAAATCTATTCTAACACGATCAACCCTCGTGTAAATTACAACCACGATTAAACCACGTGGAAACCAAAACAAAAATTAACCACGATTAAACCACATGGGATCCAAACACATAATTAAAATATACATTGCCATAATAGTGGATTAACAACCTGCATCAAAACCAATACAAGCAAAACACTATATACATGCATATATAATTATGACATGGAAATTATATCATAAAACGTAGAACCCATTACCAGGCTCTTGATATCAATTGTTGGGAACCACGGACTTAGGGTGTTACTACGTTTTACGATAAAGATTACGAAAAGAGGATTACCTTGTTAATGGTTGATTCCACGCTCTTCTATTGTATTACCAAATTCCCTTGAGCGAAGTGTGGCCTCCGTCTTCTCAAGTTATCCTCTCTTCTTGCTCCTTGGTGGCTACAATATGTTTTCACACAATTCCAAGCAAGAAGAGAATAAGAATATATATAGGCTACAATATGGACCATGGATAATTAGGTTGGGCCTTCTAATTACATCTTGAGCCTAGCCCAATGTAATTAAATATTAATTCAATCCACTAAATAATTAATATTTGCACTACCTTTCCTAATACCGTAATTTAATTAATTCGGTTCCAATATTATTTTCTTATTAAATTCCCCATGTTTAAAATATCATATGTCCATTAATTAAATAAATTACTGATAATTTATTTAATTAATATCTTTTATCCTTGATCATCCACTCAACCTTTATTTAATTATGCCAGAATAAATTCCACCTGCAGGGTTTCACATAATTAAATCTTTTTGAGCTTTCAAGGGGACATCATTAACCCGAATATTATCAGGACATGGATTCCTTCAATAAATAATATCCACCATGTATATAATTCCATCACCAAAAATATAATGATATAATTCAAAAGAATTATTTCATATATAAATTAAAGCATGTAAATAATATACACGTGTCAATTACTATTTCCGGATTAAGAACCTAAGCATTAATAATAACATAAAATCTTAGTTCTCCTTCTTAATCAGTATTAAGGGAACAATTCTAAATTTGATCATGTTCAATATACACAAAGTATACTAGCATTATTTATTAGTCAATATAAATTAATCTAAATAATGCTACATCCATACCAGTGGATTGTCCAACACCACCAGTGTTGTGAACCTTATTATATTATATAACCGTATTTAACAATCTAATATTCTGTATCCCATTTGATACTAGATTGTTCACATTATATAATATTAGACAACATGTAAACATTCAAATGATTCTCAAATAAACTGGCCAGAAATAAATGTACATACTTCAAATAAATATTTTCAGTATACACTAACAATTCCCAAGAGGAGGGAATTGACTATGATGAAACATTTGCACCAGTTGCTAGATTGGAAGCCATAAGGATATTTTTGGCTTATGCTGCTCACAAAAAGTTTATTGTCTTTCAAATAGATGTGAAAAGTGTTTTTCTCAATGGAGAATTGGAGGAGGAAGTATATGTTGAACAACCTCCAGGCTTTGTAGATTCCAAATATCCAGATTATGTCTACAGGCTTGATAAAGCACTCTATGGCCTTAAGCAAGCTCCAAGAGCATGGTATGAGACTTTAGCTCAGTTTCTTCTGGAAAGTGGATTTAACAGAGGAACAATAGACAAAACACTGTTCTACCTCAACCATGGAAAGGACTTACTTCTGGTTCAGATATATGTTGATGATATCATCTTTGGTTCTACATATGACAGACTTTGTAAGAAGTTTGCCAAACTGATGCAGTCAAGATATCAAATGAGTATGATGGGGGAACTTAGCTATTTTCTGGGCCTTCAAGTCAAGCAGAATGAAGAAGGCACTTTTATTTGTCAAACCAAGTACACCAGAAATTTGCTGAAGAAATTTGGAATGCAAGATTGCTCAAGTGCATCCACTCCCATGGCCACTGCAACAAAACTAGATAAGGATACTGTAACACCCCCAGATCCGGGGTCGGAGATTCGGTTTGTCACGAGTTCCATTTCCCTTATCAATACTTAATCTTAACAGTCAACCAACTACTGCGTACTGTGACCCCACAATATACACACACACACACCACAAGTTATAGTCTCAGAGATGAATACCAAAAATAACACAAGTAATTTTATTCCACAAGTATAAGTCATTACACCTCAAAAGGTTTTCTGAATAAATTTACATTTCCTTGCCATTATTACAATTCATAAATATACATAAGTCTGGTACAACAAAAGTTGAAAGCCTAGCCTATTGGTAGTTCCTACCTCAGCTACAACGGCATCAACGCCTACAGGAAACTGCGAAACATTTCCTATCCGCTCACGAATTGGGAGCTTGGTCCTGTTCATCTTGTCTATCTGTTGTTGTGTGATGAAAGAAGAAAGCAAGGGTGAGCAACAAGCCCACCGAAATAATATGTATAATAATTAACAATATATGAGCATTCTCATAGTACTTATGAAAGTCTTGGTCAAGAAGAAATGAACCAAGTTGATATCTTAACGCGACCAAGTCACAAAATATTCAGTATATATATATATATACTTTTCTCAATCTTTGAAATCCTCTAACATGTATAATATACACAGAGTTCCAGTTTATAACTGTATAAAAATATCGTTGCAAGGTGATCTCATATATCTAACCTTGTCTCAACGTTTTTCTGAAAACCTTTGTCATTCATAAGATAATCATTAACTAGATATAAGTTGAAAAGATGAACTTACAAGATACTCCAATATACTTATATCTTTTTCCGAATACTACTTGAACTACCACCGTTCAAGGTATAAATAGTTCATCCCATAGATGAAGCTACACGAAAAAACTTGTATAGAATCAATCTTTGAAATATCATCAAAATGAAATGAAGTTACGAGATACTTCATTTGATGAAAACATCATTTTAAAAACTCGACCCTGCCAACACTCAACAATCGCCCAGCCGTAGCCTTTCTATCGAAGTGCTCTGGGTAGTGTTGCAGAAATATCCAATTGGATGATGAATTCATTACAGGAGTTTGCTGCGCCAGGAAGACCACTCACGATGATCAGTCGCAGTAGTGCAACCCCACCATTTTCTACAGGTAGAGGAGAACAGTCGAATTTACTTGTCAACCGAACACTGGACTCCTAAGGAATGGACCGTCTTAACGGAACTTCCGGGCCATTTGGGCCAATAAATAAGGCTGGGCCGGCGCCACTCGACCACTTATGCCACTCCTAGTTCAGATGAAATCCATGACTCTGAAACGTAAAGCTCATCTCCCCTTTCCCCAAGTAGGAACTTGTTGATAGAACTCCACCAAGAAGTCGCATCTAGTTGGAAAGAAAAACTCACCGATATTTCCCAGGCGATGCCTGTTAATGGATTAACTTATTCCAAGAATTTTACTTCCCGAGTGTTGGGTAAGTAATCAAAAACTCTTTTATCAAAACAGTAACCTTGTTGCGAATATAAAAAAACATCACGAAGCTAGATCCCTCAGATTTTTGAGCGAGTATTTAAGTCTCATTCGAAAGGAAGATCTTAAATTTGAAAACGAGTTTTGGGATCCGCTCTAACTTTTAAAATCATTTTGAAGACTCGAAAATATTTTTAAGAATGTTTGGGGTAATGCTGATTTAATAAAATAAATCAGTCCCGATATATTAGAAAATATCTGAATATTATTATTTAAATAATATCCCCATAAGGATAATCCTTATAAAGAATATTATTTAATAAATAAGCGGAGTCATAAGTCCTCAAATTAATATTCAAAATAATCTTCACTAAATAAAATAAACAGAGTCTTAAGTCCTCGAATGAATATTCAAAATAATATTCATTAAATAAACTAAACGGAGTCATAAGTCCTCGAATGAATATTCAAAATAATATTCATTAAATAAACTAGACGGAGTCATAAGTCCTCGAATGAATATTCAAAATAATATTCATTAAATAAAATAAAGTTATCGAATAAACCTTATTCGATTAATAGTTTTGAAAACTATATCTATACATATATATAAATATATATATATATATATTATACTCGGGAACATCGACTCCCGGTTTAGAAATATGTTCACCTTTGGGTCCCCTATACTAAGGGAATATGCAACTACTGCTTATCTCTAGCATAGGTATTATGCAACTTATAAGCAATTGAATCAACAATTAGATATCAAGATTACGAAACAGACATGCATATATACCATATCAGCATGCTCCAATATAGCGCAAGATTTTCTAATAACATTCATGCACTTATCACAAGATAATGCATATACATATATACATCACAACAACAGTATAACGGGTTGAAAACTTGCCTGAGCGACTAGGGGTGGTAAAAGGCCTGGGACGAGTCTGGCAACCAATAAAAAACATATAAGTTAGATTTAAACCAAAGTCGCTTAAGAATCTATACTTTAACCAATTAGACCCTAACGTTCGCTTTTGCGCTTAACGATTCACTTAAGTCGCCCGAGTACCCTCGGCTCCACCATTTTTAATAAATTAACCATTAAGAATTTTAAGGAGATTCTTTCGCGAGTACTCTTATAACTGCCTAATCCACTTTAAATAATTGTTTCATACTCCAATTAGTCATTTAAAGACCTTAACCAAGGTTTCAAAGTAAGGCGAGGGGTAATGGTTCGTTCGCGAAATGCCGTTACTTAAAACGGTCGTTTCTCCTAAACCGTACATCAGATTTAAGCAAACCACATATAAAAACGAAGCTCGTAATATGAACTATCTAAGAATGGCAATGGTCAGAATCTAACAGTGAGTGCACGGGTCCTGAAGTTAAGAACAAAACAGTTTAAGGAAAATTGGGCATTACAACGGCTATAACTTAGCGATTCCCAAATTTTTACCCAATCAATTCAATATTAAACCACCACCAATCAACACCATTCCACCATCATTCAACCACAAATCAACCATACAACCAAACTTCATCCAAACCCTATTAAATCAGTCCATTACTTTATGTTTTATCCATCTTATTCAATCATAACAAGAGCTACTAACTATACTTAAGGTTCATTAACCACTAACCAAGATTTACAACCCAAACTCATTACAAATCCAACCAAACTCTAAATATACATGAATCATGCTCTCATGAACTATAATCAACAAAACCAAACCTAATACTCAAAGTAAAGCTAGGGTTTGGAGGGGTTATACCTTCCTTGGAGTGATTAAAGTAGCTAGGAAGCCTTAAGAAGCCTTGAGATAGCTTAGGAATGCTTGGATCTTAAAGGAAATCAAAGAAAATAAAGTTAGTAATCTTGAAAACACTATTCATCATCTTCTTCCTTGATTTATTGTAAGAGATTCATGAAGAATTGGAGGCTTAAACTTCTAGGATAGCCATAACTAATCATAAGGAACCTTGGATAATTACCTTGTAATTTAACAAAGCTTGGAGAGCACAAAAAACTTCATATGAAGGAATCTTGTAGCATCATACCAAAACGCAACAAGAAGTCTGGGGAGAAAAATATTTTTAAAAAACCAGAACTGTGAAGCTTTGATTTACTCAATCTTTAGTAGTGCATTAGATCTTACCTTTACTCTCCTTGACCTAGCAAGATAGTTTACAGAAAAAAAGAGCACTTTTATCTTGTACCCACCCAATAGCTAAACCTCAAACTCAGCCAAGCAAACAAAGTCCTGGAACAAATATTTAAAAGGAAGATAAGAGTCTGAGTTTTCCTTTTACCAGATTGTGACACCGATTAAGTCCTGTTTTATACTCTCTAGCAAAGTAAGATCTTTTTAATTCCTGACCATAATACAGCAGGTAGGGAATATCTGCCTTTTAGGTAACCATGGTTTATACACGTAGTTAATTTTTGATGCTCTTCAAGTTAACATAGATATTTTAGTTTTAGTAACAATAAACTTAACAATTATTTTGCCTCAAAGCCGCTATTCATCTCACAACCTCCAACACAGGCCCAACACTACACTTTGAAAATGTTTTCTGGCATTTGACGAATTAAGGTTTATAAAAGGCAGGAATGAGCCAAGACAATCAAGAGTTAACGCAGAATAAAACCCAACGATGAACTTCATCATCAAAGAACAGATTACATGATGAAAAAAGGAAGTTACGAAAAGTAGGTTATTGTCAACTATCCAAACTATTACAAAAGTAGAGTACAACCTACTTCTCCTAGTCTAGTACATAGAACACATATAATGTGTAATGCAAGAACCGCAAATTAAATAAATGGTAAATTGTAGAACACTTTTTATATAAAAAATTTTGAGTAATATTTGTGTTGTTCCCATCTTGATCCTTAAGAAAAAAAATCAGGCCTTGGGGCGACGTCACCTGACTTATTGCCACGTAAAATTGTCCATGAGTAAACACCCCTTTTGGAAAAAAGAGAGCCACATTTTGAAGAGACTGTCCCTGAGCCTTGTTGATGGTCATAACATAGCAAACCTGCATAGACATCTGTTTTCTACATAATTTGACTGGCAACTGTGTCTCAGTTGGACATAATTCCATTCTCAGAATGAAATTTTTGGTGCCCTTAAACTGACCAGCAATGACCTCACACTCAACACACTGATCCAGGAACCAGATGACCTTCATCCTTGTGTCGTTACACAAGCCCAATGTTTGATTTAAGTTACGCATCTGCATAAAAACAACACTGACTTTCAGTTTTAATTTATGAAGGGGAAAACCAGGGATTGTGATAGAGTTCAGGTACTCAGGAGGAAAGGACTCAAGCTGATTAAACACCGAACCAGGGAAATCCTCAACTGTGTCAACACTAAAGTACGATGACAGCTCACCTGAAAGTTTCTCCACAATAAGACTGTTAACACGACCAATCGTTTGATTTGTAGGAGTTAATATTGATCACTCACTCAAGTATTCTGGATCCTGATAATGCTACATAAAATTTGGGAATGTACTTTTCATCATACTTTTAACAGTAATTTTCGAAATTAAGTGGCAAAAGCATTCTGGAACAGAAATATCATCTCCACCTTCACCATCAGCTCTTCTATTTGGTGTCCCCATTTTCCCATAACCTACTTCTAAAACCCACGGTGCAAAATCTATTAAACTCTGTACATCTTCCAAACTATTTCCCATATATAGCCTCATGTTATGCTTAAGCTTGAACACCCTCGCAATCTTCCATAGTTTCGATCTTTTTATAGATGAAGAAACAATTTTACCACGTGATGCTCATGTAATAGCTGGCAGAATGTAGCGGAAATCACCACCAAGGACAACTGTAATACCTCCAAATGGCATATCAAAGTCTACAGCCTTCATGATATCTCTGAGTGATCGATCAACACACTCAAAAGAGTAACTATGTTGCATTAGCGCCTCATCCTAAAAAATCATATTGGTTCGCTTTATCAACTCTGCTTTATTTGATGCATGAGATATCGAGCACATAGAATGCTCATCCAGAACAATAGGAATTTTAAATCTTGAATGCGCGGTCCGACCTCCAGGCATTAGAGTTTCTGTTATCCCAGATGAGGGTACTGGAAGAACTATATCACATCGAGATCTTAGCTTGGCAATAATTGTTCTCCACAAGAAGGTTTTACCACTACCACCACTACCATATACAAAAAACATTCCCCCTTCCCCTGTCAACTGACTGCATGACAACGTTGTAGACCTCCAGCTTCTCAGTGTTACAACGTGAGTAAATCTCCAGAAATTCTCTCTCCATTTCAGCAATATCATAACTTGTCTCCTCAATAATGAGATTATTGAGACCGCAATCCTAATAACTGTGTGGCGGCTGTGGAAATTCAGTGTAATCCTCAAGGGACCTCCCAATTCTTTTTAAAATATTTTGGACCTCTGTAAGGATATAAAAAAAATATATTAAGCCCAAAAAACTGCTATGCACAGTTGTACCTAACATTTCATCGCATAAGTTAAAAAAAACGAAATAACTACCGGCAAGCGCATAAAATTGTTGTTGCTTCTCATTCAGGATTAAATGCAGATTACTTGTTATCTCTCCTTGTTTCTTCACAAGGTCATCAACTATGTCGACCAAGTGAGCATCCACAGAGCATTCAGATCAGTCACCTTGCAGTTAACCAAAATATGCACAAACAACTGACGAATTTGATCGAGAAATCCGGTCTCGGAACACTGGCTCAGAACCTGATGCCATCCATTGTCATCATCAGGAATTTCAAAATCCCTACACGCTTCTTGAAAACTGGCATAAAATTTTCCTTTTACAGTCCTCAACGATTCAAATGAGGTCGCACCGCATACCTTTATCAACAAAAGACGCAAAAACCATATTCCTCCCGAAGTATGATATGAATAAGCCAACCTCCTAATTTTCTTTCCCCTCTTTCTCGGAGCCCAACCCTGTCAGCATCATTCCAGACATAATGCTGGGGTATTTCATCATAAAGATACTGGACAGCATTACTATCGGTCGTATTTAGTGTAAAATATGCTTCCAGATGACTATATTTTACCCTTTCCCTAGAGGCAACCTTTTTTAATGGCTCATTGGCACAAAATGTACATGGTTTTCTACCCTACAAATGAAATGACAGTCGCTCAACTGCAAGGGACCTGTAATGAATATTAAACCCAAACACCCTGTACGCAGCCTTACAGTCATATATGTATCTGCCATCAAAGTATGACTGTATCTCATCCTCATACTCATCCATCCCCTCTCTAACGCTCAACTTTCTTTTCCGCCATCTAATTTGCACCGTCACCCTACCATGAACTTTAAGGAAGTACTTGAAATGGTATTTAAGACTACAAATTTTGATATTAATATGACCTGATATTTGACCAAAAGATCACGATTGTAAGTGTAACGTCTGGAAAATTTACATTTGTACTATATCATATTTATAATAAATTATGTGTGATAATGTGTCATTTATGTGGAATTATCTGTCAAACCCTAATTGCTATGTGTTACGTGCAATCTGTGTCGTCCCGGTATTTTTAAGGTATTTTCCAGGTATTTTATTTTTCATTTATAGATTTCATTTCAAACGTTTTACGACCGAAATCATGATTTTAATGCAGGTATTTCAAATAAAATAATGGGACTTATTTTTAATCAAACGGCTTTAACCATCGCATTATTCTGAACATCTAGGTATTTTATAAATTTTTTCGTTTTGCGAAAAATGACTTTTCCGGGCCCCATTGGGTGTTAAAAACCCCACAAAAATCACATTTTTATTTTTATTAAATTATAGGACTTTTATTTATACCATTTCCCTGTATTTTTGCATTATTCACAATTTTTGGGAAATTTTGGCATATATATTGCATATATAAAATATTTATAAATTAAATTTTAATACTCAAAAATTATAAAATTAGGGGCCTATTAATTTTAAAAGATGTAGAATTAGGGCCTTAATTTTATTTAGGAGTATTAATTTTACTACTATAAATAGCCTAATTTTTATTTAATTAATTATAATTATTAATTAAAAATAAGAAATTAATCAAAATTCTCTGCAAACCGGGTCGGGAAGAACCAGTTCGGGTTGGGAATTCAAGCCGTGATTTTGAACAGATTATAACACCAAAACAAGTGATTCAAGTACCCAAATTGAAGGTTTCGATCAATTCTTTATGTTTCTAGCATCAATTTCATGTTTTGATTCGTAGTTTTTGATTTTCGATTTCTAGGGTTTATACTCGAATTAGGACTTTTTGATTCTAGGGTTATTATGATGTTTTGATGATTGATATAGCTTCCCGATGTTATTTACAATCGATTCATGGTGTTTAATTGAACAAACGATGTCAGGATAATGATTCACGATTATTGGGGTTTATGCTTAATTTTCAAATCATAGCTTCGTGATTTTGGTGAATATTTGGTTCCTGATATGTTAGGGCTTTGATTATACGTGTTCTTAGCTTCGATTTGCACTATAAATCATCGAGTTTCATGTACAAATGAATGATTTCGTATTTTTGGCCGGAATTGATGTCGGTTTGATTTGAGTTAGAGATTACGGGATGTTTTTGGTATGTTTTTGTCGGAGATGAGTTGCTGCAGTCATGTGGAATTGAAACCCAGTAAAAACTGCACCAAACAGTGTTGTTTTTGGCCTGAAATTGGCTCGCCGGAATCTACTCCGGTGGCCGGTTTCTGGAAAAATCCGGTTATGTTCTTCATGACCCGGATTTTAACCCGGTTGACCCGTTTGGTTAACCCGGTTTTGATCTGAAATTGTCAGGGATTGGTTTCTGACAATTGTTTCTGGAAATTAATTTTACAATTTAATTTTATTAATTTTAAAAATCAGTTTTATTTATTTTATAAATTGATTAATTAATTATTTAATTAATTGATTTATATTATAAATAATTCTGAAATATTTTCTAAAAATAAGATTTAAATATTTTCTTAATTATTTATTAATTATTAATTATTTATTAATAATTTAAAAATGATTAATTATTTTGATAATTAATCAAATAATTTTTAATAAATCATAATAAATTCATTTTAATTCCAAAAATTATAGAAAAAATCATTTTTAATTCTGGTTTTTCTTAAACAATTATTTAAAAAAAATTAGGGTTAATAAATTAAAAATGATTATTTATATTGAATAATAAATTGAATTATTTGTGTTTAATTGATGTTAAATGGACCGTTAGACCGATTCGAGCGAAATGAAAGCCCTTTGACTCAGAAAAATGAATTATTTTCATTAAAAATAATATTAAGACCTAATTTATTCTAGAAATTAATTGACTTTGTTATTTTTTTGATTATCAGTTGAGTTGTGTGCCGAGACGAGTCCGAAAAATTCTGAAAAATAGGAAATGAGTCAGATAATGATCAGTTGAGCGATCAGTGAGTCGATTTTGATTCTTAAAAATTATTTTAACTATTAAAAATGATTATGTTCTTATGTGCTTATGTGTATTATGTGGTTAATCGAGTCTTACTTGTCAATATATAATATACGAGTCAGTCATAAGCGCATGGGTAGACAATAGGAATGATGTGAAGTCGATTCAAGACGCAATTAAAGTACGAAATGACTAAATCAGTCTATTTCTCTAACAGAAGCTATGCCATCAAGGCAGGTTGATTCGGTGATAAACAAAGGTGACATAATTGCAGTGAGTCGTGCAGAAGGGAAGTTTTTCCCCTATTCTAATTTAAGAATAGTGATAGTTCTTCAGATTCTTATCACGCTTGCACTCTTTTGATTCTTGTTCATATTTCATTTCGATTCTTGATTTCTCCTTTCCATTTGAATTCATTGTTTAGATTCCAATTGTTACTCACAAATATTGATATATTCTGGTGATTAGAATATATCAAAGCATACCGATTGTTCCGGTTGCTACTCCATGGACTGGATAATGATACTTTTGGGGATTAAGTTTACTTAATCCTAAGGACCGGGACATAACCGGATCCTTGAGATGGGCCATAGTGCCTGGGTGCCCGACGGGATCTATATAGTGGGATATAGATCCGCACTCTATCCTGACTGATCAGCAGGGTATAGATGCGAACTTGTGTCCAGTTTAGTTCGTTTGTACTCGCCAGCAATGGCCTTTGTTCTACTCTCACGAGGTTATATCTTTGGAGATATACCTAGGTTACTGTTTCATTTAAACTGCTTAAACATTGTTTATATTTTGTGGACTTGTTGAGCAATTTTTGGCTCACCCCTTTTTGTTGTTATTCACCTTATTGTTTTCAGTTAAGAAGGAATATGAAACCCATCAGGACTCGAGTGGTAAAGAAGCGGGTCAAGCCACGGGATCCTCTCATACCCAAGGTGTTGATCCCAATCCAGGAAGAAAGCTTTGAGTTGCCCGAACATATGGAGTGTAAATAGTTAGTGTGTGTGTGTTTGAAAAAAGATGAACTTAGTTTAAAACTGGTCAGGAAATGGTTTGTAATAAAGAGAGTTTGTAAGATTTTGAATTTGGTTTGTAATAAAATAGTTAGTGGTTCTTGTTTTCATACTTCAACCTAAAAAGATCATGCTTAGTGTTAAAGGGGTTTAGATTTATTTCTTTATTATTTGTTAATCAGATTGTACAGGTTTGGTTATTAGCTAATAACCTCAAGACTTATACACCGGGTCTGGAGGGCGTTACAGTAAGGAACAACCCATTGGTTATCTAAATCAACTTCCCCTGCCTCATTGTTATTTTTGATTTCCTTCACCTATAAATGTGGAACCCTGACTAGTCAAACGTGGTTGACTCACAGTAGCTACAAAATAAATTATTGTGCGGTGACACAAGGTATTGTGGTTAACCGTGATACAGTAAGAAATAGATAACAAACTCAGGCTGACCTCTTTAGAAAATGCCTTGTGCACTTATATTGTTTAATGCATGGAGATCTTGGCCACTCTTTCCCACAAGGCCCGTGCTGCATGAATTCTATCACTGCAGCATAGCCAATAGGATCCACCGCTTGATCAAGAATTTCCGCAGAAACAAAATTATCAACATTTTCCTGCAAGTCCTGCTTCGAGGCAGGATCCAACCATATCAACATGTGCACATGCGGAAGCCCTCTTTTTTGAAACTCCACTACATACATCACTTCCAGAAAAAAAACACCAATGTCAGCCCAACAAAAATAATATAAGCAGAAATTACTGTCAAAGAATAGTTTAAAACTTTACCCCCTAGACAAGTACCAAAGTAATTTTTTTCTTAATGTCATCAATCAGCTGATTAAGCTTTAACTTGAAGACACGCGCCATCACATTAGGCGAGTTCTATGGAGAGCAGTGGGGTAACAGCTTTATCATTTGAACAACCTCATCCCATAATGGATTTGTAGTCGTTGTAAGAAAAATATCGGGATGTCCTATAAAATGACAAAAAACAAGGGCATCCTGGAAGTTCTTCTGCATATATCTCCGTGATTCCACAAATCCAGAAGAAAGAATAAATTCTTTACCCATATTGGATGACTCAGACTAAACACGTGTCACTGATTGTTTTATATTACTGTATAACTCAGTTGGCAAAGTAGTCTGATTAGTATGAAACCACCACAGTCGAGCTTGCTCAATTGTGGAAAAAGCATCAATAACGTATTGCTGGTAAAGACGACCACCAAGACGTGGTGTCATAGCTACAACTCAAAACTTCACCAATCAACACACGCATAACATCAAAATTTCCTAACATTACACAGTAAACTAAACCCCAAAAAAAACACACCTTGATTTGTGCGCACCTGGAACTTATACGAATAATATTCCTTCATTGTGATCATCTGCTTTTTTTTATCCGACACATTGTTCACCTTGCCAAATGGTATTTTTTTTATGAAAATTTTCATAACCATAAGTAAATAGCAGGGGGTATTGTAAAGCCATGAGCTTAGAATGAATGTCAGATATCATCTCCAATCCTTTAACGCGAGAGTGGATTATAATATCACGAGACCTATCAGTTTCATCCATGCCACTGACCATAATCCCAACCACCTCATTAGAAGGCCCAACATGATTTTCCCGCCCACTCTCAGACTAGGAGACCTTTAGCCTAATTTCCAAATCTACCGTGCTATGTTCCCCAAAATGGTCCCGTGCAGAACAGAATTCATTAACCAACTCATTAGTGTCATCCAACATATCCAATAAACACTGAACAATCTCAGTATCAACCTCACTACCGCTAGTGATATTCACCCATCGCAACCTATTCTCAATTTTGTTTTATGTGTCATAAATATATAGCTGACAAAATCTTGGATCCTCACTATCTTCAGGAATCAACGAACCAAACAGATGGTGATTCTGCCCATTCAGGCGATAAGTGTAAGGTGCGCCACCATTATTCACAGAATGGTCAACTCTGCCCCCAGTCGATGTAAAAGCAAAAAGGCTTTTGTAAAGCCGCATCCCATCCTTGAACCTTCTAGATCTTTTCTGTTGTTATGCAAATGCCAAAGGAGCACAGAAGTTGGCTTCTCTTTGAGGAGCTTGATCAGACCCTTTGGCACAGCAAATTGAGAAAATTGGCTTACCATGTGTAACAGATTTATTGACCCGCTCCTCCTTCTACATCCAAGCCCCACAGTGTTCACACTGAATATTAGGAGGTCCACGACTTAAATATTCCTGGACAATTGCAAAATTATCCTCAAATTTCACAATCCAGGAATCCCTCACATAAAAAACCCAAATATCACAATTCCGGCATCCCTCACAAAAAAAACCAAATTTACTTCGGCAACACATATTTAATATAAAAAAAATCATGACGCTATAACAGAGAAAGCACATATTGAAATTTATAGAAATCTTATATCACGTAAATAATGCAAGACAAATATAATTAATTTACACCAAGATTAATTTACACAAAGACATAACCTGCATAAGTTATCAGTAAACACACAAAAAGACCACTAATAATCCCAATCCATAACGTAACCCAAAATTTGCAAACATTTTTGTCATTGAACTCCGCTAAATTACCAAAATTAAATCCCTAATCAGATTCAGGAAGCCAATAAAAAAATGCCGGAAAGGAAAAATATAAATGATTGAGGACCAATCTCCTACAAAAATAAGGGCAAAAATACACAGAAAGACCACTAATAATCCCAGTCCCCAACGCAATCCAAACTTGTCAATCTTTTTATACAAAGAACCCAAACAGAACATCTCATAGCCATTAAAACACCAACCACAAATCACAGATAATAACAAACTTGAAGAAAGAATGAAAACAAAGGAAAAAAATACAGCTACAACATTACTATACCACGATAAGTTGCAGACGACCCCACTAAATTTTTAGCATTAAATCCGTGATCAGATCCTGGAAGCCAAAAAAAATATGTCAGAAGGGCAAAGATAAAAGATTGAGGATAAATCTCCTGAAAAAATAAGCACAAAAATTAGAACCTACCACCTCATGAGTCACCATCACAATGATATACGGGGCACTCCTCAAAATTTCCACCTGTAGCTGCGGAGTACTCCTCAAAATTTCCACCATTAAATTTTTCGTCGGATTTGGGAAGCAAACAAAAGATTCTCTTAAGGTACAAAGATAATTGCATGAACACCAATCTTCCGCGAAAATATGGCATTTAAGTCTACCTACCGCCACCCGAGTCACCATCACTCTGATTAGTCTCAAAATCCGCTATGTAGGAATACTCTACAGAACAATAAAACAATAGTTTAAGAATACATACCCCGCACAAAAACAGATCAGAAACCGGGGCACAAAACACAGAAAACAAAGATTCACCTATGTCATCAGCAGTAGCCTCCACACTGTGTTCCATTGCACTCCAACGAACATGACCCCCACACGACCTACGCAAGTCCATATGACATCCTGACAAAAAAATAATAGGCAGAAAATGATCTCTGTTAATCGACCACCGTGGCAAGGAACATAATATAAACACTGACTCCACGCCCTAAATGTTAAAATTACCACGACCCAATTCCTCATCACTATCACCGGCCCAAAACTCTAGCTCGCCATCAAAACCTGAAAAGGTCAAGAAAAACAAATTTACAGTGTACATGCACAACATCAACTAACCAACAGATTTTTTGGATCCAAGGCACAGGGAGAAGACAGGCAGAGAACACCAACAAACAAACATAAATTTTTAAGGCAAAGGAAAGATACATACCAGCTGGAGAGACGCCGAACCCTTTACTGGGAACATCGTTCCTGAATGACGGGAAATATACTAGGAGCCGCTTATTCCCTTTATCAATGACTGGTCTCCCATCACCCGGAAGCTTGCCATTCAGCAGAACACCAACATAATCCGGACAGAGCCCCTTCCCGCGATCAACGAGTGGTTTTTTTGATGGGAGCTTAGGCCGTAAACTTGAAAAATCATCCAGCGGCTCCTTCCCTTTATCAGCAGAATGTTTTCCTCAACCCCGAGGAACGATAACCTCGAGAACACAAATATTATCCAAACAGGGCTCCTTCCCCCGACCAACGGGGGGTTGTTTTTAAGAAAGGTCAGCACGAAAACCTGAAAATTGACGGGGCTTCCTCCTCACATCAACACATGGTTTCTTCAAAGAAAGGCTGGCCTGAAAACTTGAAGCCTTCCCCATATCCAGAGGCTGTTTTTCGTGTCCATGGTTTTCTGCCGATAAGCAACACAAAATTTTCACAAAGTTAAGAGGTGACAGCCTAGCACCAAATACAAAAAATAGCTAAAACACGGGAAAACAATACAGAGCAACTATCAATGAGTGAAAGGAGAATAATGCACTCACTAGGAGAAACAATCACGGGCATCAAATTTTGCTGACGACGGAAACAATCACCAGCACGCCTCTTTCTTGACCTGAAATATCCATCAAGCGTATTGCCTGCCAATATATAGGGCCATCTCAATCCTTGAGCACATGCAAACAAATAAAAAATACAATTCCTGGAAAAATAATAATGTATGAACACCAACACAATATATTCACAACACTCACACACTACCTTTTAAGCCGTGGGGCTCAAACCCAAGCTCCACAGATGACTGCCGCGGGTGAAAACCTAAAAGCAGTACATTATCTTAAATAAATAAACAACCAAAGCTCTATTTTAAAACACAGGGATACACAATAATGTGCCAACATAATTTATTCACACCATGCACCCGTTAGACAACAACTTAAGTAGTCGACCACTTACAAATCTTATTTAAAACAGGGTTCTCCCTCAAAGGCCCTGTACATATACCCTCCATAGGAGCAGCAACACCAACACGAAGGCCACCTACCACCCAACAAAAAAATAAAATGAACTGGCAAAAAAATCACAGCAAGAAACAATGAAGAACCATAAAACTTGTAAATAATCTCTGTTAATCGACCAGCATGGCGAGAAACATAATTCAAACACCGACATCACGCCCTAAACGTTAAAATTATCACAGTCCAATGCCTCATCACTATCATTGGCCCCAACCTCTGGCTCACCAACAAAACCTGAAAAGCTCAACAAAATAAATATACAGTGCACATCCACAACAACAACTAACCCACAGGTTTTTTGGAGCCAGGGCATATGGAGAAAGCAGACAGATAACACCAACAAATAAAATCAAATTTTTAAGGCAAAGGAAAGATACATATCAGCTAGAGAGAAGTCAAACCCTTTACTGATAACATCGTTCCCGAATGCCGAGCAATATTCTTGCAGTGGCTTCTTCCCTTTATCAATAGCTGGTCTCCCATCACCCCGAAGCTTGGAATTCGGTAAAACACCAACATAATCCGGACAGAGCCCCTTCCCGCGGTCAACGAGCGTTTGTTTCGAAGGGAGCTTAGGTCGTAAACTTGAAAAAGTTCCAGCGGCCCCTTCCCTTTATGAACGGGCTATTTTACTCGACCCCGAGGAACGGTAACCTCGGGAACACAAATATTATCTAGACACGGCTCCTTCCCCCGATCAACGAGTGGTTGTTTTGAAGAAAGGTCAGCATGAAAACCTCAAAATTAACGGGGCTTCCTCCCCATGGCAACGCGTGGATTCCTCGAAGGAGTAGCAACACCAACATGAAGCCCACCTACCACCCAACAAAATAAAAAAATAAACAGGCGCAAATTCCGCAGCCACAAATAATCAAGAACCACCAAATTTGTTTCCACATTTTCTAAAGGTGGAACAGCCACACAATAATGCGCTAGCATAATTTATTCAACAACAATAATGCACCAACATAATTTATCCAACAAAGGCCTAACAGACGCCCAATTTTTTTGGTCCCATGAAAGAGGCCTAACTCCAAACACACAAAAAATAACAAAACAGAACACAGACAGAACACACCAGCAACAACAAAATAACAAAATATAGCCTCCCAAAATTTCTTGCATAAATAAATACATTTTTTCCACAAATAAAAACCCCGAAGAAAACAAAACACTTCAAGCTCACAAGCAAGAGAACAATCCACAGAAGAAAACACAGATAAAAACAAAACACTTCAACCTCACAAGCAAAAGAACAAAAAAAAATAGACACAACACACAGACCCAAGAACAAAAACAAATCAGACACAACACACACAAATGAAAACACAGACAAAAAAAACAAGATAAACCAAAAAAAGCGCACACCAAATACACACATAGAAGATCTATATAATTAACACAAAAGAGACACATAAATGCCAACAAACAAAAGGATGGCCACGAAACAAAACACAACCCAGAACCAGAAGAAATAGATACGGCAGGAACCAGCAAATGCAAGAAAGAAGCAAACCCAGAAAAACAGATGAACCAACAATTAGAGTAGAAACACAGACCCAAAACAATGAAAAATGGGAAAGCATCAAAAGTAGAACAGCCTCCCAAATGATCCACCCCCTACACGTGCAGAGGAAACACAGATGGACAACCTCCAGCTTCCACAGCCACACAAATCTTCAAGCGACCAGACTGTAGCAGAGAATCGAGCAGAACTGTAGTGGGAGCAACTGGGATGAACAGGAAGGAGGAAATTGAGTTGCAAACAGTGGCGGGAGCGAGGGGTAGGAGGAAAGGGAAGGAGGAGAAGGAAATAGCAGTAAAATTAGTTAAAACAGGAGGGCAACTTCATCTTTTCACTTCTATTAAGCCTTCAGGCTTTATTAATTATATAGATATTAACCGAGAAAACCTGGATAATATAAAAGACAATTAAAACTAAATAGATTAAGTAAAAAATTGAAAATAAAGATAAAACTTATAAAAACAAGACACGAATTGTTGTACAAAAGATAAAAATATGTATAAGAGTATGTTAGGTCACACACACTGTAGAGGGGGTGAATACAGTGTATAATACAATCAAATCGAACTTTAAAATCTTAAGTAACAGAAAACAAACTTTATTGAAATAATAAACTCTGTTACAGTATGGAACTGTTACCTCTCAGTGATGAACAAATATTACGAGAGCTGCTAGGGTTACAATGAATAATCTTCTCGAATATGATAACACTTATAGTGTAAACCCTATGTCTGTGTTTATATACTACACAGTTACAAGATAATCGCTAATTGATATGGAATATAATTCTGCTTCCTAAAATATATCAATCAGATATCTTTTCTTCCAAGTATTCCATTCTTCACGGAACTCCTTCTTCATGCATATCTCTTCTTATGTTTATCTTGATCTTCTTTCCTTTAATCAACTACTGTCCTTATCTGATCATCCTTCAGCACTTAAGTTCTGATATCTAACTTCTGATGATTATCTCCTGATAATATAAGTACGGATATCCTTAAGTCCTGACTTCCAGTATAAGTATTGATCAATGGTTAAGTACTGATTTGTCCTATTAAGTAAGATCTGAAATCTAAACATAAATTTTATTAGCCATGACATTATCAAATATATCTAACAATCTCCCCCAACTTGTAAATTAACATAATATACAAGTTTAACAGATATTTGATGATGTCAAAAACATTAAGTACAAATGCATGAGAATTAGACTAGATAACTACAACTTACAGTCCTTAAAGCTTTACGAATATTCAACTTCTGATAACAACTTCAATCTGTACAAATATCAGAATTTAAGCAGTTGTAGATCTTTGACTTGGCTTCATCATCTGATCTCTCTGATGTCAGGAGTTGTTCTGAGATAATTCTTCAACAAATATCTCTCAGCATATCTAAGTTCATCAATCATTCTCCTTTTGGCATCTTTAAGCTCTGCAGTATCTTCACCTATTTGGAAGATTGCAGCTCTGAGATCATTGATCTTTGCTTTTCTTATATCCTGATCCAGTCTGATCAAATAAGCTTTATCAGACTCAAGATTGAATTCAACAGCCCTGTACCCCAAAAAGGTAGTTATAATCTTAGCAGTGTTGGGCTTCATTTCAACTATATCACCATTGTGATCTCTGTACTTTGGAACGTATGTGCTGTCAGACTAACAGAATAAAGCCTTTTCTATCTCTGAATCTGTTCTTTCAAATAGTTTGCAACAGTTCCTGTTATTCTGTCATCCACTCGAAGTAAGAATAGTACATGCTCCAATTCTTCAAAATACTTCAATGGAATGGTATTTTATCTTATATGATAAACCCTACCATCTGTCATGAAATATAACAAGATGTATTCTTTCAAGTAGGTATGTTAAACCATCTATACAGATTCCAGTTGATTCAATCTCTCAGGAGTTGCTCTAATACCTGGTTCACTCAAGGAAGTTGGATCATTGGTAGTGTTATGTATTCTTCTTATATCAGCACTTCCCAATCCAGTTTTATCTCTTGCTTCCTTTCCAGTAACTACTCTTGCTTGAAAACCACTTGCAGTAGTCTTCAAAGGTTGAGTCTGTTTTGCTTTAGTGAATCCTGGTAAGAGTGTCTTTGGTCTATCTTCTGATATCAAGTTAACTTGAGCTATGTCAGAGGTTACTTGCTTCTTCTGAATATCAGAACTTACAATTTCTTGACTCTGAACAACTTGAGCCATGTCAGAGGTTGTTTTAAGAACTTTTCTTGAAGTCAGAGCAATATTATCTTTTTTATCAGTAATTTCTTCATCCTCAGGAGGCACATAAACCTTGATAGGTTCACCAACCTTTTCTTTACCCTTGTATCTTGGATCTATCTACGGTTGTGATCTAGTGAATGTTGCTTCAGTATGTGTCCTTTCTTTGATCACAATGCCTTTAAGTTTTGGAAGTGGCTTTTTACCAGAAGCTTCAGATTTAGATGTGACTTTCTCTGATTTAAGCCTGGCTTCTTCTTCCATTAAACTTTCCAAGTCCATTCCTGGATTTTCCTGAAGAAATAACTGTCTTGACATTTCCTCATCAAGATCTAAAAGTTCATCAGAACTTATCCTTTTACCAGCAGCAGAACTTATTCTTTTCCCAGTATCAGAACTTGTCCTGTGACTTGTGATTTCAGCTTTTCTTGATGTGAATCTTCTACCTTGACTATGACCTCTACCCATTCCATGGTTTCCTTGATCATCTTTTTCATCATCCTTCCATGTCAGTGTCTTGTCAGTCTTGCATTTGGACTTAATTACTTTCTCCCCCTTTTTGGCATCAACAGGTAGTAGAAGAGAGATAAGCAATTCCACTGAGGATTGGATTTCAGTCAGTTGTGATTGCTGAGAAGCTTGATTTTTCAGAATATCATCAATCTAAGCTTGTTGATGATCTTGAGTCTTCTCAATATAAGCAATCCTGTCAAAGGTAGGTTGGAAGAACTTTTTCTTATCAATTTTCCAAACTTGTTCCTGTTTGATAAATTCTTCCTGAATCTTGTGTAGCTCTGCATGAGTAGTTGAGTGAAGACCTTGTAGATGTTTAGTACTCAATGCAGTGACTCTAAGCTGGGTTTTGAAATCATTAGAATTTAACATTTCATCAGCTTTAGTCAAGTGCTCAGCAAGATGCTTTTCAGTTGGAACACATGAAACTGAGTTCCATTCCTTAGTCCACTCCTGTCCTGCAGGAGTTTCACTCCAAGGTACTGGTGCTTCTCTGGTAACAAACTTCTTAACCAGTTCAGACTTTAAAATAGTCTGTTGAGGAGCATGTCCTGAAGGGCCTGCTGCATCAGCATCTGCAGTTGGAGCAGCATCACCAGTATCTCCATCATTTGCAGCATCAGAACTTAAAGAATCAGTATCTTCTGCTAAAACAATAGTGTGAGTAGCAATGGAGGCTTCAGCATCCTCTAATTGCTGATCTGGTTCTAAGTTCTGATCAACAGCCATATCCTGATGCTCACCTAAAGTCTGATCATTAGCATCTTGATGCAGAGAAGGTGTTGTAGATAACTCTGGAGTTTGAACAGCATCAGGAGCAGGTGTTATTGAAGGATTAGTTGCTGTTGGAGCTTCTAAGAGAATTACTTCAGGCACAACTAAATTTTGAACATCAATATCAGCACTTGTGCCTGGATGAACAGGAGACACAGAAGGTGTGTTAGCCTTTTCAGAAACAGCTTCCTTAGATGTAGTTGATGGAGAAGAAGTAACTGGAGCAAATTCCTTGTCTTGTGAGATCAGAGATTCTGGATCCCCTTCCTTAGCTACTTCCTCTTCATCATCTGAAACTGGCCTGTGTGCCCTCTGTTTCTTGTATCTCTTTGTTGATTTGGATTCCTTGGGAGTTTCAGGAACTGTCATTCTTCTAAGCCTCTTGAGAAGCCTAGCTCCCCCAATTCTAGAATCCCTCTGAGAAGTCTGAGAAGTCTCTTTCTCAGCTTCACTTTCAACAGGTTCTGAAGAAGGAACATGTTCCTCAGTATCAGATTCAACTCTCAAGACAAACTTCCTTTTCTTCTGAAGTGTTTTAGGAACATTCTTTTTCTTCTTAGATTTAGAAGAAGAAGATTTCACAGTAGATGTTGAGGGATGATGTTCTGATGGTTGAACATCAGGAAAAAGTGCAGTGTACTTAACAGGGTCATAGGTGATTAAGGCTTGTTTGACAGATAAAGGTATTAAGAGGGGTCTTAACACAGCCTTCTTATTATCAGTAGATAATAAGTCAGTGAAAGCTTGTTTAGCAATTCTGAAGGATGTAATTAAATCACCAAAAATTGGGGCTGATAACAACAGAACTTATAAATAAGCTGACAGAATCTGGCAAAATATACAGTATTTCGATCTTCTGTCATCCTATTCCCAATAAAACCTAAGACAGCACTTGCATAATCAAAATCAATTTGAACTTAACAATCATCAAAACATAATTTCTTAACTCGAAAAAGGAATGCCTATCTGAGTAAATCCTCATACAAGTTCTGAGTTATACTCTTCTGAACTTAATCGTCAGAATATGCAACCAGAACTTGTCCTCAGAGTTAGTGCAAAATGACACAATGAGTGTTTATCTAAAACAACATAGACCACCACAGTAATTTTCATCATTCAGATGGAGTGATTAGTGTGTGCATTAAGCTAAATTTCAGACAAGGAGTAAAGTCTGATTCACTTCAGTATATCTTAGAAATAAGGCATAACTAAAATTTTGCTAAAGAGCTGTCATTATCTTGAAACCTACGGATGAATGAGTTCATGCTTGAGTCCACCTCAACTGTTTTGTGCTAATTTTATGCATCTTTTTAAATTCTATTTTACAGTGGCTTCTCAGTGTAAGTGAGTCACAACTGCTTATCAGAATTTATGCTATTATCAGAGTATTTCTCCAGTAATCATAGAGTGTGAAAAGTCACCAAGAAAATATTTTGCTTTTCTAATGCATATTTACTTAATACCAGCAATGCACTTGGGTAGTCCCTTCCACATTTTTACTCTAGATCTCAAAGGAGTACCTGATTTTATTCTTTGATCTTTTTGCTTTTTCTTTTGAGAATTGAGGTTTATCAGCACTTAGTACATTCAGCAGATTTACTAGTATCAGAACTTAACAGATGAGTAGCATTATTTTAATTTGTGACTTAGTAATAAGATAAACAAAGTAAACTCAACTAAGCTCAATTATCAGAATTTGCTTGTGTCATAAGATTTCCACAGAAATAATTACTTCTTACATGGGATCATTTGTTTATTGAAGACTACTAGGTCAGTATCTAGCACAGTTATCCTCATAGGATTGAATAGTTACTTAAATAGACATATCACTTATCAGAGTTTAGAAACATATATCAGACAACAATCAGTACTTGAACGCATATTTCAATTAATCACAGAATACACAAAGTGATTACATTCTGTAAATACTGATCAGAAAGTCTAATGAAACAGAACAAAACTAGACAGATTTAGAAAAAGAACCTGAAACCATTCCAAGTTCATTTACCAATCTTGTAAAAGTGGCTTCACACAGTGGTTTTGTGAAGATATCTGCTAGTTGTTGATCTGTTGGAACAAAGTGCAATTCCACTGTACCTTCATCCACATGTTCCCTTATGAAGTGGTACCTGATGCTGATGTGCTTTGTCATAGAGTGTTGAACTGGATTACTAGTCATAGCAATAGCACTTTGATTATCACAGTAAATAGGGATTTTGAAATATGTTAACCCATAATCCAGTAACTGATTCTTCATCCAAAGAATCTGTGCACAACAGCTTTCTGCAGCAATATACTCTGCTTCTGCAGTTGATGTGGAAATTGACTTTTGTTTCTTGCTGAATCAAGAAACCAATCTGCCTCCAAGAAATTGGTAGCTTCCACTTGTGCTTTTCCTGTCAATTTTGCAACCTGCAAAATCTGCATCTGAGTAACCTATTAGTTTAAAATCTGATTCTCTAGGATACCACAATCCCAGATCAGCTGTTCCTTTAAGATACTTAAAAATTCTTTTCACAGCTGTTAAGTGAGGTTCTCTTGGATCTGCTTGAAATCTTGCACAAAGACAGGTAGCATACATGATATCAGGTCTACTAGCAGTTAGATAGAGTAGAGAGCCAATCATACCTCTGTAATCAGTAATATCTACTGATTTACCAGTATCCTTATCCAGTTTTGTTGCAGTGGCCATGGGAGTGGATGCACTTGAACAATCTTGCATTCCGAATTTCTTTAGCAAGTTTCTGGTGTACTTAATTTGACAAATAAAAGTGCCTTCTTCATTCTGCTTGACTTGAAGGCCCAGAAAATAGCTAAGTTCCCCCATCATACTCATCTGATATCTTGACTGCATCAGTTTGGCAAACTTCTTGCAAAGTCTGTCATTTGTAGACCCAAAAATGATATCAACAACATAAATCTGGACGAGAAGTAAGTCCTTTCCATGGTTGAGGTAGAACAGTGTTTTGTCTATTGTTCCTCTGTTGAATCCACTTTCCAGAAGAAACTGAGCTAAAGTCTCATACCATGCTCTAGGAGCTTGCTTAAGTCCATAAAGTGCTTTATCAAGCCTGTAGACATAATCTGGATGTTTGGAATCTACAAAACCTAGAGGTTGTTCAACATATACTTCATCCTCCAATTCTCCATTGAGAAAAGCACTTTTCACATCCATTTGAAAGACAGTAAACTTTTTGTGAGCAGCATAAGCCAAAAATATCCTTATGGCTTCTAACCTAGCAACTGGTGCAAATGTTTCATCATAGTCAATTCCCTCCTGTTGAGAATATCCTTTTACAACCAGCCTTGCCTTATTCCTTGTAATTATGCCATCACTGTCAGTTTTGTTTCTGAATACCCACTTTGTACCAACAACAGATCTATTCTTTGGTCTTGGCACTAGGGTCCAGACTTTGTTACTTTCAAATTCATTTAACTCTTCATGCATTGCTTGCACCCAATCAGCATCTTGAAGAGCTTCTTCCACTTTCTTTGGCTCAGTCTGAGAGAGAAAAGAATTGTAAAGACATTCATTTGAAGTACCTGTTCTAGTTCTGACACCTGCATTAGGATTTCCAATTATCAAATCAGGTGTATGTGACTTTGTCCACTTCTTTGCAGATGGAAGGTTTTCTCTTGAACTGGATGCTCCCCCATGATCCATGCTGTCTTCATTTTCATTTTCTGATGCTCCCCTTGAAACTATGCTCTCTGAGTTGGATTCTTCATAATTTAGATTTTCAGCACTATCAGAACTTTGCTTATCAGAACTTAACGAATCAGAACTTGAAGAGCCAGATGTATGTTCTGATGTTTCTTGAGATGTGGTAGGATCTTGAGTATGCTCCCCCTGCATTGGTGCATCTTCCTTTGACGTAGTCACCACAATTTCAATAACATCAGGGTTTAATCCATCATAGTTTACAGTATCAGGACTTAGACTGTCAGGTTTTTCAGTATCAGAATTTGAGTCTTCATTTTCAAACCTCAGCTGATCATGATCAATGAAATCTTCAAGACCAGTAATCTTCTTGTCATCAAAAGAGACATTGATAGATTCCATGACCACTTTTGTTCTCAAATTATAGACTCTGAAGGCTTTTGTGGAAAGTGGATATCCAACAAAGATTCCTTCATCAGCTTTTAGGTCAAACTTGAATAGCTGTTCAGGATGAGTCTTGAGAACAAAACACTTGCATCCAAATACATGAAAGTACTTCAGATTTGGCTTCTTTTTCTTCACCATCTCATATGGTGTTTTTCCATGCTTGTTAATGATTGTTGCATTTTGAGTAAAACAAGCAGTCTGCACAGCTTCAGCCCAGAAATAGGTTGGAAGCTTTACTTCTTCAAGCATTGTACGTGCAGCTTCAATGAGAGTTCTATTCTTCCTTTCAACAACTCCATTTTGCTGTGGAGTTCCAGGAGCAGAAAATTTCTGCTTTATTCCATGGTTTTTGCAGAACTCTTCCATCATCAAATTCTTGAACTCAGTGCCATTATCACTCCTTAAGATTTTCACAGAATCTTTGACCAATTTATCCAGATGTTTGACATGATCAATCAAGATAGATGCAGTTTCACTTTTTGTGTGCAAGAAATACACCCATGTGTATCTGGTGAACTCATCCACTATGACCAACACATATTTCTTCTTTGTAATAGACATGACATTCACTGGACCAAATAGATCAACATGTAGTAGATGATAAGGCTCAAGAATTGATGATTCAGTCTTGCTCTTGAATGAAGATTTTCTTTGTTTGGCCTTCTGACAGGAATCACAAAGGCCATACTTGGCTTCAAGGACCATCAGTACTTGTTGAAAGCTTAGCTTCATAAATGTTACCAGGCCTGTATCCTTTCAGAACAACTTTGCCTTTAAATTTACTCACAATTTCACAGTGTTCTTCAAAGAAATCAACATGATAACCTCTGTCACAGATTTGACTTATACTCAGCAGATTGTGTTTAAGTCCTGAGACAAGAGTTACATCTTTAATTATGACATTCCCAAGATTGATATTTCCATATCCCGATATTTTTCCAATGTTGCCATCTCCATAGGAAACACTTGGGCCAGCTTTCTCCACAAAGTCTGATAGCAGGGCCTTATTTCCAGTCATATGTCTGGAACATCCACTGTCCAGAACTAGAATATTTTTCCTGTTGCCCTGCAATCACAAAGACCACTAATTATTAGTTTTAAGGACCCAGACTTGCTTGGATCCTTTGGTCTTATTAAGTTTGTTAACATTTGCAGCGGATTTAACATCAGAGTTTATGTTAACATTTTTCTTGTCAGAACTTACATTATCAGACTTTGTATCAGAATTTACACTAGAAGGAACAATGGAAACTTTCTTCAAAGAAGGTTTTATTTGATAATAATCATAGTACAAACTATGATATTCCTTACAAGTATAAATGGAATGCCATAAACTACCACAATGAAAACAAGGATTTTGTGGTTTGTATCTAACAGATTGACTCTTAACTCCTGATTTTGAAGGTAAGGAGTTAATATTCTTATTCTTCCTGCAAAAAGAAGCCAGATGATTAGAACTTCCACAGTTATGACATATTTTCCTAGGAGCATCAGGAACAGGTTTATAATCATTGCTTTTATTCACACCTTCCTTTCCATTCCTATTTTTCCTAGGTGATTTTACCTTGTTTGCATTCTTAAGATCTTTCAGCTTATGCTTAAGCTGCTTCTTTGTCATTAAGCCTATGTTTACTTCAGCTGTCTTTTCCTGTTTTAGTTTTTCAGAAGTTAATTCCTCTTTAACTTCTGATTTCTCATTTTCAGACTTTACAGTTACAAACTTAACAGGTTTTAACTTTGGCTTTTGCTTAACAACAGGCTTAATTTCTTCAGTTCCTTTATCATTCTTATCCTCTCCATAACCTAAGCCCTCTTTCCAGTTTCCACTACTTAGCAAATTTTGAGTTGTTTTGCCAGAATTAGTCCAAGTCCTGATAATCTCTCTTTCCTTTTCTAACTCAGTTTTTAGAGATTCATTCATTTTTAGCACTTCATCCCTAACATAGAAAGCATCATCTCTATCCTTCTGAGTTTGATGAAACATGACTGACTCTTTTTCTAAGAAATCATTTCTTTTCTTAAAAGCAAGATTTTCAGAAGTTAATCTTTCACATGTTAAAGTTTGATCTCTATAACTAACAAACATGGTTTTAAGATATCTTCTCAACTCATTAATATCATCAGTATGAAAAGCATAAGTAGTCTGAGGTACCTTTGTTTCAGTTCAGAACTGCTCTCAGCACTTTCTTTATCAGCATTTGCCATCAATGCATAGTTCTCCTCACTTTCAGAGTCTGAGGTGTCTGTCCGGCTTTTCTGCTTTGTGACAAGAGCCTTGCCTTTGTCACCCTTTACCTTCTTGCAATCAGGAGATATGTGGCCTTTCTCACCACAGTTATAGCATTTAACATTGGTATAATCTCCTCTATCATACTTTCCTCCTCTGCCTTCAGATCTTCTGAAATTCTTCTTATCAGAACTTATGCCTTTCCTGGAAAACTTCTTTCCCTTCCTGAACTTCCTGTATACAATCTTTGTGATTCCTTTCACCATAAGAGCACACAACTTCATCATCTCCTCATCAGCATCAGTCGCAGGAAAGCTTTCAGAATCTGAGTCATCATCACTTTCAGAACTGGATGACTCAATATCAGACTTTATGAAAACAACTTTACCCTTGTCTTTCCTTGAGGAAGCTACTTTAGGAGATTCTTCTTCAGCCTTAAGAGCAACTGTCCTTGACTTTCCTCCTTTCCTCTTGCTTCTTTGTTCCATCTCAAGTTCATGAGTCTTGAGCATTCCATAGATTTCATCAAGAGTTGTTTCATCAAGATTGTAGTTGTCTCTTATTGTTGTTGCCTTCAAATCCCAGCATTCAGGAAGAGCTAACAGGAATTTAAGGTTTGAATCTTCAAGATCATACTCTTTATCAACCAATGACAAATCATTCAAAAGTTTGACAAATCTATCATAGAGATCATTCAATGACTCATTAGTCTTTGAGTCAAAGTGTTCATACTCTTGAGTGAGTATTTTCTTCCTGTTCTTCTTAATTATGTCAGTTCCCTGACATCTTGTTTCCAGAGCATCCCATATCTCCTTAGCAGTCTTGCAGTTAATTACCCTGTTTGACATTACATTATCAATGGCACTATGCAGTAAGTGTCGTACCTTAGCATCCTTAGCAATCGATGCTATATCTTCAGCAGTATAATCACTCTTTTCCTTTGGTACAGTCTTTGCTGCTTCACCTGCAACTGCAACAGCAAGCTTGGTTGGTTTGTGAGGCCCTTCCTTGATTCTATCAAGGTATTCTGGATCTGTTGCTTCCAGGAACATGGTCATTCTCACCTTCCATATGGGATATTCAGATGGTCTCAGTATGGGAACTCTGATGGTCTCATACCGACTCTGAATTTGTGTCTTTGGTGGTTCCTCAGTTTTGGTAGGCTTAGTTGGAGTTTCTGTGTCAGACATGATTGTGTTTGGATCTTTAACTGTATGTGTGTTAACAGATAGGCTCTGATACCACTTGTTAGGTCACACACACTGTAGAGGCGGTGAATACAGTGTATAATACAATCAAATTGAACTTTAAAATCTTAAGTAACAGAAAACAAACTTTATTGAAACAATAAACTCTGTTACAGTATGGAACTGTTACCTCTCAGTGATGAACAAATATCACGAGAGCTGATAGGGTTACAATGAATAATCTTCTCGAATATGATAACACTTATAGTGTAAACCCTATGTCTGTGTTTATATACTACACAGTTACAAGATAATCGCTAATTGATATGGAATATAATTCTGCTTCCTAAAATATATCAATCAGATATCTTTTCTTCCAAGTATTCCATTCTTCACGGAACTCCTTCTTCATGCATATCTCTTCTTATGTTTATCTTGATCTTCTTTCCTTTAATCAGCTATTGTCCTTATCTGATCGTCCTTCAGCACTTAAGTTCTGATATCTAACTTCTGATGATTATCTCCTGATAATATAAGTACTGATATCCTTAAGTCCTGACTTCCAGTATAAGTACTGATCAACGGTTAAGTACTGATTTGTCCTGTTAAGTAAGATCTGAAATCTAAACATAAATTATATTAGCCATGACATTATCAAATATATCTAACAGAGTACTAATACAAGCGTCAAACACGCTTTATCAACTAGTTCGATACAATCCCACATATATTAGTCACTAATAAAAATGATAGGAAGGGGAATAGGCTATAAATACAAAAGATACCACAACTATGCCAAACCATCCCAGTTGCCGCTCGCACCACACTCACATCCAAACTATGCCTTTATTTATTGGCTCATGCCATAATACACAACAAAAAGAGAACAGACATCCTACATACTATATCGGGTCTCTTGGCTCATGAATCTAGCCACGCGGCTCATGAACTATGCGCAACTCAGTAAGTATCCAGCTAACCAATCGAGTTACTCGCCAACCTCTGCCTCACGATCTGCTCGATGGCCCTGACCCTAGGTTGTACCTAGGACCCAGAAATACCTGTCCTCATAGTTGTAGCTTATATTATCACTCTCCTGGCCTTGCTCATGCCCGCATTCTGTCCCTTGAGAAAATCACACTCACGTCCCATCTCAGTATACACATGATAGGGAATCATACTGGGAGTTGTCGTCGCTGAAGCTCGAGAGGTAACTAAAGCCGTGAATGATGTCGAACTCTACCTTCGGGAAAGAATATGCCTGGTGCGAATGGTGTCCCTAGTCAGTTCTAGACGAGCCTCCTCCATCACCCTCATAACTCGGACCTCACCGGACTCCAAAATGGAAAAGGATAGCTTAGTCCAGACATATACCACTATCTCCTGAACAAGCTTCACTATCGGGTCCACGGGTCTGTCAATTGCAGGCTCTGCTATCACTGGATCCCCCTGATACCCTGCCCTTATAGACTCGCTCTGAACCGACTCCTCCGAACTAGATAAAGTGGATGGGGTTCTACTCGCCTGCCCGAGTAGCCAGTCTCCTCAAAATGCTCAATAAGAAGGAATAAACAACATTATGCTGATAACTGAAGAACAAGGAATAAATAATAATATCCGATCAACAATAAAAGCTAACATCAGGTCTAAATTATAAACATTAAGTTTTTAGATTGGAATCCTTAACCGACAGACGTACTATCACAGCTGATCAGTTCGCGTGATAGCACTGGATCATGATTCGTAGAAATATGTCCCACAACACGAGTACTCTAATAACAAGGTAACATATGAGCATGTAGCAGAAGTTGTATCATAATTATATATAATGCATAACCCTTCGCTGGACCGCCGTCACGGCCTCTTACGCTTTCATACAATTATTAAAATATTTTTATTAAATGAGTCGCATCAAATTTTTAGTTTACTTTAAATTAAATTGAAACTGAATTTATTTTAGTGGAATTAGATGACCTTAAGTGTTATATCCCGTATTTTTTAGAATTATTATTATAATTTTAATATGTTTATGTGATTTTCTGATTTGGAAGGAGTAAAATGGTGGATATTTTATTCATGTTGGATGAGTTCGTGTTTTATAATTGGAAATGTGCTAATTTTTAATATGTATTATTTTCAAAAGTTTATTTGAAAGCCGATCATTTTATTGATATCGGTAAATTGAGTTCGTTTAGTAATATTAGGGATTAAGTGGATATTTTGTCAGCTATGTGTTGTATGTAATATTAATTTTGTGTGACTCAGTTGTGATTAAGAATTATTTGTATTATTAATTACTGGGTCGTATCATTTTGTTTTTGTCTTTAAAAGTGATTTTAATGAAGAATTATTTTCATAACTATTGGAATTATCTCTAAAATTATTTTTATGGCTTTAAAATATCAATAATTATTTATAAGAATTTATAAAATCTAGAACATAATATTTCATCAATTATTTATCCCTAAATGATTTTCTGATTGTATTTTAGTATAAATTAATATTAAATTCCAGAATGTTGCAAAAATCATGAAACTCATATTTTCTTAAGTTTTGAATATTTCGAGAATTTTTCGGACATCAGATAATCAGAATTTATTTTGGGTAAGAATTTTTAGATTCCGCTTTTGCATTTGGGTATATTATAGCATGTTAGTGTTTACGTATTTATTTCATAATTTTTAGAAGTTGTTGTAGAAGTCGCTTTTTGCCGTATTTTTCGTTTCTGGAGTGTTTATACGTGCAAATATAAATTATTGTGTATTTTAAATTTATAAATTTTTTTAGAGTGTAGTTGGATTGTATTATTTGGGATTGATTTTGAGGGTTCTAACCCCGGGAAAAGTCTGTTTTACATAGAAGTTATTTAGAAATTTTTATAAAATATTTATTTAAATTTTAAATTATTATCTTTTATTATTTTCAAAAATTATAATTTGATTTAATTATTTATAATTTGTTTTGGTTAATTATTTATTCATTTAATTAATTGATTAATTTATTTAATCGATTAATTTTTAGTTATAAATAGTTGAATAAAGTGTAATTATTTATAATTGAGCCAAATAATATTCTAAAATTATTTTGAGCTTTTAAAATTATATAAAGGTATTGAATATTCAATTAATATTATTATTAATTGAATTATTTTTATATTATTTGTAAAAAATAGACCGTTCGTCCGATTAATACGAAATGAATGCGTTTAGACTCAGAAAAATATTCCTCTTTCATTAAAAATACTTTTGAAACCCAAATCCTTTTGTTTCGAAAGGTCGCTTATTTTGCAAGTCGTTCTGAGTCGATTATTGATCGATAAAATCATATTTTTGACCCAATCAGTTTTAAACATACCGAGCCGAATATTTTGACGATATGAGTTATTTAATATATGAATTATGTGATACATGAGTTATGTGCTTACCTGCTATGTGAATTACGTTCGTACGTGGGTCAAGAGTCTTGTGTTTGACTGTTTCCTTTATGTATGGGCTATTGTATGGGTAGACGATAGGGTTTTGACGCGCAGTTCGTCGAGTAATTATCATTTAGACGATTAAAATTGTATCTTTTAATTATAAATGCGGATCATTCGAGTTGATCAAGTCCAACCATTGGAAGGAATGAAATGAAATTATATTGGATATCTGGCTTCTAGCAATCGCAGGAGCAGCATATCAGTGAATTGTTGGAATAAAAGATGGTGATGCCTTGAGATGCCAGACTGAGATAATTGCATTGCAGCGAGTGTGACTAACTGGTAAAAACCAAAGGCAAGTTCTCTATACTATTCTAATTCTAGGATAGTTCAATATTTTTCATATTCAACTGCTTATGATTAGGCAAATATTGCTATTTTTAATTCTTAGTTCAGAATAGATAAATGTTTTACACATCACTGAGTTAAATGTTTATCATGCAAGTATTCTCTGTTATTCTAAGTTCAAAATAGTTAAGTCTTTTTACTTACCCAAATACTGGATTTATAAATGTTTTATACCTTGAGAAAAATGATTTTTGTTGTGATTATTCCTACCCAAGTAAATGGGGGAATAAAATTTATAAGGGTGTCGATTATTATGACCTATTTCAATAAAAGGTTTTAAGATTGGATGGTTCCGTAAGAGGTCATGGCGGTGGTCCAGTGTGATCTATGTATTATACTTGTTTATAATACCTTGCTAGGCGAATATGTGCCTTGGGTACCCCTTTATTTAGTTGGATATGCTTCGGCATACCGGTGTTCGTTTATGGCTGATCACCAGCGGCAACACACCGTAATTCGAGGATTCCAGTCTAAATTTCTATTTTTTTAATTGTTTTGATAATCATATAATAAATGATTATCCAGTGTTTCTGTTTTGAATAAAAAGGTGATATACATTTTTGATTCAGTTTCTGATTGATATTGATATTTAGGTTGTTAAATATCAAATGTGGTATTAATATAGATGATTGATGTTGACTTCAGTATGGAATGTTGTGAGCATCAAAGTTTGTATTGATATCTAATTTAATATGCCATAAAAATGAATATTAATATCAAGAGTTGGGTTTTGAATGAGTTTATAATTCAGTCCATAATAACTGTTTCTTATCATTGTTTACAATATGTATGTAAACATTGTTTTACTAGTTTTATTCTCGTCGAGATTCAAAGTATTGCAGGAGCATTTTGCTCAAAAATATCAAAAAGGATTTTGAATAAAGATGAGGAATCAATTCTGCGATTCCTTAACAAAATTTTCTGATTCAGTAATTCGATTTTAAATGTTCTACTCTAGTGCAAATGTCGGTTTTACATCAAAAAGACCATATATTATGTTCTAATGAACTTGCTGAGCTTTTCTTTCGCTCATAATTGTCTGGTTTTAAATTTAACCTTCCAGTGAGGAATAACTTGCGCTGTTTAGCTGCGTAATTCGAGAAAGCGAAGAAAGAAACTTTTGGATGGTGGTTGGTCCAGGGTTTGCGGAATTAGAGTAAGTTCTATTATATAAAGTTGTTTGTATGTATATTAGTTATGTTATTATATGTGGGCCTAGTATACTTCTTTTCAAAATTATACTCTCGGGTTAAGTTTTAAGGTTTGGAATTTATTGAAAAGAGTTTGAAAAGAAAGTGAAAATTTATTTATAGAAATTGGATATCTTGTTTCTAGAACTGTCACCTGAAAAGATCCTGGTATAGTTTGGGGGAACAAATGCTATATTTCAGTTGCTGGCATTTATTTATTGATTAAATAAATTATTTTGGATTGAGGCTTCATAGTGACAGCCAAATCCCCTAACCCCGGATTTAGGGGCGTTGCAAAAGTATTAGTATGATTTTCAGAAACTCAGAAAATATTTTAAAATAGGTTTTGTGATTTTTAATGATATTTAATCATTTAATGAATATTTAATAATTAAATAATAATTATTAAATAATTAAACCTTGAATAATTATATTTTAAAAGAATATTTGAAATAATATTCCTCAAGTAATTTATGTTTAATAAATTAAATTAGTATTTATTAAATATTAAATATTCAAACTTATTAATAAAGTAATCGTCAGAGAATACTTCTCCTTTTAAATGAATATCTGAAATAATATTCATCGTTTGAATAATAAAATGTAGGTTGAGGGAATATGATTTTGAAAATCGTTTTAAATAACTTCGAGGTATTTAATACTCCCTCCGTCCCTTTCAATTGTTTACATTTTTTAGAGAGTGTTCGACACGTATTTTAAGTTGCATAATACATATAGTTCTGTAATTTTTTTTACAATTTTGTTTTTCTGAATAAAAATAAAACATTTAACTTTTATTCAGAAAAAGAAAATTGTAAAAATAAGTTACATAACTATACTTTTTATGCACCTTAAAATGCATGTCGGATACTTACGCAGAAATGTAAACAATTGGAAGGGACTGAGGAAGTACTTCGTAAGAGGACATCGAGTCTATTGGAATAAAAGAAGTACGAACTTTACTTGTCCAAAACATAACGTGAATAATTCTGGATTTTTAAATAATACATACCAACCGACTCTCGGTATAAATATATCATTTCAAATCCGGTATTTTTACTTTACCAAAATCACCATATCTTATGATTCAATATAAAATAATTTGTAAAACACCGTAAAACATTCATCATGCATATATCGCAGTGTTTAAAAGCAATCACAACACAATTATTCTAAAAAGGTAGGGTTTGAAAACTTGCCTGGAGCCCAAGTTACATTTTCCGACTTCCTCTCGTTCAGTATTTTCTAATCAACAAATATCATAATCTTAATCAGTATTCCTAATCCCATCATTGACTTATATTTCTAATAAGTACAAAACTTCATAATTTTTAATATTCGACCTACTCCAAATAAGTATCAATCTTTGGTCTAAACGGACCGTCAAAGTGGTTTTTAGAGTTGACTTTACCGAATATTACTATTACGTGACTCGCACTCTAACATTTTTAATAAATCAAAAAATTAATATTTTAATACAAAACCACCTTGAGGAGCTTCTTGAGTGCTTTTAATATTTATCATAAAAGTTTCATTTTGAGAAAATGAAATCAAATAGGTAAAAAGCATTTTAAAATTTTGGTCAACTACAGAGTTTTACTATTCATACCCATTTCACTAAAACGTTGATTTCTCTCAAACTGTTCACTCAATTGATGCACCGTTTTTGCATACGCGATCTAGACAAGATTTAGAACAGATTATTTGAAAATGGTTTTCTGGTAACAAGGGTGAAAATCCCGAAGTGTCAGTTTAATGACAGTAGGTGTTCTTGGTGATCACTCCTTGCGCGACCTCGGCTCCGACATTTTTATAAAATCGAAAAATTAACATCTTTATCTGAAATTTTAAAGATGGCTTCCTCATTATATACGTAATGTAATGACCAAGTTTCATGATTTTAAACAATGCTTAAAGGCCTCAATTATACCCTCAAATTTAGAACTAGGTAGAAGTTTGGTTTTCTCGACTACGTTCACTAAAGCAAACTTTTCTCCTAATCCGTTAATCTTCTCGGAACGATCGTTATATGGTTACAAACTAGAAAGCAATAACTTTATATCCATGTCTAGTGGTTGTAAAAATATTAAATTTATAGTTTGTATTTATTGCTTAAAACAGTCCTAAATATAAACGGACATTACGACGGCTATACACGTAACGATCCCCGGTTTTAACTACGTTAATTTCATTGGCAACAAATCAAACACCAATTCCTTCATATTTATTTCAATAACAGTCCCTAAATTATATGAAATCATCACCAACATCAATCCATAACAATCAACCATCAAAACTTAACTTTTTTACATTACAAACTCAATGAATCAACATGTACTTAAACATAACTCAAATTCAATCTTATAACTCAAGTAAATCAAAGGGTGGATGATGTTTATACCTTCCTTGAAGCTTTTTAATAATTAATAAAGTCCTAAGATCCTTGATGAAGCCTTGGTCTACTTTTAGGGGCCATAAACTTCCATGAAAAATTAAGAAAATAAGTTAGTGGTTTTTAGAATTACTATTCACCCTCAACTTCAAACATTTTTCTAAAATTAAAAACTTCATGGATAGGATTAAAATTTAATAAGACTTTTACCCGTGATATGGAGGAGCTTTGGTTAAAATTTTATAATTTATGAATGAGTAGAACTTGAGATTTGAATTTTTCTTCCCTTGGCATTCTTGAAAATCAGCATTGTGTTCTTAAGGAGTAAGAGAGAGAAAGAGTTGCTTGGCTTAGCATCCTTTGGAAGTATTGGGTGATATTTGTGATATGTATTATGTATGTATATTTAATAATTTAAGATGCATCAATTTTCTAAGGCTAGGCATAGGCTAGTACATGGATTTGTCAAACTTTTAATATGAAGAACAAGAATACTTGTTTTAAGGAACCATATTTCTAACTTGGTTCTAATTGATCAACCAATTTGGTTTCTCCTTGTACTAATCTGGTTGGCATGATTTTGTATGGGATTTGTATGGCCTTAGTTCGTTTATTCATTCACTTATGGATTCGCTTGGTCGCTTATTTATTTTCATGGTAAATCGTTGTAAGCTAGTCGCGGGGTTAAATCATTTCTTATAAATCCTTTATGCTTTGAAACCTTGTAATTGGATTTTAATTTGTAGAATTCTAAATTCATAATCGTAATGTGATTCTCATATTCCTCGATAGTCCATAAGATAAGGTCATTTTACAAAGTTCATTTTCTCCGAAAATGAATGGCTTTTACATACACTCAATCGGTACGTATAATCATAATATCAACTCGGAATCTTAAATTAAAAGCTTTTACCGATGCCAAAAATTTTGGTTTTTTACAGTCTCCCCCCTTTAAAGGATTCCGTCCCGGAATCAATTTAGAAACAGGAGGGGATACGTTTTTCAGATGACAACCTCGAGTTCTCACGTTGACTTCGCAGTATTTGATCTGTTCATAAAATTTCCACTCATCCGTCAAATATATTTCAGAATACTCATTCTTGTAGACCTATGATATCTACACGTTACTCCACATATGCTAAGTCTGGATGCAAGTTTATTAGCTCATTTGCAATCATATGTCTGGCATTGACAGTTAAATTTCCTAATATCAATTCGTGGTACTCGTTATAAACTTGGCGATTGTTCGACGATGGTGCTAATTTATAATCCAACTTTCTTAGCCCTTTAAAGATTTCAACCGGTCGAATAAACCTTGGGTTCAACATTTCTTTCCCTTTCGAATCTCATCACTCCCTCTTTGGGAGGCAATTTCAACAATACTTGGTATATTACTCAGTCCTCTCTGTCTTTATAGTTCTGATCCGCATATCTCTATTGTTCATACTGGCCTACCACTAGCCAAGTTCAAATAAGTTCTATGAATTTCTTTGGTCTGTTGACTCAACTATGTTCCAAGTATCCTCCTCTTACGAACTTCTTCCCACCCTAAGGGAGAACGATTCTTTCTTCCGTAAAAAACTTTGTAGCCCTTCCAATGCCCGCATGATAACTCGTTATTGTCGGTGATTCAATTAATGTCAACTGGTCACTTCATCTTCCTTAAAAATCTATAATGTGGACTCTTAGCACATCTTCTAGTGTTTAGAGTGGTCCTTCAACTTATTTTTTCCCCTTCATCACTCATACTAGCGGTAGAGTTTCGTATGTAAGCGCATCATCTCTATCGATTGATTTATGTAAGAAGTTCTCATTGCTTTTTTACACGCTCATCTCCTGTTACACACTTAAAGCCAGATTTAACATTTTTTCCTATAGTAATGTAAGGCACATCGTGGTCCTGTTGATCTTGAATAAAGCACCATTTAATAGGCATTGATTGATACATTTTAGAATCGTGGAACGCTCAGCTTCCGCTATCGGTCTGACTTCTTTAATTATTCCCCGTATAATATTTATGTTACTACTATACCTTCCGGGTCGTATTTGTTATTCTCTCTAACGCCTTAGACGTATTCGCATTTTTTGGGAACTGCTATCAGTGGCCTTTAAAGGGCGTGTACGATCTTCTTTGCCTTCTGTCAGCTCTAACAATGACATCCTTCATTCTTCCACGTTTTCCTTCATAAGGGATATTGGCGGCTATTTTCCGTATGCTCGCGTGGTAAGTATATCTACATGAATTTTCTGTCAACGATAGGCGATTCTCCTAACCGTTCCAAATAAAAGGCAAGTCTCTAGACATTATTTCAATGGTGTAGATAGTTCTCTCGCCCTTCTTATCGATTTAAGAACTCTAAGTCGTTCTTATGTTCATTTTTTTTCATAAAATACTTTGGGAAATAATCCAGTTGTGAAATTAAATCATGGGTTCTTGCCTGGCACAATTGCCACGGGGTCTTTTTTTCACCCATTATCTGTTCCGTGTTTATTATAATTTCGTCGGGTGGAGACATATCGTTTGTATAATACAATAAGCGGTCTTATTTAATCTTAACTCAAAATCCCCAAATAACATGATGGCTTACTTAGTTCCAAATAATCCTTCTTCAAATTTTATTATAATAAACTCTTACTCCCATTCAGGTCATTTACAAACCGTAATCACCAAAATTTTAATCCATGTCATTCCGTTTTTATTCACAACCACGTCAATGACATCCCTTTTCATATTCGGTCATGACTAACATCCTTTTAAGTTTCTAGGCATCATTAATTCTTCCAGTTACATAACAAAGGGTTCTCTTCACATTATCTTAACTTGAAAATTCATTCGTGTGATCCTCCTCATCAGTTGTCCTGAAATTTGTTATTCTCAATCCATCTTTTCCCTACTTAAGGTGTCGGCCACCATATTTGTCTTTCCTTGTTGATAATAGATTTCTCAATCATAACTCTTGATCAATTTGACGGTAGCCACTACCTAATTTTTGGTGTAAGAAAAAAAAATTCCAAATTTTCCTCATAAGTTAAACTCTTTGTCCCTTTTAGTGCGAACCTTATCGCGAGTATTCTAGATCATTATTAGGACGCCTTATGTCACGGTCCTTAAGCTGCGTAGATGTATCATTACACTTCACACAAAATCCTATTTTTATCGTCGAGTATTGCTAATACGTGGTTGTTACTAATGTTACCTTTACTATTTGAAAATCCTATTCCTCGAATTCATACATGATTGTTCTTTCCCGAATTCATTAGTACCTATCCCGATAATGTTTCATAGAAGCGTACCTCACTAATCACTAATCATGTTAAAGATCCTTATGATAATAACTAAACCTGGTATTCCCTTTTTGAAATAACTTACTCATCACGATGCTCCGATTGCACCATCATAGCAGTAAATTTTTAGTTTCATATTACAACAATCGGTTCTCAACTATACCTCTCTTTGTTCGGAAGGCAATCAGCCTTAGAAGAATGATTTTCATGATATCGATGTAATTTAGACAATCTTATAAAGATTTCAAAATCTACTATTTGAAAAAAATAATGAGCTCTAAATAAAAGAGTCGCAACACTCAAAAGATTTATAACTTGGAATAAAAAATACAACAAGGATTATCCTTCCATGTCCTTAGAATTTTATATTATGATATTATAGAGAATATCCCTTAAAAGCAATGAACGCTGAATAATATCATCATATGAATGATACTTGTAAGATTTCCCCATTGAAAGAATACTTTTCTTTTCGAATAATGAAAGAAATTTCGAATAACATCCTCAACCAAAGGTTAACCATTGAGGTTTCAAAAAGATGTTATTTTGAAAAAAGGAATTTTATTCAATGACTAACAAATAAGAAAGTATATTGTTCTTTAATCAATTTATGATTTTAATTGGATATTAATTATATAAATGAAAGAATAGAACATTTCATGAACAAAATATTTCATAAAACTGAATATAAATTCTCGTTTGAGCGGGCGACCTAGTTAGGTCTCAATTCAATCATTCTTTGAAAATTTCATCAACAATTAATTTTGCATAAATAATGCACTATGGAATAATAAAAATTTGATTGGAAGTGGAAGTAGAAAAATAATAACTGGTTCATATCAAGCAATATTATCAACCGGCTAAGAAAATGGCCAGCTCAATTGGTTTGGCACATAGCAACTAGCTAGGACGATTAGCCAGGTTTTTATCGTATTAATTAAAATTTTGACTGGTTAGGACAATTAAATAGTCATTCATGAGAACATATGCAACTAAGCATATTTCAACTTGTTCGTAAAAATCTCAACATCGTAAGCACTGAAGAAATTTGTGGCTACCTGAATGTCGATTTTGAAATAAAGAGTTTTGAAATTTGGGCTGAGAAGGATAATTATAACTTTGAATCGAGTGGTCTTGGCATCGGAACAATCGATAGCCTCTCATCAAACATTTCTTTCCAATAAAATGGTACACTCAAATGTGCCCTCGTTCACATACTTTATCAGATTCTTAAATAGAATTGAATTCGGAATACCAATATCAAATTGATACTTGAAACACAAAACTGCCCAGTTCTTCCTCGAAGATAATCAACTATACAGGCGGACTTTCTCAGCCCAAATTCTAAAGTGCGTAGACCAGGTTGAGGCAAACTATTGTCTCCATGAGGTGCATGAGGGCATTTGTGGAGATCACTTAGCAGCAAAGGCTCTAGCCTATAAAATCATAGGATAAGGGTACTATTGGCCAACAATCCACGCAAACACAGTCGCGTATGTCATGAAATGTAGTCAGTGTCAGAAATTTGGCAATATGCCAAGCAAAGCCCGAATATCCCCGCATCAATACTCTCCTCGGTCCCTTTTTCCGTCTGGGGCATAGATATCATGGGTTCCTTTCCTCGGGCAAAGGGAGATCTACGCTACGTCCTGGTGGCAATCGACTACATGACCAAATGGGCGGAAGAAAAAGCTATACGAATGATTAATCAGCAAGATTGCATAAAGTTCATAGACTCTATCATCATGAGGTTCGGGATACTTATCCTTTTAGTTTCAGATAATGGCTCCCAATTCGTAGGATCGGACTTCGAGGCATATCTAAAAGAGCTTGGAATCAAACACAAAAGATCATCCGTGGCACACCCTCAAGGAAATGGACAAGTAGAATTGACTAACAGAACCGTACTCCGGGGTCTAAAAAAAGACTAGAAGAATCCAAAAAGTCATGGTCGGACGAACTCCCGAAGGTCTTGTAATCATATAGAATGACCCCCAGAACAGGAACCGGGAAAACTCCTTTCAAGCTCGCCTATAGTTTGGAGGATAGGCTCCTAGTGGAAACTAGGTCCCCATCTCAGAGCTATTAACTTCGATGAAGTGTCCAACATCGAGGGTCTGAAGACAAACCTGGAGCTGTTGGATGAAGTAAGAGATCAGGCTGTACATAGGATGGAAAATATAAAGAAAAGACAAAACATTACTTTGGGAAGAAAGCCAAAATAAGGGAGCATGAGGTAGGAGATCTGGTACTTCAGGATACAGAAGTTTCAGACATGAAAAATCAAGGCAAGCTACAGCCTAACTAGGACGGGCCTTACAAGATCAAAGAGGTGTTGCGCCCAGGGATGTACAAATTATGTTAGCTTAATGACACCGAGGTCCCAAACACCTGGCATGGAGTCCGGTTAAGAAAACTCTACCAATAATTAAAAAGTGTCATCTCTATGTTAGAATTATGATATCCTTATTTTTAACAATTAAGTGATTTAAAATTTGTATCTATTTGGCCCGAAATGTAATCTCTGCCCTATTTCTATTGAATTGAAACATTTTATTTTGAGCATCTTATAGCTTAGAGTAAGTTTATTCTAACAGTTAGATTACAACTATTGTATGCACACCCAGATGCATGTGTACTTAGAGAAATTTAAAATTTTACCACTACCCGGGTTCGAAAAGTCACAACCCATGTGTACTTATAAAAATTTCTATAATTTAAAATTTTACCCCTACCCGGGGTCGAAAAGTCACAATCCTTGTGTACTTAGAAAAATTTCCATAATTTAAAATATTACCCCTACCCCGGGTCGAAAAGTCACAACCCGTGTGTACTTAGAAAAATTTCCATAATTTAAAATTTTCACCCCTACCCGGGGTCAAAAAGTCATGACCCATGTGTACTTAGGAAAATTTCCATAATTTGAAATTTTAATCCTACCCAGAGCCGTTTAAGAACAACCCTTGTGTTGTAGGAATTTTCAAAAGCCAAAAGTTTAAAGCAAGAAAAAAGACGACAAAATAAATATGCATTAAACATAGCATATAATATAAACCCCGGGGATACCGACCCCTGAGTTGGCCTCGAAGCAAAAGTCTCCTTCAACTTCTTATTCTCCTTTTTCATCTCCCTCACAGCAACATCAGCCCGGCCTTTCTTGGCCCGGAGATAATCGACGATTTGCTTAGGTGCTGCATTCTCCTTCGAATTAGCCTCTTTCAGGGCTTTCAGCTCCCAAGATAAGTTTTCTGCCTCGGTCTTTGAGGCCTCCCCAGCATCCCCCTTCGCTTTAAGAGTCCGGGTAATTGTCATCAGACCAACAATCCAAGAATTAGTCTATAGAAAAAATGGTTGTTATAACTAGAAGGATTTCAACGCAAAAGAAAAGACAAGTACAAGAAAAATAATTACTTACAGCAGTAACATCCTCTTGCATCCCAACCAGAAAATCATCAAGAGGCTCTCTCCGGTATTGCCTCCTCTCGGTAGTCATGGCATAGTTTTCGAACAACTCCCTTCAGCATGTCTCCGGGGTAAAACTAGCCAGCAACGCCTTGAGGGTCTCAGGCATGTCCGGAGCCATCTCCGTGGCAATCTTTTCAGAGGCCCTGCTCCCGGACCCATCAGCATCCTCCTCCCCGATCTCTACAACAGCATTCTTCCTCTTCCGAAGTGCCTTCTCTTTCTCCTTCAACTTCTCCTTCTCCACTCGGGGATCATTAATCTGAATAGTCATCCTCCCCGGGCGTGCAGCCACTAAATGGCCAGAACTGGACCAACCATCACCAGCTCCCGTCTCACCAACCTTCTTCTTCCCGACATCCAAGCTGTTGAGGCCCCCGATCCTTCTAAAACACGCGGCCAAATCCCTCAATTCTGCAGACATATTGTTGGGATATGGGATCAACTTCGGAATACCTGAAATGAAACCAAATCAAAAATTAGGCCCGGATTACAATATCGACTCCAAGGAAAATACACAGCAAAAATAACAAGAAATGGTGACTTACAGCCGGCTGCATGCATGTCTACGTTATTGTTAAAAGTTTCGGGGTTCACTGCCCCCCGAGTGCCCCATAGAAGGCATACACCATCGTAAACACTCCTTGTCCGAACTTTTGGACCAGATATTTATCTATTTTTAAATCAAATTTATAAAGTGGCATGAACTCCATGTCCCCATCCCGGAAAAAAATAAACTCCCGGTGCCAACCCTTAAAGAAATTCAACATGCTAACCAGGAGCACCATCTTATCATACGGATTCTCGCAATTCTCTATCCGGAAAAAAAGCTCATATATGGGCCTACTAGTGGATGTTTTGATTTTAAAAATGTGGTGGAAGAGTATGAAGTTGGGGAGATAGTCTTTGGCCTGACAACAATCAAGAAACCAACTAATCCACTTTACAGAGTTCGGGGCCAGCTGAGTGAAGGGAATCCCATATACATCTCGGAAGAGGGACTTAGTGAACTAATGCAAACCTAGACGCATATCCCAGAGATAATCTAGTGGAATCTCAACGTACCCCTAGGCCGGCCTGTGATATACTCGCTCATGTGGCTCCAGCCACCTCCACTTATATTCCTCCCCAAGGTTAAAAGCGTGCCGAAGCGCACTATCTACCTTAGCATCTGTATATCTCTCCCCTATATCCTTATGTATGGGACCGCACTCATGCATCGTCTCCGGGACGTTAAAGAACAGACAATCTAAGGCTGCCTCATCGTAAGGCTCTCTCCCATCCAATCCCTCCGGGCCCCCGTATGCCTTGGAAAAATCACGGTTATAGATATATCGGGGTCGCGGATGCCTTCTACATTGATAAAAATAATGGTCTACGTCCTCCCAGTTACCATCGTCATTTTCCAAAGTGCCCCCGGGCCCCAGAACTAAAGTCTCGACTAGCACCTGAACCGGTCTCTCTACACGCGGAGGCATTCCTATAGAATCACTACTAGAGGAAGAAGAAGAAGAAGAAGGGATAGATACTACGACACCTAAATTCTCAGGTGTATCCAGGTAATGTATCTTAAGATTCACTAGTTGCTTAAATCTCCTACCTTGCATATACTACATATACATATATCCCGGAGTCAATGCCACACCTGAACCCAAAACACAAAAAAAAATGTTAGGTCACACACACTGTAGAGGGGGGTGAATACAGTGTATAGCACAATCAAATCGAACTTTAATAACTCAAGTAACAGAAAACAAACTTTATTCAAAACAATAAACTTTGTTACAATATGGAACTGTCCTCTCTCAGTGATGAACAAATATCACGAGAGCTGCTAGGGTTATAATGAATAATCTTCTCGATTGTGATAACACTTATAGTGTAAACCCTATATCTGTGTTTATATACTACACAGTTACAAGATAATCGCTAATTGATATGGAATATAATTCTGCTTCCTAAAATATATCAATCAGATATCTTTTCTTCCAAGTATTCTATTCTTCATAGAATTCTTTCTTCATGCATATCTCTTCTTATGTTTGTCTCGATCTTCTCTTCCTGTAAATCAGCTGCCTTCCTGATCTGAACGTCCATCTCTACTTAAGTTCTGATATCCATCTTCTGATAATTATCTCCTGATAATATAAGTACTGATATCCTTAAGTCCTGACTTCAGTATAAGTGCTGATTTCAGTTAAGTACTGATTTATCCTGTTTAAGTAAGATCTGAAAACTAAACATAAATCATATTAGTCATGACATTATCAAATATATCTAAAAATCTCCCCTGTAATAACCCCAATTTTTGAGAAATTTTGAAACCCTTATGAATAGTGTTTTGCTGAACGAGAAAACTTTTCATGCCACGCTATGTAGGGGTTCTGTTATTGATCTTATGGGATATTATTAGTACTCTATGTGGTATATAAGTGTATGTAAAGATCGTCAGAATCCAATTCCGAACACTTTGATTTTTCCCGGAAATCCACAAGATACGGAGAGAATTGAGTATAAGGTAACATGATAAAAATGATTTAAATTAAAGGATTATAAGAGAGGATCATAGAAGGAATATAATTTATTGAGAAAGGATAAGGGAACCTAAGTAATAAGATCCCGGGTATGATCCCTCAAACGATAAACAAAAACGAAAGTTAAGCGAACCGTATAACAGATCAGCGGTCATTAGGCAAACAATTAGGAAGTTAATCAAAGGGATTAGAGAGGCTGATGTCACCCAACCAATGAGAAGAGGACAAGGAGGGGAGGATGACATCATGAGGATGACACAAGCATGACATGGGAAGGAAGGGGATGTGGTGACTTTTTAACCACACAAAACCAAGGGCAACTAGGTAATTCACTAAAGCAAACAACAAAAATCAACCAACCAAAAGCAAATCAAGCCAAAACACAAAAATCTCTCTTCTTCTTCTTCTTCATGCTCTCGGGTGCTTTTCTTAAAAAATGAAAGTCCAAGCTCCTCCACTTACTATTTAGCAAGGTAATTATCTAAGCTTCCCCATGGATAGTTACATACTTCCTATAAGTTTAAGCTTCTAATTCCAAGCCAATATTTTTCTATAAATCATGAAAGAAGATGGTGAATAGTGTTTTCAAGAACTAAAATTTGTGTTCTTGAAGTTTTGTTTAGATTAAGCTTGGATAAGGACTTTAAAGGTGATTCCAAGCGATTCTCTTGATTCTCCATTCTCCAAGGAAGGTATAACTTCTCAAACCCTTAGTATTAAGTTTTGTTGGTTTGGATTTCATAATGTTAGATGATGGGTTAGTGTAATGAGTGTGTACTCATGATAGAGCTTTGTTTAGTAAGTGGTTTTGTTGATTTTGGAGTTAGGAGTGATGCTTGTTAGATTTGAAGTTCTTGGTCACTTTTTTTTGACTTGGTTTAGATGAATAAATTGGTAATATTGAGTTGATTGGGGGCTGTTGTAATGTATTTTAGATGGAGGTTTGATTGGGTTGTGAATTGGAGTTGAAATTGTGGTTGTTTGAATTGGTTTAAATTTGGGAAATCGTGTAAACATAGCCGTCGTAACGTCCGATTTTCGGTAGACTGTTTTTGTGCATAACATTAGGACCCGAGAACCCCCAGCTAGATTATGACCACTGCCATGTTTAGATAGCTCATGTTACGAGCTTCGTTTTGATATGTAGTTCGTTCGATTCCGATGCACGGTTTAGGAGAAACGACCATTTCAAGTAACGGCGTTTCGCGAACGAAACTTTTCCCCTCGCCTTACTTTGAAACATAGGTTAAAGACCAATAAGGGTTAATTAATGTATGAAACATTTATGGTAAGTGTGTTAGGCAGTTGGTAAGACACTCGCGAAGGAATCGCTTTAAAACTCGTAAAGGTTAAATTATTAAAAATGGTGGAGCCGAGGGTACCCGGGTGACTTAAGCAAATCAGTGAGCGCAAAACAAGCGTTAGAGTCTAAGTTAGTTAAAGTATAGATTTACAAGTGACTTTGGTTTAATTCCAACTTACTTGTTGTTTATAGGTTACCAGACTCGTCCCGAGCCTTTTTTCACCCCAAGTCGCTCAGGCAAGTTTTCTACCCGTTATACTGTTGATGTGATGTATATATGTATATGCATTATCTTGCGATAGATGCATGTTGGTTAATTAGCAAATGTTGCGATATATTGAAGTATGCTAATATGGTATATATATGCATGCCTGTTTCGTATTCTTGCCATATATATCTGTTGGTTCAGTTGATAATACCTATGCTAGAGGATAGCGGTAACTTGCATATACCCTTAGTATAGGGACCCAAAGGTGAAAATATTTTCTAAAACCGGGAGTCGAGGATCCCGAGTAGATTTTGTATATATGGATATGGATATATATATATATATATTTATATATATATATGGTTATAGTTTTCTAAGCTATTAATCGAATAAGGTTTATTCGATAACTTTAACTTTATTTTATTATTGAATATTATTTCGAATATTATTCGAAGGCGTATGACTCCTTTATATTAAATGAATATTATTTTGAATATTCATTCGAGGACTTATGACACCTTTTATTTTATTTATCTGAATATTATTTGAATATTCATTCGAGGGCTTATGACTCTTTTATATTATTTATTGAATATTATTTGAATATTCATTCGAGGGCTTATGACTCAGTTTATATTATTTAATGAATATTATTTGAATATTCATTTGAGGATCTATGACTCCGATTATTTGCTGAGGTATATTCTTTATTTTATTAAAGAATAAGATGTCAATAATCAAACTTATTTTCGATTATTCAAATAAAGATAGTACTTTCATATAAGTATATCTTTGGTTATTTAATACTCGTTTCAAGTATAAGTTTTAATACTTCTACTTCAATTATTTTTATAAAGATTATTCTTTATGGGAATATTATCTAAATAATAATATTCAGTCATTTTCTAAATATTCTGGGGACTGATTTACTTCATTAAATCAACTTTACTCCAAACACTCTTTAAAGTGTTTTCGAGTCTTTAAAACGATTTTTAAAAGTTAGAGCGGATCCCAAAACTCATTTTTATATTTAAGATCTTCCTTTTTAAGGGGATTTAAATACTCGCTCAAAACCTGAGGGATCCGGCTCTATGGTGTATTTTATATTCGCAACAAGGTTGCTGTTTTGATAAATGAATTGATTACTTGCCCAATGTTCGGGAAGTAAGCCCATCTAATTGAGTCGGCATAAGCGACAGGCCGGGGTACGGTCTATCAAAGTGTAAGTGGTTGGGTGGCAGTCCATCAACGCGTAAGAGGCCGGGTGGCGGTCCAGCACAAGGTCCTTTTGTGGCCAGGGTGATGACCGGTGGGGGATTCATCCATCTACTAGTAGAAAAGGTTACTTATTGGTATCTTTGCCTGATCAGCAAGATATCTGGTTTATGCCAAAATTCTTTTCCTTCCAAAATTCATTGGATATTATAACTCTGTTCATACTTTACATGACAGAGATTTTCAGGAAATGTATGAGATATATATATATATATGGATATATATATCAGGACTTAATGAAGTATCTCGTAACTTCATTATTTATAATGATATTTCAAAGATTGAATCTATTCAAGTCTTATCTTGTAGTCTCATCTATGTGATGAACCTTTGAAACTGATTATAACTTGAACGGGGGTAGTTCAAGTAGTATTTGGTAAAGATATAAGTATTTTGGGGTATCTTGTAACTTCATCTTTTAAACTTATATCTAATTAATAATTGTCTTATGAATGACAAAGATTTTCAGAAAAACGTTGAGACAAGGTTAGATATATGAGATCACCTTGCAACGATATTTTTTATACAGTTATACACTGGGACTTTGTGTATATTATGCATGGAAGAGGACTTCCAATATTTTGAAAAGTATATATGTATATATACTGAATATTTTGCGACTTTATCGCATTAAGATATCAAACTTGGTTCATTTCTTTTGACCAAGACTTTCATGAGTATTATGAGTAGGCTCATATATTGTAAATCATTATACATATTATTTTGGTGGGCTTGCTGCTCACCCTTGCTTTATTTCTTCATCACACAACAACAGTTAGGAAAGATGGCCAGACTCCAGCAGACCCAGCGCAAGCGCGTGGGAAGCGTCCCGCGTCTTCCCGTTGATGTTGTAGCTGCTATAGCTGCAGAGGTAGATCTATTGTAGATCAGACCATCTACTTTTGAGAATCAATTATGTATAATTATAACTTGTGGCAGATAATGGCAATTAACTGTAAATTTATCAAGTAATCATTTTGGGTTGTAATAACTTTTAAATTGTGGATTCAAAGACTTGTACTTATTTAAATTTCATCTCTGAGACTATAACGGGTTGTGGTGTGTGTTAGTGTGGGGTCACAGCATAAGGTTATTTATTATTAATTAAGTGAAGTGATATTGTGGAAAGAAAGACCGTGACGACCCGGATCCCCGACCCCGGATCTGGGGGTGTTACAGAAATGGTATCAGAGCTAAGCGTTATAAACCTCAGAGATGATGGGACGTTAAGATAATAAGTTCACTAAGATAATAAGAACTCTTGCCAAGTTCATAGTCGGACTACCTAATGTAGTACTGATAGTTAAAACCCTTATGGGAACCCTTATAAATGTAGCGATAGAAGCGTAGTTCGTTATCGTATATGGTAGCGGGACTCCGAACCCTGAAGTTGAGGAACAACATCGCGATGATATTTTATTACTAATTGGAGATCGGATTGTGGATCCGATAGAGTGTCCTAATGCAGGACCGGATGATATTTATATTGAGGATGTAGCGGTTGAGGATGTTATCCTAGAAGGGATAGTTGTTGAGGAGGATCCCATGGAGGATCCTGACAGGATTGGATAAAGGACCACTGATGAATTGATGACCATGGTTTGGTCGACTACCAGAGGTAGGATTGGCCGGTCACTACAGGAGGTTCGTTCAAGTTGTAAAGATAGTAGCCCCTTTAACGCGGCTTACTCGTAAGACTGAGAAGTTCGAATGGACAGAGAAATGCGAGAACAGCTTTCAAGAACTGAAGCAGAGGTTGGTGATGGCCCTTATGCTGGCATTACCGGATGGAAAAGGAGATTTTGTGAGGTGTAGTGACGCTTCGCACAAGGGCTTAGGGTGCGTGCTCATACAGCACGGTAAGGTAATCGCGTACATGTCAAGATAATTAAGGTAATATGAAATTCGATATCCCCGCTCATGAGCTTAGGCTCGTGGCAATAGTTTTACCCTAAAAGATTGGAGGCACTACTTGTATGGAGAGAAGTGCGAGAATTACCTAAGCCATAAGTGCTCTAGTACATTTTCACGCAGAAAGAGCTCAACATACGCCAGAGGAGGCGGTTAGAGCTAATCAAGAATTATGATTGGGAGATTCTTTATCATTCGGGGAAAGCCAATGTGGTGGCTGATGCCCTTAGTAAAAAGGAGAGACTCAAGATTATAATGTCTTTGAGAGAGTTTATAAGAGATTTTGAGAAGATGGAAATAGAAGTGAAGGTAACCGGAGCCGGTACCGAAAAGCTGTTTGAGATTGCAATAGAGACCGAATTATTGGAAAAGAGCATATTGTGCCAGAAAAAGGTGATGAATGAAGGCAGAGAGCCAACAAATAAATATGAGATTAATACCGAGAAAGATGATAAGGGAATAATGAGGTATTCCTATAGAATTTGGGTTCCGAAAGTTCAAGAGCTTAAGGATGAGAACTTAGATGAGAGCCATAGTTTGAGGAATAAGATTTAGGGCAAACCCTGAATGTGATAGTCAGGGAGGTTGCCATCAAGAAAGAAAGAACCCATAACATAATAGAGTGGAAAACAAGGATTTTAAATTAAAAGATGACCCCAATTATGGGGAGTAGGATGAAACATTTCATACTAAGGAAACAGAAAGTCGAGTAAGGAAAGGAGACCCGAGACGGTACTCCTATACGGCAATTCATGGACCTGTCTAAAAAGAACTTAGACTATTATCCCCAACCACCACCCTGAGGAGACAGTGCGGTGAGAAATTCTTTCAGGACCTTTAAGTCGCTAAGCTCTCAGAGTTCCATGGAACAAGCTGACCCAGCCGAGGCAAGAGCCTGGCTAAAGGAAATATAGGAATCATTTGAGATTCTAAATGATTGACGAATCTCAAAAGGACTGTTTTTGTCACTTACCCTCCTAAGAGAGAGACCACCCGCTGGTGAAAGACCAAGAAAGGCACGGAGCCAGAGGTTATGATAAACTGATTAAAGTTCAGCCAATTGTTTTCGGGAAAGTAATTCCCAAGGTTATGGAGAGAGTGTAAAAGCTTTAGAGCCAGAACAAAGGCAGACGAGTATGATGAATTGTGAATTTAAGTTGTAAAAGTGGTCAAGATTCGTTCTAAGGGCACGAATCCAGAATGACGGGATGTTGAAATCAATGCTTATGTTGTGTTAGTTCATGAAATAATGATAAGAGAAAGGAAAATAAAAAGAAACTGAAGTGGAAAGGAATATAAAGGCAATAGAGTTTGAGGAATGATAAGGGAGTTGGGTATGAGGAAACCCTAAAGACTCATAGCAATAGAAATAGAAAAGTATGTAATCGTCAGGATGATGATGATCCACCATGAGTTAAAATTGATGGTTGAAGGCATAAGAGATACATATATTGTACCCCCTTTAAGTTGGGAGGATTCGAGGAAACCTTGAGATAGTTCGAAGGATAAATATTGAGACACGGATAGACTGAGGAGACAAGAAAGTAAGAAATTAGGAAAAAAATTGGATGAAGGAAGTGACCTTCAATAATGTGAAATGTAAGACCGGTGGCTCGATACCCAGAAAGGGAGACGCCAGGTATGAGAGATATCCCAACATTGAGATGACTGTTGAGATAAACAACAAAAGTAAATAAGGAATTAATAAGAAGAGGTTCACGTTGAACATGACCAATATCTTCCAGAACATCCATGTTATCATTACCAAATCAGGAAAGAAAAGCGGATGACCATTGTTATCTTTTGGAGGCCATATGGATTGACCTCAATTTGAATAAGGATGCTATTATGAAGTTAGGTATAGACTATCGAGGTGGCAATGATGAATAAGATAATCTATCGAGGATATATGACTTGATTTATCCATGCAAGGATGCATGTACCTTTTTAAAGGTGGAATTAAGAATAGAACATTGGTAACTTAAAATGAATCCTAGGGGACTGCATAAAGGTTGGCATGTCACCCTTAATAGGGACAGTATGAGTTTTGACAGTATGATTGGGAAAGGGTTAAGGTAACAACAACCTTTAAGAATCAGTGGAGAAATTTTGCAGAAGTATATAGACAATGGTTCTACTATTAGTAAATGGTATTGTGATATGCCCTGTATCTAGGGAATACAGGAGGAACGATTGAAGGATAACCTTAGAGGTTTTATAAGGAAAAAGGTAATATTCAAAATTCTCAAGAATAGAAATGTGGATAAAGGAAATATGACGTAATTATAGTGATGCCAAGTGGGGCACGTGTTAAACCACGAGAAAGTATGGATCGAACCAGTAATGGTCGAAATTGTTCAGGGCAATTAGGACTTAAGATAAAAAAAAATGTTCTAAGTATGATTGAGAGTCAGTCTTGACAGTGATTAGCCTCTAAAGAATGAGGCAATAACTTATGGAAAAATGGTGATATTTTTTTTCCCGTCTGATTTTAAGGAAAACATCTTCACTCAAGCAGTGATCGAAAATAAGGTAGAAAATTTATTTAGAGGTGGTTAAAATGACATTGACTGTAAGGAAATTTTACTATCAGGAAAGGCCAAAGAGGTGGCCGACACTTTAAAGGTAAGTGGATAATTATAGGCGCATGTGCCAAAAGAATACAGTTATGATGGTTAAAAATGTGAAGGTTGAATTATGGTTTGGAAGATTGACATTCCTTCTGATGACTGTGCAATACCCAACCGTAATAGTAGTTGGTAAAGGTTTAATTCGTGTAATCGCCATGAACGGGCTATCTATCTTAGAAGGTCCTATCTTGAGATAAGCCAGGACCATATTTCAAAAAGGACTAGATGAACCCTTGAGTTAATTCTTCTATTTAGGGCGTATGATTAAGAATGGTATTAACCTGCTATCGTTGCTTTGATTAAAACTCTTCTGCACTTTTATCTGCTTCATGTCATGTATGTATGTCAGGATCAGGAGTGTTCTTCATGAATCAGGAATGGTGATTATGTTACCTCCTTAGAAGGATTTGATACGAGATGTATGGACTCTGTATGGTTAGCTATTAAGACTTCAGGGAAAATGAATGACTACAGTGGGTCAGTGGTGGACCATAGTAAGGCAGCAATGATTCTGCGAGTAGTGAGCTGATTACAACCATGAGAGTTGTATTGGAATGGGTGTTGAGATTGAGTACCACTAATCGGGTCGTGGTAGTGTATAAGTTATCATTGATAGACTAATTAAGTAGAGTATCTACCTAGTGAATAATTATTCTTTCTTATCAATAGAGAGTCGTATTATTATACGAGGAAGGTTGCGGTGCAAGCATAGAATTCTAGTAACGATGATGTATAGAATGAGATCCCAGATTCGATTTTTGATGTCGAGGGAGTTTCAAAGGTGATTATGTATAAGCTCGAGGAAGAGTGTGGGTCCATAGAATGATGGACGGGATAGCAAAAATATTTAGGCATGGGAAATATGAGGCTATAATGCTTGATGCTGATATAAATACGTATATGTTTTGTTCTCCTATGACAAACCTCTATAGTTCAGAGGTAGGTTCCAAGCCAGATATTTTGTGGCAGTATATTTTTTTCATATATACAATTCTCTTCAGTTCGTTCTTTTCTCTTCTTTTCATTTCATGTAAGCTGAGAAGAACAACCCTTCCAAAAGGGGAGGTATTGCCGAATGACTATCTATCTGTGTGATAGAAGCCGAGTAGGATACCAGCTATTGTTTAATTGCTTGTCAAGTACTAAAGGCTGGCCACCTTCTGTACTAACTATGCGATATAACAAGTGTTCATGATCATAGTGATCTCTCAACAAATTCCTTTACTTCTATTTGATTGATCAAATTTTGGAAAATAGAAACAACTGAAAAAGGAGTAATAAAGTGGTGGTAGTATGCGGAATGGGAACACATTCGTGATACTAAGGTTGACGTGGTTATTAAAAGGTTATAGAACACTAACGAGCAAAAGTATAACCAGTATAATATTAGGAACGGAAGGTAGTAGCGATTACGAACTGGAAAAGAATGGGTATTGAGAAGCAGAAGCTCTAATGCTAAAAGCAATAATGAGAGTCTGTGCAATAGACTTGAAAGAATTTGGAATGATCACTTAATTCGGATTGAGTTATCTTACGACAATAGATCATATGTCATTATCGAGATGTCGCCTTATGAGATCCTTGAGGGAAGACAATGTCGATCTCCCTTATGTTAGGATGAAGTGGTAGAGCGCAAGATGCTCGGACCCGCAGTAGTCCAAAGGACCAAGGATATGATAGATCTAATCAGAGGACGGCTGGTAGTAGCCCAAGATGGACATGATAAGTATGTTGATTTGACACGAAAGGATAAAGAGTATGAAATAGGGGACCTAGTAATGATATAGGTATCCCTTGGAAAGGATTGATGAGGTTCGGAAAGAAAGGAAAGCTAAGTCAACAATTTGTTGGACCCTTGGATATATTAAGACGTTTGGGAAGTTAGCATATGAGCTAGCCCTAACCCCGAACATGTAGCAGGTCGTAACGTGTTTCACGTATCAATGTTAAGGAAGTGTAATTCAGATGCCAGATAAATAGAGGCATACGAGCGCATAGATATGCAACCCGACGTAACCTATATAGAGCAACCAGGAAGGGTTATAGAGTGAAAAGGAACAAGTGCTTAGGAGAAGGATTATCAAACTAGGCAGAGTTTGGTGGTAGAACCACAATGTGGGAAAATTGACTCGAGAGTTAGAAAGTGTAATGCTAAGAAAGTATCCCCATTTGTTTTCTATCTGATTCCGGGACGGAATCCTTTTAAGGAGGGGAGACTGTAATAACCCCAATTTTTGAGAAATTTTGAAACCCTTATGAATAGTGTTTTGCTGAACGAGAAAACTTTTCATGCCACGCTATGTAGGGGTTCTGTTATTGATCTTATGGGATATTATTAGTACTCTATGTGGTATATAAGTGTATGTAAAGATCGTCAGAATCCAATTCCGAACACTTTGATTTTTCCCGGAAATCCACAAGATACGGAGAGAATTGAGTATAAGGTAACAGGATAAAAAGGATTTAAATTAAAGGATTATAAGAGAGGATCATAGAAGGAATATAATGTATTGAGAAAGGATAAGGGAACCTAAGTAATAAGATCCCGGGTATGATCCCTCAAACGATAAACAAAAACGAAATTTAAGCGAACCGTATAACAGATCAGCGGTCATTAGGCAAACAATTAGGAAGTTAATCAAAGGGATTAGAGAGGATGATGTCACCCAACCAATGAGAAGAGGACAAGGAGGGGAGGATGACATCATGAGGATGACACAAGCATGACATGGGAAGGAAGGGGATGTGGTGACTTTTTAACCACACAAAACCAAGGGCAACTAGGTAATTCACTAAAGCAAACAACAAAAATCAACCAACTAAAAGCAAATCAAGCCAAAACACAAAAATCTCTCTTCTTCTTCTTCATGCTCTCGGGTGCTTTTCTTAAAAAATGAAAGTCCAAGCTCCTCCACTTACTATTTAGCAAGGTAATTATCTAAGCTTCCCCATGGATAGTTACATACTTCCTATAAGTTTAAGCTTCTAATTCCAAGCCAATCTTTTTCTATAAATCATGAAAGAAGATGGTGAATAGTGTTTTCAAGAACTAAAATTTGTGTTCTTGAAGTTTTGTTTAGATTAAGCTTGGATAAGGACTTTAAAGGTGATTCCAAGCCATTCTCTTGATTCTCCATTCTCCAAGGAAGGTATAACTTCTCAAACCCTTAGTATTAAGTTTTGTTGGTTTGGATTTCATAATGTTAGATGATGGGTTAGTGTAATGAGTGTGTACTCATGATAGAGCTTTGTTTAGTAAGTGGTTTTGTTGATTTTGGAGTTAGGAGTGATGCTTGTTAGATTTGAAGTTCTTGGTCACTTTTTTTTGACTTGGTTTAGATGAATAAATTGGTAATATTGAGTTGATTGGGGGCTGTTGTAATGTAGTTTAGATGGAGGTTTGATTGGGTTGTGAATTGGAGTTGAAATTGTGGTTGTTTGAATTGGTTTAAATTTGGGAAATCGCGTAAACATACCCGTCGTAACGTCCGATTTTCTGTAGACTGTTTTTGTGCATAACATTAGGACCCGAGAACCCCCTGCTAGATTATGACCACTGCCATGTTTAGATAGCTCATGTTACGAGCTTCGTTTTGATATGTAGTTCGTTTGATTCCGATGCACGGTTTAGGAGAAACGACCGTTTCAAGTAACGGCGTTTCACGAACGAAACTTTTCCCCTCGCCTTACTTTGAAACATAGGTTAAAGACCAATAAGGGTTAATTAATGTATGAAACATTTATGGTAAGTGTGTTAGGCAGTTGGTAAGACACTCGCGAAGGAATCGCTTTAAAACTCGTAAAGGTTAAATTATTAAAAATGGTGGAGCCGAGGGTACCCGGGTGACTTAAGCAAATCAGTGAGCGCAAAACAAGCGTTAGAGTCTAAGTTAGTTAAAGTATAGATTTACAAGTGACTTTGGTTTAATTCCAACTTACTTGTTGTTTATAGGTTACCAGACTCGTCCCGAGCCTTTTTTCACCCCAAGTCGCTCAGGCAAGTTTTCTACCCGTTATACTGTTAATGTGATGTATATATGTATATGCATTATCTTGCGATAGATGCATGTTGGTTAATTAGCAAATGTTGCGATATATTGAAGCATGCTAATATGGTATATATATGCATGCCTGTTTCGTATTCTTTCCATATATATCTGTTGGTTCAGTTGATAATACTTATGCTAGAGGATAGCGGTAACTTGCATATACCCTTAGTATAGGGACCCAAAGGTGAAAATATTTTCTAAAACCGGGAGTCGAGGATCCCGAGTAGATTTTGTATATATGGATAATATATATATTTATATATATATATATATGGTTATAGTTTTCCAAGCTATTAATTGAATAAGGTTTATTCGATAACTTTAACTTTATTTTATTATTGAATATTATTTCGAATATTATTCGAAGGCGTATGACTCCTTTATATTAAATGAATATTATTTTGAATATTCATTCGAGGACTTATGACTCCTTTTATTTTATTTATCTGAATATTATTTAAATATTCATTCGAGGGCTTATGACTCTTTTATATTATTTATTGAATATTATTTGAATATTCATTCGAGGGCTAATGACTCAGTTTATATTATTTAATGAATATTATTTGAATATTCATTTGAGGATCTATGACTCCGATTATTTGCTGAGGTATATTCTTTATTTTATTAAAGAATAAGGTGTCAATAATCAAACTTATTTTCGATTATTCAAATAAAGATAGTACTTTCATATAAGTATATCTTTGGTTATTTAATACTCGTTTCAAGTATAAGTTTTAATACTTCTACTTCAATTATTTTTATAAAGATTATTCTTTATGGGAATATTATCTAAATAATAATATTCAGTCATTTTCTAAATATTCTGGGGACTGATTTACTTCATTAAATCAGCTTTACTCCAAACACTCTTTAAAGTGTTTTCGAGTCTTCAAAACGATTTTTAAAAGTTAGAGCGGATCCCAAAACTCATTTTTATATTTAAGATCTTCCTTTTTAAGGGGATTTAAATACTCGCTCAAAACCTGAGGGATCCGGCTCTATGGTGTATTTTATATTCGCAACAAGGTTGCTGTTTTGATAAATGAATTGATTACTTGCCCAATGTTCGGGAAGTAAGCCCATCTAATTGAGTCGGCATAAGCGACAGGCCGGGGTACGGTCTATCAAAGTGTAAGTGGCTGGGTGGCAGTCCATCAACGCGTAAGAGGCCGGTTGGCGGTCCATCACAAGGTCCTTTTGTGGCCAGGGTGATGACCGGTGGGGGATTCATCCATCTACTAGTAGAAAAGGTTACTTATTGGTATCTTTGCCTGATCAGCAAGATATCTGGTTTATGCCAAAATTCTTTTCCTTCCAAAATTCATTGGATATTATAACTCTGTTCATACTTTACATGACAGAGATTTTCAGGAAATTTATGAGATATATATATATATATGGATATATATATCAGGACTTAATGAAGTATCTCGTAACTTCATTATTTATAATGATATTTCAAAGATTGAATCTATTCAAGTCTTATCTTGTAGTCTCATCTATGTGATGAACCTTTGAAACTGATTATAACTTGAACGGGGGTAGTTCAAGTAGTATTTGGTAAAGATATAAGTATTTTGGGGTATCTTGTAACTTCATCTTTTAAACTTATATCTAATTAATAATTGTCTTATGAATGACAAAGATTTTCAGAAAAATGTTGAGACAAGGTTAGATATATGAGATCACCTTGCAACGATATTTTTTATACAGTTATACACTGGGACTTTGTGTATATTATGCATGGAAGAGGACTTCCAATATTTTGAAAAGTATATATGTATATATACTGAATATTTTGCGACTTCATCGCATTAAGATATCAAACTTGGTTCATTTCTTTTGACCAAGACTTTCATGAGTATTATGAGTAGGCTCATATATTGTAAATCATTATACATATTATTTTGGTGGGCTTGCTGTTCACCCTTGCTTTATTTCTTCATCACACAACAACAGTTAGGAAAGATGGCCAGACTCCAGCAGACCCAGCGCAAGCGCATGGGAAGCGTCCCGCGTCTTCCCGTTGATGTTGTAGCTGCTATAGCTGCAGAGGTAGATCTATTGTAGATCAGACCATCTACTTTTGAGAATCAATTATGTATAATTATAACTTGTGGCAGATAATGGCAATTAACTGTAAATTTATCAAGTAATCATTTTGGGTTGTAATAACTTTTAAATTGTGGATTCAAAGACTTGTACTTATTTAAATTTCATCTCTGAGACTATAACGGGTTGTGGTGTGTGTTAGTGTGGGGTCACAGCATAAGGTTATTTATTATTAATTAAGTGAAGTGATATTGTGGAAAGAAAGACCGTGACGACCCGGATCCCCGACCCCGGATCTGGGGGTGTTACATCCCCCAACTTGTAAATTAGCATAATATACAAGTTTAACAGATATTTGATGATGTCAAAAACATTAAGTACAAATGCATGAGAATTTGACTAGATAACTACAACTTACAGTCCTTAAAACTTTACCAATCTTTAACTTCTGATAACAACTTCAGTCTGTATTCATATCAGAATTCAAGCAGTTGTAGATCTTGACTTGGCTTTATCTTCTGATCTCTCTGATGTCAGGAGTTGTTCTGAGATAGTTCTTCAACAAACATCTCTCAGTATATCTGAGTTCATCAATCATCCTCCTTTTAGCATCTTTAAGTTCTGCAGAATCTTCACCAATTTGAAAGATTGCAGCCTTGAGATCATTAATTTTAGCTTTCTTTATGTCCTGATCCAGTCTGATCAAATATGCCTTGTCAGACTCAAGATTGAATTCAACAACCCTGTAACCTCTCACTCAAAAAATCATTCCCTTCCCTCAAGCCTAAAAGTGATTGTACAGTTGCCATGTCCTCTACAGTTGGAGTTGTTTCTGTTAAGTGTGTAGAGGCCATCAACGGATAGGGAGTATCCGTTGAAGTAGAAACTGATGGTATCAACGGATAACTGCTGGTAAGCTTATCCGTTGAAGAACAACCACTTGTCAACGGATGAGAGATATCCGTTGAAGAAGGAAATGATGTAGAGATAGAAAGTGATATAATTGTTGAATCTATGTGGATTGATTTTAAGTGTGGTGACACAGATTTTGCAACTACATCTGAAAGAATTGGCTGATGATCCAACAAATCATCTAAAAGATGATGATCACCAGGTTTTGAGAGGGGCTCCTCCCTGAGTTTTAATAAGGGAGAATCAGGAATTGATGTGAATATCATATCCATATCCAGAGAGGGTGTTGGAGAGTTTGAGGAATGGTGTGTTTCTATATTGAGAGAATGGGGTTGTGATTCCACATTTGCTGGAATCACATCAAGCTGAATTTGAGAAGGCACAGATACTGGTGGATGTATCTGTGCTGTATGTGTCCCTTATGTGGAAACTAGGGTTTTGGCCTTCTTCTTCCTTGAAAAGGCTTGAATTGGTGAATGTGTAGCTTCAGTGTCCCTCCCTCTTTTGTTCTGTGTCCCTGGTTGGGGACTATTTTCAATAGTTACATCCTTTTGGGAGGATGCAACTAGGGATGTGCTGGACTCCTTTTGAACCACTACAGTCTTTTGAGAGACTGTGGCTTGGCTGGTTTGGGTACCACTCACCTCTCCCACCTTATCCTGGGGGGTTTTTTTGATGTTCACCCCTCCCCTCACCACTCACACCCTGTTCACTCCCTTCAGGGTTTTTGGTAGTTGTTACAACTGTTGTCTTTTGAGAAACAACAGAGGTAGGTTTCTTTGACTTGACTTTGAAAACTTTAGATTTGGTGGCTTTGGTAGGAGCCTGTTTGGACAATGACACAAGTTCCATAGCCACACTAGAAGGCAAAGAAATATTGGGGTTGGAAATAGTAGGAGTTATAGAAACATTTACCTCACTTACCAGTGGTGCATTCATGATTGGCAAGTATACCAATGGCACCTGGCTGTTGAGGTTCATTCTCAAAAGGTCTGCAAGGACCCTTTTCTCTTGTGCCCAGCATTTGAGTTTATTATTCTCATTGGATATAACCAAACCTTCAGCAACATGGTTAGCCAATAACATAAAGAATCTAGCAAAGTAGATGTTATGTGGTCTATTAGCTTTGTTGCCTAATCTGGAACCTAATTCTAGCATAACACAGTTGCTAAAATTAAAGTACCTATCAGAAACTAGCATATAGAGCATATTAACAAGAGATGAAGTGATAGCATCAAAATTTCTAATCTTCCCAGAGAAAACCTTAATAAAGGCATCTCCAAGAAAACTCCATTCTATCCTAAGGCCTTTCCTTCTAATACTACCTAAACTAGCAGAATCAAAAGCATAGCCTATGGAATCTAGCATTGCAGAGACATCTTTATCAGTATGTGGTGTCATGGCATTATTCTCAGGCAACTTAAAGCAAGATTGTATATCATCACAATTAATGCAATAGTCCTTACCTTTGAGAGAGAAGGCAATAGCCATATCTGTGGAGTTGAACTCTGCAGTTGTCCAAATCTCCTCAATCACTTCACAGTAGATGGTTGGGGCTTCCAGCATTGCATAGCTCAGTTTGCAGTTCTTGATGAAGTCCATCATCTTGTGATAATCAGAATGGGCTTCATTCTTTTCAACCAAGACTATGAAATTATTCTTTTCATAAACAAATCCTGTTTGAGACATAATTTTGACTACTGGTGCCATTGTTGTGAGTAGAGGTTGCAGAGAAAAACTTGAGAATTGAGAGAGAAAGAGAATGATAATTGCAAGAAAGCGTAAAGTGAAAATAAGAATTCAATTGGGCTTTTATACTTTCTTGAATTAAAACACAAATAAAATAATTAAATGATACTTTTAAGTAAGTGATAGCCGTTCAGGAATAAATGAAACTGTAGAAATTCTGAAAACTACCGTAAATACAAATACATACAACACTGTATATCTGTATCAACGGTTGAGTAAAAGAATCAACGGCTGTGACTCACTGACGTGACACATCAACGGATAAGGTAAATAGTTATCCGTTGATGAACAACACTATTTTATCCGTTGAAGGATAAAATTACCAGAAATGTATTTGTCTTTCAACGGATAATGAATATCCGTTGATAGAACAATTTTGGCTTTCAACGGATAGGGAATATCCATTGATAGGATAAGTCTTGATTAAAGCCAACTTTGTTCTTGCAGCAAATTTATTTCAGGCTACAAGACAGATTACATAGATGACATAGATTATGAATAGTTAAGCATACCTAACTCACTTACTAATCTTGTGAATGTTGATTCATCAAGTGGCTTGGTAAATATGTCTGCAATCTGCTTTTCACTTGGAACAAAATGAAGTTCCACTGTACCTTTCATCACATGTCCCCTAATGAAGTGGTACTTGATATCAATGTGCTTGGTTCTTGAGTGCTGCACTGGATATTCAGTAATGGCAATGGCACTTGTGTTGTCACAAAATATTGGAATTTTGTCAACAGTTATACCATAGTCAAATAACTGGTTCCTCATCCACAGTATTTGTGCACAGCAACTACCAGCTGCAATGTATTCAGCTTCAGCTATTGATGTGGAAACAAAATTCTGCTTCTTGCTGAACCATGATACAAGCTTGTTTCCTAGAAATTGACAGGTGCCTGTTGTGCTTTTCCTGTCTATTTTGCAACCTGCATAATCTGCATCTGAGTAGCCAATTAGATCAAAACCAGACTCTCTAGGGTACCAAATTCCTAGATTTGGAGTCCCCTTGAGATATCTGAAAATTCTTTTAATAGCCACTAAGTGATATTCTTTAGGGTCAGCTTGAAATCTAGCACAAAGACATGTAGAAAACATAATATCAGGTCTACTGGCAGTTAAATATAAAAGTGAGCCAACCATGCCTCTACAACTTGTAATATCCACAGACTTTTCAGCCTTGTTTAATTCAAGCTTGGTGGCAGTGGCCATGGGAGTTTTTGCAGGTGAACAATCCATTAAGTCAAACTTCTTTAAAAGATCATAAATATATTTAGTTTGACTAATGAAAATTCCACCACTAACTTGTTTAACTTGTAAACCAAGAAAGTAAGTTAGCTCTCCCATCATGCTCATTTCATATTTACTTTGCATTAATTTAGCAAACTTTTTACAAAGTTTATCATCTGTAGATCCAAATATAATATCATCTACATAAATTTGTACAAGTATCTTAGAGCCATTAACATTTCTAAAGAAGAGAGTTTTGTCAAAAGTACCTCTTGTGAAGTGATTATCTATAAGGAACTTTGATAAAGTCTCATACCAGGCTCTAGGTGCCCTCTTTAGTCCATAGAGTGCTTTCAACAAATAATACACATGGTCTGGAAAATTTGGATCTTCAAAACCTGGAGGTTGGCTTACATAAACTTCTTCCTCCAATTCCCCATTTAGAAATGCACTCTTGCAATCCATCTGATAGACTTTGAAATTGGCATTAGCTGCATAGGCTAGAAAGATTCTGATGGCTTCAAGTCTTGCAACTGGAGCAAATGTTTCATCAAAATCTATTCCCTCTTGTTGAGAATAGCCTTTGGCAACCAATCTGGCTTTATTCCTTATGACAATACCATTTTTATCTATCTTGTTTCTGAATACCCATTTTATGTCAATAGAACTCTTGTTCTTTGGCTTGGGTACCAGCTTCCACACTTTGTTCCTCTCAAATTGGTTTAGCTCCTCTTGCATTGCTAAAATCCAATCTGGATCCAAAAGAGCTTCTTCCTCTCGCTTAGGTTCCTCCTGTGATAGAAAGCTACTATACAGACATTCATCTTGAGTAGCCCTTCTAGTTTGTACTTTAGATGTAGCATCACCAATGATCAGTTCAAAAGGGTGATTCTTGGTCCATTTCCTTTGAGGTGGTAGATTAGCCCTTGATGAGGTTGCCTCAGTATTGTCATGATGTGAGATAGAATGTTGACTTGTTGAAACTCCCCCTGAGTTGCTGATCCTTTGAAAGGAATTGGGAATTCTATCAACTGATGAGGTGAATTGATTATCCGTTGACAGACTGTGATCAACGGATGCTTCGTTATGAACTTCAACGGATGATGCACTTTGTCTTTCAACGGATGCTGCATTGCTTCTTTCAGCGGAAGCTGAATTATGACTTTCAACGGATACAGCATTCTGTGCATTATCCAAAGGCAGACTCTGGTTTCTTCTTGAGATGCCTTCTTCATCATTCTCATCTTCACTATCATCACAATATATCTCAATATTGTCAAATTTGAGTCCTTCATGATGTCCCTCATCTGTTAGTCCATCAATCTTTTTATCATCAAACACAACATGCACAGATTCCATGACAATGTTGGTTCTTAGATTGTAGACCCTATATGATTTTCCAGCAGAATAACCAACAAATATTCCTTCATCAGCCTTTGCATCAAACTTTCCTTTGTGATCAGATTGATTCCTTAAGATGTAACATTTGCAACCAAAGACATGTAGAAAGTTTAAAGTTGGTTTTCTTCTCTTGAATAATTGATAGGGAGTCATGCATTTTGCTTGATTGATTAGAGAAATATTCTGAGTGTAACATGCACAGTTAACAGCCTCAGCCCAAAAATAAGTTGGGAGTTTTGACTCCTCAAGCATTGTCCTTGCAGCTTCAATTAGTGATCTGTTCTTCCTTTCCACCACACCATTTTGTTGTGGAGTTCTTGGAGCTGAGAACTCATGCATGATCCCATTTTCTTCACAGAACATCTTCATGGTTGAATTCTTGAACTCAGTTCCATTGTCACTCATAATATTCCTTACTTTGAAATCAGGATGATTGTTGACTTGCTTGATATGATTGATGATGTTTTCACTAGCTTCATCCTTTGATCCAAGAAAATAAACCCATGAAAACTTTGAGAAATCCTCTACAATCACTAGGCAGTATCTTTTCCTTAAAATTCACAATACATTGACTGGTCCAAAAAGATCCATGTGTAGAAGTTGCAGTGGTTCATCAATTGCAGATTCAAGCTTCTTACTGAATGATACTTTCTTTTGCTTTCCTTTCTGACAAGCATCACACAGTCCATCCCTTGTGAATTCCACTAGAGGCATTCCTCTAACTAAGTCCTTTTTGACTAGATCATTCATTGTCTTAAAATTCAAATGGGACAGCTTCTTGTGTCATAGCCAACTTTCAACTGGACTTGCTTTGCTGAGAAGACAAGTAATGGATTCTACATCTGTAGAGTTGAAATCAGCTAAGTACACATTCCCTTTTCTAACTCCAGTTAGAACCACTTTATTTTCCTTTTTACTTGTGACAATACAAGCTTCAGAATTGAAGGAAACAGTATTCCCTCTGTCACATAGTTGACTGATGCTCAATAAATTGTGTTTGAGACCATCAACCAATGCAACTTCATCAATGATGACATTTTCTTTTGAAATCAAGCCATATCCCATAGTGAATCCTTTGCTGTCATCTCCAAAGGTTATGCTAGGGCCAGCTCTCTCCTTAAACTCTGTGAGCAGGGTGAAATCTCCTGTCATGTGTCTTGAACAACCACTGTCCAAGTACCATAGATTCCTTCTTTGTCCCTGCACACAACAAAATCAATCAAGTTGATTTTGGTACCCAAGTTTCCTTGGGTCCAGCCTTGTTAGTCTTTTTCCTAGACTTCATTCCTCCTGCATCTTTTGACTTAGGTAACTTTGGGTCAACCTTGGTCTCAGATGTGGTTGGTTGAAGTGTAGGGTTAGTCACAGAATCATTTAACACATTTAATTGAATTTGATAAGGCATAGGTTGTGCAAACATGTTATTCCACATAGGCATATTGTATGGCATTTGAGGCATACTAAATGCAGTAAAGTAAGGATTGTTAATGTATGGCATGTTTGCAAAATGTGCATGGGAATTCTGGTGAGACATAACAGGCCTAGCATGCAGAGGTGACATAGACATGTTAGGCATGGAGGGATTTGAAGGCATGGGAGTATTTTTAACAGATTTGCAATTATCAGATAGGTGATTAACACTTTTACAATGTACACAGCTTTTTCTAGGAGCATACCTATCAGGTGTGTAATTGTTATGTTTATTAATCCCTACCTTCCCATTTCTTTTAGATTTTCTTTTAGTTTCCTTCTTATCCTCAACCAACTTAAGCCTATCTTTCAACTGATCTAAAGTCATGTGTCCTATATTCACCTTACTGACAACTCTGGATGTGCTAGCTCCTTCTTTGACAAAGTTCTTGAGAATTGAATCATTCTTTTTATTTTTAAAAGAACTTGCATGTTTTAATTGATGAGCCTTCAACAGATGCTCCTTTTCTTCCTTCGACGGATAACTTTCATCATTCGTTGATTCCACATCCGTTGACAATCCATCAATTAATTCTAACTTCTTTTTGTTTTTCTTCCAGGCATCCTCACAGAATGATTCAATTCCCTGAACCTTGGTAATTTGAACACCAACATCCCTAGATGTTTTCCAGGCCTTGATTACCTCTTGCTCACTTTCTAACTGTTTAGAAAGAATTTCTACTTTCTTAACAGCTTCTTCTAGTTCACTCTCAACAGTCAAGCATTTAAGTTTAATCTTTTGAAGCTCAATTACCTGACTCTCTAACACAGCATTCCTATCACTTAAAAACACATTATTTTCTTTGATCCTAGTGTTTTCTTTAGCTAGTGATTTAAGAGAAATACGCAAATGATATAATTCATTGGACATATCATTTATGGCTTCATTGCATTCATGTTTAGAAAGCTGAGAGAGATCAGTAGTAATTACCTGGTTGCTTGATGAACTAGTTTCATTTTCATCAGAATTAGCCATCAGGGCTAGGTTGACATATTCCACATCATCATCTTCATTTACCCCATCTGCTGCACAATCATCTTGAGTGAGAAAAGCTCTTTCCTTTCGTTTGAGCAAATCAAAATACTTCCTTTTGTAATCAACTTGCTCAAATTTCTTTTTCTCAGAATTTGGCTTCCTACACTCACTTGCAAAGTGTCCACTAATGCCATAGTTGTAACATTTGAACTTTGATTTGTCCACCATGTTTTTGTTTGGCTTAGTGAACTTTGTGTTTTTCCTGAACTTCATCTTTGCAAACCTCCTGGACAGAAAGGCCAGATATTCATCAATATCATCAGATTCATCCTGACTGGAATTGTCTTCATCCTTAGCAACTTGCTCTTTACCCTTGCTTGATTCTGATTTGCTTGTGCCAATTTTGAGACTTGGCATTGTCTTTTCCTCATTTCTGGCTTCAACTTTTTCACTGTCAGCTACAAGTGCAACTGATCCTCCTTTTCTCTTTCCCTTTTCCAACAGCTCATCTTGCTCCATCTCAAGTTCATAAGTCTTCAATATTCCATATAATCTTTCAAGTGTGAAGTCCTTATAATCTTGAGAATTTCTAAGAGAAACAGTCATAGGCTTCCATTCCTTTGGTAGAGACCTTAGAAATTTTAAATTAGAGTCCTTGACTTGGTACACTCTCCCATACAGCTTTAATCCATTCAATAGTTTCTGAAATCTGTTGAATGTATCATTCAATGATTCTCCTTCTTCAAAATAAAAATATTCATATTATTGAATGAGAAGCTGCATTTTGTTTTCTCTAACTTGCTCAGTGCCTTCACAGATAAGCTGCACATTATTCCAAATTTCCTTAGCAGTTTGGCTATTGATGACATTGTCAAACATATCTTGATCCAGGCCATTAAACAAAATGTTCATGGCTTTCTTATCCTTGTGGACCTCTTCAATATCTTCAACAGTCCATTCTGCCTTTGGCTTGGCAATAGACTGTCCAACAGCAACTATAGCAGTAGCAGCTGTGGCCACCTTGTGTGGGATGTGAGGACCATTCTCAATGCAGTTGATGTAGCTTTCATCTTGAGAGAGAAGATGTAAATGCATCTTCACCTTCCAGTGATGATAGTTATCTCTTTCCAGGATTGGAATCTTTACACCAATATCCTTCTTACTCATGATGTTAGCAGAATAGATCTTTAAACTCTTTGTATGTTAAGAGCTTGCTCTGATACCAATTGTTATTCCCAGTGGACTAACAATGAGATTTACAGAAGGGGGGTTGAATGTAAATCTCAAAACTTTTTCAAGTTTTGAGCAGTTTATAAGACTAAGTGTTTGAGTGATCAAATATGTGTGAATTGCTTGGAGCTGATGCAGACAGATATATATTCAAACACAAATGTAATGAACACAAAGAACTTAAAAACTTTTCTGGTGGATCTGTTGTTCCACCAGAGATGTGTTATTTCAGAAAATCTGTGATTCAAAACTAAATCACAGCTGCTTCCTAGTACAAACTAGATGATTTTCTCTCTTGATATTTCTAAACAGCTCAGGGAAAATTCACATCTAATTACTAGCTACTACTTGGTTTATATAACACCAAGTTTACAAATGAAGACAAAGATAAAGTACAATAAGACAATAGTTCTCCACTTGTTTCTGTTCCATTTTTATCCAGTGTAATATGGAATTATCTGTTGACTTTCCATTTTGAACCAGACTAAAAACGGATGCTTTTTCTGCTGTTCCTGAAATAGGCTACCACATCTCTGTCAATCCATGTGCCTCTGTCAGCTTTGTTAACTGTCACTATCAACTGCTATGAGACTGAGCATCCGTTGAAGCTTTCATCCGTTGATGGCTTTATCCGTTGATGCTCTAGCAGTGCATCCGTTGAAGCTTTCATCCGTTGATGGCTTTATCCGTTGATGCTCTAGCAGTTGAAGCTTTATCCGTTGAAGCACTTATCCGTTGATGGATATTATCCGTTGAAGCGTTAGAGACATCCGTTGAAGCTTAGTTTCTAATCCGTTGAAGGTCTTCAATATCCGTTGACACTTCTTCACTTATACAAAATTACAAGGCATGAAATATTTACAATTAGCCCTCCTATTTGTACATCCATTAGTAGTCAACATGAATGATTATCTCCTAACAACATCTAAGAATTACAGCTTAAAACCAGAGAGTGAGATGTGCTACAATACCAAACTTATTGCTAAGTAAGGCTACTCCTTCAACGGATAGCCAAGATGGTCTTATCCGTTGAGGCTACAAACACTAGATTTCTACTTAAGTGTTTTGCTGAACTTATCATCAAACTAATACACATATTCCTAACAAGGTGATTCAAAGAAGAAGACGAGACATACAAGGAGTCTAAACAAAGAAGAAGACGAGGCATACCAGAAGTCTAAATAAAGAAGAAGACTTATGTAATAAGTAGTTGTATTTATTTCCATCACCATATTAGATTGACCTTGATCTTTATCATGAGCTTGATAAAGATCACATAGGATGGGGCCATAACCAAACACATTTACTTTATTGCACTTTACATATTGATGTATGAATGTATGTATAGAATAGTTAATGATGCATGCTTTAATTAGATTAATCATGCATGAATATATGTATTAGATACGTCACCCATGCCATGCCTAAGCAAGATAAAATCTGTAACGACTCAAGATTTTAAAATTAACCAACGATTATGAGATTCTCGTGTTTATGAAACACAGAATGAAATACGAATCTTCTTTATTTCCGATATGGGGCGATTTTGTCAACAACGGGTTTATGAAACACGAGTATTGATTTGAAGTATTTTATTCAAGGAAATTGGGAATCTCTTTATGATGGGATCATGATCGTTATAATATTAACAAAACCCTAATGTTTATATTTAGTTATTTAGATGCCTTCCAATATGTCCAATGCGTTAACCCCTAGATCGATAAGGAGTGGGTTCGCCAGAGCGAAGTACTCCCATCTATCGTGGGACGGCGTGTTGAAGTATATGATACTTTTTAGACCTTTGGGTTTTAACTTAACTAAGTTATCATAATAGGATTGTGAACATAGAGGCATAGAGTTTGGTGATATTTATTGGATAAATAAGAATAAATGTTGTTCCACTAAACTATCCAAAAGTTATATAGTTGATATAATTGACAAATGTTGTCTACCTTATTGAATCATGTTTTAGGAGTAAAGCCAAAGCTGAACTAAAACGTTGTGAAAATTTGGATCTTGGCTCACTAGAAAGTATATACAAGATACTCTTTCCGAATTAATAGTTAGGGCTATTAATTTGATAAAATAGTGGGAGATATATATTTTGAATATATATGAATAATCACTTGAACAAAATTTAATAATCATCTGTAAACTAATTTATCTTATGCACTTTAAACATTGTAGATATCAAATGGCAATCAATTCAAACAACTTCTCTGTGCGATCAGTCCTTGAGAAAGACAAGCTGACAGGAACAAACTTCCTTGACTGGCAGAGGAGCTTGAGGGTTGTCCTCAAACAAGAGCACAAGCTCTATATCATAGATATCCCTCGCCCTGCACCTCTCACTGAAGGAGCATCCCATACTCAACATAATGTTTATCAGAAACATATCGATGATGACACGTATGTTCAATGTCTCATGTTAGCGACCATGAGTGCTGAACTTCATAAACAACATGAGAATATGGATTCTTATGATATGATTGAGCACATTAAACGTATGTTTGAAGGTCAGGAGAGGTTTGATACTTTTAAATTGTTGCATGCATGTAAGCAGTGAGAACGTGATCCGGTTGGACCGCATGTTCTAAGGATGATTGGGTATATTGAGTACCTTGCCAAGTTGGGTGCCCCGATTGCTGTGGAGCACCAGATTGGCCTAATTTTGCAATCTTTAAACAGCAGTTGTTCTCAATCTGTGATGAATTACAATATGAATAAGATAGATAAGAACCCCACCGAACTATTGGTTATATTGAAAACTGCTGAGACCAATGTTCAGAAGACATCCCCTGCTCCCATGTTGATGGTGAATAAGGGGAAGGCCAAAGGAAAGGGTAAATGGAAAGGCAAGAGGAAGATGGGATCTAAATCGAACGCCAATACGAAACCTGATCCGACCAAGGCTTTGAAACCTAAAGGTGGTGTTCCAAAGGTTGGTGATTGTCACTATTGCAAGAAACCAGGTCATTGGAAGAGGAACTGTCATGCTTATTTGGAGGATTTGAAGAAGAAGAAGAAGAAGGTTGTTATTACTGCTTCTGATTCAGGTATTTATGTTATTGAATTCAATTTATCTACTTCTACATCTTGGGTATTAGATACTGGATGTGGTTCTCATATTTGTATAAATGTGCAGGAACTGCAGGGAAGTAGAACATTGGCGAAGGGAGAAGTCGACATACGAGTTGGCAATGGAGCAAAGGTTGTTGCTTTAGCTGTAGGGACTTATCGTTTATCGTTGCCCAATGGGCTTATTTTAGAACTAGATAACTTTTTTTATGTGCCTGCGATTTGCAGAAATATTATTTCGGTTTCCTGGTTGGACAAGAAAGGTTTTTCGTTTTTGATTCAGAACAATAGTTGCTCCTTTTCATTCAATAATGTTACCTACGGGATTGCACGTTTGTTTAATGGTTTATATGTTCTTGATATAGATATTCCTGTCTATAACATAAATAATTATAATAAACGTATTAAGATGAAAGACTCAAATCAAACTTATCTTTGGCATTGTCGTTTAGGTCACATAAATGAGAAATGCATTTCCAAATTACATAAAGATGGTTACTTGGATAAGTTTGATTTTGAATCATACGAAGAATGTAAATCTTCTCTCACTGGCAAAATGGCTAAAGCTCCTTTTACCGGACAAGGTGAAAGGGCCACTGAACGATTAGGACTTATCCATAGTGATGTATGTGGTCCAATGCGTATGATGGCAATAGATGGCTTTTACTACTTCATTACTTTTACTGATGGTTTCAGTAGATATGGATATATGTATCTTTTGAAGAACAAATCCGATTCTTTTGAAAAGTTCAAAGAATACAAGGCTGAAGTGGAAAAGCAAACAGGGGAAAGTATAAAAGTTCTACGATCAGATTGTGGAGGAGAATACTTAAGCCTCGAGTTTAAAGGTTTCTTGAAGGAGTGGTATCCTATCACAACTTACTCCTCCTGGAACGCCTCAATGTAATGGAGTTTCTGAGAGGAGAAATCGTACCTTGTTGGACATGGTGCGATCGATGATGAGTCTAGCAGATCTTTCAATAAGTTTCTGGGGTTATGCTCTAGAAACAGCTGCATATACACTAAACCGAGTTCCAACTAAATCGGTTCAAAAGACTCCATACGAGATATGGAATGAGAAATGTCACAGCATGTCTTTTATGAAAGTATGGGGATGCGATGCATTTGTGTCTTTTATGAAAGTATGGGGATGCGAAGCATTTGTGAAATGCTTGGTGTCTGACAAGCTTGGACCAAAATTGGATAAATGTTATTTTTTGGGATATCCTGAAGAAACTAAAGGGTATAGTTTCTATAATCCTACCGAGAACAAAGTGTTTGTTGCTCGAACCGCTGTATTTCTTGAAAGAGAGTTACTTTTAAAGAAAATTAGTGGAAGGACTATAGATCTCGATGAAGATTGATTTGTACAAAATAATATTAAAGCAGAGTTGGAAAATAGGCAGGAAGTACATCAAGATGTTCCTGCTCCGGAAACACAGGTTGTTCGTAGATCTAGTAGGGCTCGTCATGAGCCAGAGAGATATTATTGATTTCTCTTGACTCAAGATGATGATGTAATGCTCATAGATAATGATGAACCTCTTACCTACCAAGATGCTATGAACAGTACAGACTCCGAGAGATGGCTAGAGGCCATGAAATCCAAAATGAAATCCATGTATCAAAATAAAGTATGGACTTTAGTTGATCCACCTGAAGGGGTAAAACCTATAGGGTGCAAGTGGGTTTTCAAGAAGAAAACTGACATGGATGGTAAAGTACAGACCTATAAAGAGCGACTGGTGGCAAAAGGTTTCAAACAAGTTCATGGTATAGACTATGATGAGACTTTTTCACCAGTTGCTATGGTCAAGTCCATCAGGATTTTGTTAGCAATAGCTACTTACTACGACTATGAGATTTGGCAAATGGATGTCAAAACCGCTTTCTTGAATGGGAGCCTTGAAGAGGATGTATACATGATACAACCTGAGGGTTTTGTCGATCCCAAGTTTGCTAAGATGGACTGTAAGTTGCTTCGATCTATTTATGGATTGAAGCAAGCCTCACGGAGATGGAATCGTCGTTTTGATGAAATAGTCAAAGAATTTGGCTTTATTCAAAATGAAGATGAACCATGTGTTTACAAGAAGGTTAGTGGGAGCGACGTGGCATTCCTAGTACTATATGTAGATGACATATTACTAATAGGGAATGACATACCTTCTCTACAGGCTGTTAAGACTTGGTTGGGAAATAGTTTCTCGATGAAGGACTTAGGTGATGCTACCTATATATTAGGGATCAAGATCTATAGAGATAGATCAAGGAAATTAATCGGCCTAAGTCAGAGTACATACATTGACAAAGTATTGCATCGTTTGGGATGCAAGAAGCAAAAAGAGGATATATCCCAATGTCTCATGGGATATTGATCTCAAAAGACAACTGCCCTAAATCATTAGATGATAAGGGCTGTATGAGCAAAGTTCCATATGCTTCGACAATTGGATCTATAATGTATGCGATGATATGTACTCGACCTGATGTTTCGTATGCCTTGAGCATGACGAGCAGATACCAGTCTAATCCTGGCGAGGGTCACTGGACAGTAGTCAAGAATATTCTTAAGTACTTGAAAAGGACTAAAGATTCATTCTTGGTGTATGGAGGAGATGATAAGCTGGTTGTAAAGGGTTACACTGACGCCAACTTTTAGACAGATAGAGACGATTCAGTATCTCAGTCAGGTTTTGTATTTTGCCTTAATGGAGGTGCTGTAACCTGGAAGAGTTCAAAGCAAGAGACAGTAGCTGATTCTACAATGGAAGCTGAGTATATTGCTGCCAGTGAACCAGGCAAAGAGGCTGTTTGGATACGAAAATTCATAACAGGACTTGGTGTGGTTCCATCGATCACAGATCCAGTTGATCTTTACTGTGATAATAATGGAGCCATCGCGCAGGCTAAAGAACCAAGGTCCCATTTCCGGGCAAAGCATATACTTATGAGATATCACCTCCTTCGAGAGATTAATGAAAGAGGAGATATACATATATATAAAGTGAATACTGATGATAATGTTGCAGAGCCAATGACTAAGGCTTTGTCGCAGCAAAAGCACGAAGGTCATACTAGTTCCATGGGTATTAGATACATGGGAGATTGGCTCTAGTGCAAGTGGGAGATTGTTAGTGTTTATGCCCTAGAGACAACACTATTATGTTTATATTATGAAACATTTTAATTATTAATTCTGATTATATGGATTATTCTTTAGTAATTTATTATATCTTTATTTTTTACGATAAGATGTTAGATTAATAAATGTCATTGGAATATGATATGTAATTTTATATCTCCAAGTACGTGACTTAGAAATGAGATTATGAGAATAGTATCGATATTCCTAAAGATCCCTAGTCGAGTATTATTATTAAGGGACAATAATAATGCATTAAGACTAGTGTGAATGTTGACTGATGATCACATCTCATTGATCATCGGTATAGTGATACTAAAGTCAAAACACATGCACATGTATTATATACATGGTGCTGGAAGACCCAATGTGAGATTCTACATGTCTGTTGTGTCATAAGTAATTCTCACAGTGATAATGATGTATTGGTCCTTAGACTTGAAATCATTATATTTCTATATGAGAATTAATATACTTTGGTTGCATTAAAAGTTACCTTTGATCGGGTGATGATAAAAGTGTATATTGGGTATATTATGAATCATATGAGAAATATGAATGATCTAGAAAGGATTTAACCCTCCTATTTTAGGAGTGATATTATTAGCCTCTTGTTTGAGTTAGACTATGAAATGCATGGCCATGCTCAAATGTTGATTTGATGTTATAGTCTACTCATCGATCAAGGAAACCTGGATTAAATTATGAAGAGGATGACACATAACATGCCTCGAGTTTAATCTATAATATATGGTTAAAAGGATTATAGTACATTGTACATTATACACAAAAGGTTTAATCGATCACCGATTTAATTATTATTACTTGGGTAACAATGATGTATTACTAGATGTCGCTCATTGTTTATGATTTTAAATTAGATTTAAAATTGTTGCCAACGTAATAATAACCTAAAGGGTCGCACAAAGAATGATTGGAGGATTATTTAATTTAAATTCAGATTTAAATTATATATAAGTAATTCAAATTATATGTTATTAATTAAGTGTGACTTAATCAATTAAATAAATAGGAAATTGGAATTTAATATTAAATCCAAAATTAAGTTATTGGATGATTAAGTGAGACTTAATAATACAATAATTAGAATTTTGAATTTTATAATAATAATAATAATAACTCTAAAATTAAGTTTAGGGTTGGAGGCCCATTAGCTCTTGCCTATATAATATCTTTTTCTAATACAATTAGGGTTACACGTTTTTTTTGATAAAACATAAACCCTAGCAGCTAGAAGAGATATGGAGAGAGCAAGAAGGCGGCCTCAACAACGTGCTAGTACACACCCATCCTCCGAGCGATCATTCATGTGGATACCTTCAAGGCGTAGATCGTTCCAGCGACGGGCTACGTGGTGATCATTCAAGACCTCCATCTTTCCATTAACATAAATCTTCTTAAGGTAAACATACTGAACTACGAATTAAATATTATTTTTCGCATGGATCCTGCGGAGGGTTTCGATTATTTAAGAATTAAATTTACGTTTTCGTTGCGTTTATGTGCTAAAAACCCTTCAGCAACCTCGGGCCATGTTATGCTAAGCTTCATGGATGCTTTCTCCGGATACAACCAAATCAAAATAAATCCGAAAGACATCACAAAGACTACATTCATCATACACCGGGCTGTGTACGCTTTCATCATGATGCCATTCGGGCTAATCAACGCCGGAGAAACCTATCAAAAAATGATGAACACCATTTTCAAGAGCTAACTGGGTAGGAACATGGAATCCTATGTTGATGACATGCTATCTAAATCAATCACAGTCCTGGATCACATCAAAGACCTCAAAGAATGCTTTAAAAACTTGAGAAAGTACAACATGAAGCTGAACCCGGAGAAGTGCGCTTTCGGAGTCCCATCTGGGAAGTTTCTTGGTTTCTTGGTTAGCGAACGGGGAATCGAAGGCCAATCTGGAGAAAATTAAAGCTATCATGGAAATGGAAATTCCCCGGACTCAGAAAGACATTCAAAAGTTGGCAGGATGCTTGGCATCCCTTCGCAGGTTCATCCCAAAACTAGCGGAAAGATGCCTACCTTTCTTTGAGTTAATGAAAGGAGCCCAAAACAAAAAGCAAATTTACTGGACCCCGGAATGCAACATTGCCTTCGAAGAAGTCAAGCAACACCTGATGAACCCACCTATACTTTCAAAAGCCAATCCCGGAGAACCATTATATCTCTACATTACAGCCGGACAAAGAGCGGTCTCTTCGGCCCTCATACGGGAAGAAAGTGGGACACAGAGCCCGGTCTACTATGTAAGCCAGGTCCTCAAGGACGCCGAAACCCGATACCCAAACTTAGAAAAATTTGCCCTAGCTTTTGTACACTCAAGCAGGAAGCTAAGGGAATATTTCCAAGGCCGGGAGATCAAGGTGATTACTGATCAGCCACTCCAAAAAATCATTTATAAACTAGACGCCTCTAGAAGACTGGTAAATTGGGCGATAGAGCTAAGACAATTCAGTATCAAGTTTGTTCCAAGAACGACCATAAAAGCTCAGGCTTTGGCCGAGTTTGTCATGGAATGTACTTTCCCTGAATCCCCGGACGTACCAGCAAACCAGTTCGTAGGCGAGAAAGAAGCCGAAGAGAAGAACGCATGGAAATTATACGTCGATGGCTCGACGACAGTCGAGAGGTCTGGAGCAGGCCTAATCCTTTCCAACCCGGATGGCTTTACAATTCAATAAGTTATAACCTTCTCTTTCAAAGTAACAAACAATCAAGCTGAATATGAAGCACTCTTCTCTGGGCTCTGATTAGCCAAATCCCTCGGATAACAAGGTTGGTCATCTATAGTGCTTCCCAAATTGTGGTCAAACAAACCAATGGAGAATATATCGCGAAAGATCCCAAGCTGGCACAATATCAGGAAATGGTGCGGAGTATCCTGGAAACCATCTCGAATACCACCATTCTACAGATAAATAGAGAAGAAAATTCCAAGGCAGATGAGCTATCCAAGCTCGTGCAGAACACTTCAGACCTAACCAGTTCGGTTTATTTCGAAGAGCTCGGGGCACCAAGCACCGATCAGGCCGAGGTCTTATATATCAGCAGCCTAGATAACTGGATGACTCCCTATATAGCCTACTTGAAAGAGGGAACCCTGCCAGAAGATCAGAACAAGGCACGCTACCTCAAATATAAAGCTACCCAATTCTTCTTGGTAGATAATCAACTATATAGGCGAATTTTCTCCGTGCCCACTCTAAAATGCGTTAATCTGGATGAGGCAGACTATTGTCTCTAGGAGGTTCATGAAGGAATTTGTGGCGATCACCTAGCTGCCAAAGAACTTGCTTACAAAGCCATCGGAATAGGGTATTATTGGCCGACTATCCACACAGGCACAGTCGCATATGTAAAGAAGTGCAGCAAATGCCAAAAGTTCAGCAAAGTGCCGAAGCATAGCCCAAGTCTTCCAGGGTCAGTACTCTCCCCGATCCCCTTTGTTGTTTGGGGAATTGACATCATGGGTCATTTCCTGGGCCAAAAGAGATTTACTCTACGTACTAGTGACGATTGATTATATGACTAAGTGGGCAGAAGCTAAAGCCATGTGCACCATCAATCAACAGGATTACATCAAATTCATGAATTCAATTGTAATGTGGTTCGGGATCCCAATAATTTTAATCTCGGATAATGGGCCACAGTGTCCATTAGCAATAACCCTGGAAGACCCCAGGACACGTGGAAATATCACTACCGTCTAGGTAGCCCAGATCCAGAATGTTCCAACGGCTCAGATCTGGAATTACACTAACTCATCATGGACGTCCACGCGTCCTTCAGTCCAAAAACTCACCTACAGACAAGATCAAAGGTACCAACCCCTAAACCCTAATGGGAAGCCTATAAAAGGATAAACAAAAGGTGTATTAGGGGTTACTTCATATATACAATACACACATATATACACACAACACCTATATTTATATAATTCCTATTTTTCCCCTTTTTCCTCCAAAACCCTCTCTCATTCTCACACCGGAGGTGCCGCGAGGATGCCACCCCCCTCCGGTTCTGTTTTGAAGGTGTCCACCTTACAACTACCCGGACTCAAACTCCATTTGGACAGAGTTTGACTCAGTTGGTTAAAGAGGGGATAACTATCCTCTTGGTCATAGGTTCGAATCCCACAGGAGGAGAATTTATGATTATTCCTCCTGAGTCAGAGCCTGTCGCTTAAATATGGTTTGGAATTTATCTCTTCTTTAGGATGAAGAAGCCGAGAGCACTTGTTCTTGGGAGGGTTTTTACTTTGCTAAATGAGTTTGTGGTGGAAAATGGAAGTGAATGGGATATTTGGGTGATTAATTGGTTGAATAAAGTGAGTGGAGTGTGACTAAGCATGACATCACCTTGGTGACTTCATCAATTGCCACTTGTCATCACTTGGTGGTGGAAGCATCTTTCATGCTAATCCTTTCTTAGTTGCTTGATTATCATCCTTAATCCTTGCACTAATCTCTCTTGTATTACCTGTCGTTTAATTATTTTACGACTCGTTTATCGTTCATTCTTACTAATCGCTTAAAGGATCATATTCGGGATCTTATTACTTGGGTTCCCTTAACCTTTCTCAATATATTATATTCCTTTTATGATCCTATCTTATAATCCTTGAATTAAAATCCTTTTAATCATGTTACCTTATACTCAATTCTTTCGGTATCTGGTGGATTTTCGGGAAAAATCAAAGTGTTCGAATTTGGATTCTGACGATCTTTACATACACTTATTTACTTTATGGAATACTAATACGATCTTAGAATTTCCATAACAGTACTCCTATATATCGTGGTCTGATAATTTTCCTAAATCAGCATCATCAGCAAAAGTTACTATTCATCAGGGTTTCAAAAATTCCAAAAATTGGGGTTATTACAGTCTCCCCTCCTTAAAAGGATTCCGTCCCGGAATCAGATAGAAAATGAATAAGGATACTCTCTTAGCATTGCACTTTCTAACTCTCGAGTAAATTTTCCTACATTGTGGTTCTACCATCAAACAGGGACTAGTTTGATAAGCCTTCTCCTAAGCACTTGTTCCTTTTCAATCTATACCCTTCCTGGTTGCTCCATATAGGTTACGTCTGGTTGCATGTGTATGCGCTCATATGCCCCTATTTGTCTGGCATCCGAATTACACTTCCTTAACATTGATACGTGGAACACGTTATGAACTTGCTACATGTTCGGGGGTAGGGCTAGCTCATATGCTAAGTTCCCAATACGTCTTAATATATCCAAGGGTCCAACAATTCGTTGGCTTAAACTTTCCTTTCTCTCCAACCCTCATCAATTCTTTTCAAGGGAATACTTTTAACAATACAAGGTTCCCTCCTTCATACTCTTTGTCCTTTCGAGTCAAATCAGCATACCTCTTATGTCCATCTTGGGCTACTACCAGCCGTCCTCTAATTAGATCTATTATATCCTTGGTCCTTTGGACTACTGCGGGTCCGAGCATCTTGCGCTCTACAACTTCATCCTAACATAAAGGAGGTCGACATTGTCTTCCCTCAAGGATCTCATAAGGCGATATCTCGATACTGACATACGATTTATTATCGTATGAAAACTCAATCTGCGTTAAGTGATCATTCCAAATTCTTTCAAGTCCGTTGCACAGAATCTCATCATAGCTTCTAGCATTATACCTTTTGCTCCTCAATACCCATTCTTTTCCAGTTCGTAATCGCTACTATCTTCCGTTCCTAATATTATACTGGTTTTACTTTTGCTCGTTAGCGTTCTATAACCTTTTAATAACCACGTCAACCTTAGTATCACGAACGCTTTAGAATCGGAATACCACTGTACTTGGTACCATTTCATCTCTAACTGCCTCCATCTTCAAAAGCTTGGTCCTTCATATAGAAGTAAAAGAATTTATTGAGAGATCACTATGATCATGAACACTTGTTATATCGCATAGTTTGTACAGAAGGTGGCCAGCCTTTAGTACTTGACAAGCAATTAAACAACATGTGGTATCCTACTAGGCTTCTATCACACAGATAGATAGTCATTCGGCAATACCTCCCCTTCTGGAAAGGTTGTTCTTCTCAGCTTACATGAAATGAAAAGGAGAGAAAAGAACGAATTGAAGAGAATTGTATATATAAAAATATACTGCCATAAAATATCTGGCTTGGAATCTACCTCTGAACTATAGAGGTTTATCATAGGAGAACAAAACATATACGTATCTATATCAATATCCAGTATTATCGCATCGCATTTCACATGCTTAAATATTTTTGCTATTCCGTCCATCATTCTATGGACCCATACTCTTCCTCGAGCTTATACACAATCACCATTGAAACTCCTTCGACATCGAAAATCGAATCCGGGATCTCATTCTAGACATCATCGTTACTAGAATTCTATGCTTGCACCGCAGCCTTCCTCGTATAGTAATACGACTCTCTGTTGATAAGAAGGAATAAGTATTTAACAGGTAGATAATCTACTTAATTAGTCTATCAATGATAACTTATACACCACCACGACCCGATTAGTGGTACTCAATCTCAACATTTATTCCAATACAACTCTCACGGTTGTAAGTAATCGGTTCATTACTCGTAGAATCATTCCTCCATTACTATGGTCCACCGTTGACCTACTGTAGTCATTCGTTTTCCATGAAGTCTTAATAGCAGACCATACAGAGTCTATACATATCGTATCAAATTCTTCTAAGGAGGTAACATGATCACCGTTCATGATTCATGAAGGACACTCCAGAACTTGACGTACATATGACATGAAGCAGATAAAATTGCAGAAGAATTGCGGATGCAAGATTTCAGGCACATTTCTTTATGCACTATTATGTACAAGTGCATCTCCAAGATTATAGCTTCAAGGCTAAGGACAATCCTCCCTTCCCTTGTTGACATAGCCCAATCAACCTTTATACCGGGGCGTTCAATCTCGTATAAAATTTTACTTGCATGGGAGCTATTTCGAGGTTATGATAGGAAAACTGGTGCATCGAGGTGCCCCTTAAAAATTGACCTCCACAAAGCATTTGACAAACTCAGCTGGGATTTTATTCTTGTTGTCTTGCACAAAATCCAGGTTCCTCTAACTGTAATTTCTTGGATTAAAAACTGCATTTGTACTCCGAGATTTTTAGTGAAACTTAATGATGTCATTCATGGTTATTATAAGGGTGTCGTTGGTATTCAAAAGGGTGACCCTATGTCACCTAATATCTTTTCTTTGTGCATGAATATTTTATCTTTCCTGGTGAATCAATCACCCCCACTGTTCAAGCACCACTGGAAATGCAAAGAACTAAATATGTCCCACTTTTCTTTGCTGATGATGTTCTTTTATTTGCTCGTGGATCCAAGGATTGAGTCACTCATATTATGAACAATTTGAAGATCTTTTCTTCTTGGAGTGGTATTCAACCGAGTGTGCATAAAAGCACGAGTTATATGTGCAACTGTGACAATGATTTTGTTAACTAGTTTGATGAAACTTTTTCAATACCGAGAGGGAGCCTACCTGTGCATTTTCTGGGCTTGCCCTTGATCTCTTCACAGCTTTGCATCAATGACTGTGTTCCTCTCATTGATAAGATCATACTCATACTCTCTTTTTGGGCCAACCTGTTGTTGTCTTTTGCTGGAAGGGCCTTGTAACGCCCTCCAGACCCGGGGTATAAGTCTGGGGGTTACTAGCTAATCTCCAAACCTGTACAACCCGAATAATAATAACAATGAAATATATATCTAAACCCCTTTAATACTAACCAGGATCTTTTTAGGTTCAAGTATGAAAACAAGAACCACTAACTACTTTATTACAAACCAAATTCAAAATCTTACTAACTCTCTTTATTACAAACCATTGTCTAATCAGTTTTAAACTAAGTTCATCTTTTATTCAAACATACACACACTAACTATCTACACTACACCTACTCGGGCAACTCAAAGCTTTCTTCCTAGATTGGGATCAACACCTTGGGTATGAGAGGATCCCGAGTCTTGACCCGCTTCTTTACCACTCGAGTCTTGATGGGTTTCATATTCCTTCTTAACTGAAAACAGTAAGGTGAATAACAACAAAAAGGGGTGAGCCAAAAATTGCTCAACAAGTCCGCAATATATAAACAGTGTCAAATCAGTTTAAATAAATCGGTAATCTGGTTACATCTGCAAAGATATAACCCCGCGAGAATAGAAAGAAGGCCACTACTGACGAACATAAGCGAACTAAACTGGACACAAGTTCGCATCTATACCCTGCTGATCAGCCAGGATATTGTGCATATCTAGATCTCACTATATAGATACAGTTAGGCACCCGGGCTCTACATCCCATCTCAAGGATCCGGTTATGTCCCGGTCCCTAGGATTTAGTAAAACTTAATCTCCAAAACACTATTATCCAGTCCATAGAATAGCAACCGGAACAATCGATATGCTTTGATATATTCTAATCACCAGAATATACCAATGTGTATGTATAATAATTGGAATATGAATAGGGAATAACAAGTGTGTATCAGTGTTTATAAATAAAAATTGAAATAGTGCAAGCGTGATATGAATCTGAAGAAATATCACTATTCTAAAATTAGAATAGGGGAAAAACTTGCCTTCTGCGCAACTCTCTTCAAGTATGTCACCTTTGTCTATCACCGGCTCAACCTGCCTTACTGGCTTAGCTTCTGTTAGAGAAATAGACTGATTTAGTCATTTCGTACTTCAATTGCGTCTCGAACCGACTTCACGTCATTCCTATTGTCTACCCATACGCATATTATTGACTCATATATTATTTATTAACAATCAAGACTCGATTAACCACATAATACACATAAGCACATAAGCGACATAATCATTTTTATGTTCAAAATAATTTTTAGAATCAAAATTGACTCGCTGTTCGCTTAACTGATCCTTACCTGACTCATTTCCTATTTTTCAGGATTTATTGGACTCGTCTCTACACGCGGTTCGGCTTATAATCAAATAAATAACAAGGGTCAACTAGTTTATAGAAGAAATTAGCTTTTAATATTATTTTTAATGAAAATAATTCATTTTTATGAGTCTAAGGGCTTTCGTTTCGCTCGAATCGGACTAACGGTCTAATTAATATCTATTAAATACAGACAAGTCAATTTATTATTTAATATCAATAATTATCAATTTTTATTAAACCCTAAAATAATTTTTAAATAATTGTTTAAGAAAAATCAGAACTAAAAATAATTTTTCTATAATTTTTGGAATTAAAATGAATTTATTATGATTTATTGAAAATATTTGATTAATTATCCAACTAATTAATCATTTTTAAATAATAAATAAATAATAAATAAGTAATAAATAATTAAGAAAATAATTAAATTTGATTTTTAAAAAATGTTTCTGAATTATTTATAATATAAATCAATTAATTAAATAATTAATTAATCAATTTATAAAATAAAAAAACTGATTTTTATAATTAATAAAAATTAAAATTAAAATTAAATTCCAAAACAATTGTCAGAAAATGGATTCTGACAAAAACATATCAAAACCGGGTTTTAATCCGGGTTTGAATTTGGGTAAACGGGTCACCAAGAACCCAGAATCCAGTGACAATCCGGTCACCGGAAAATTTTCCGGCCAGTCTAATTCAGGCCATTACAGGAATGGTTTGCACTGATTTTCAAAGGGTTTCCATTCAGCATGAACATAGCAACATAACCCCCAGGTTTTCAGGCATCAATCATCTCCCCGTTCTCTTCTCCAGCCAAAAGCCCGAAGCACTCCGGCCACCGTGTATCAATTTCCGACGAGCTCGGTTTCAGGCCAAATCATGAACCATTTGTGCTTGTTTTTACTCGGAATTGATTCTAAACTTAATTCTAAATATCAATCAATTAGCAAAACACATCAATAACCCCTAACATAAGATTCCGATCAAAACCGACTTAAAATCCGGCCAAAATCCGATTTAACTAACCTGAACTTAAAACTCGATGTTCTACACATCAAAACGAAGCTTGAGACATGAGGAATCCATTCACAACATCAAACAGAACCAAAAATCATCATATAGTTCATAAAATCATTCAACCCGAATCACAAACGGGTCAAACCCATTGAACTCGTCCTAACTATCCTGAACTGTAAAAATCATGTAAAAATACTTAAAATTCACTAATCAACAAGACAAAACTAACCATATAAGTTTCATAATCCAAATATCAATAAATCAAAAACACCCAAATTGAAACGGGTATAAACCCTAAAATTCGAATTGATCAAACTCGTAAATAAAACATGAAATTGATGATGCGTATATCTTGTACTAACACATATGAACATATATCAATCATCAAGAACATCCAAAAATCCCCAGTAATCAAAAAACCAAATCTGTTCATGAAACCCAGAATCGAGTTTAAGTTCCACACCTTTTTGATTCGTTTAGATGACAAAATCGAATAGAGCTTGAAAAACTATGAAGATTGAGCACAAACACGACCCTTTTTTGGTTACCAGAATCGATCAAAACCACGCTTTGATTCTCGAACTCAAGAACCCTAATTTCAAAGAAAATTGGGAATTTTCTGATTTTTAATGATTAATTATAATTAATTAAATAAAAATTAGGCTATTTATAGTAGTAAAATTAATACTCCTAATTAAAATTAAGGCCCTAATTCTACATCTTTTAAAATTAATAGGCCCCTAATTTTATAATTTTTGAGTATTAAAATTTAACTTATAAATATTTTATATATGCAATATATATGCCAAGATTTCCAAAAAATTGGGAATAATGCAAAAATACAAAGAAATGGTATAAATGAAAGTCCTAAAATTTTATACAAATAAAAATGTGACATTTGTGGGGTTTTTAATACCCAATGGGGCCTGGAAAAGTCCTTTTTCGCGAAATGAGAAAATTTGTAAAATACCTAGATGTTCAGAATAATGCGATGGTACAAGCCGTTTGATGAAAAATAAGACCCATTATTTTATTTGAAATATCAGCTATAAAATCATGACTCGGGTCGTATAACTTTTGATATAAAAGCTATAAATGCAAAATAAAATATCTTAAAAATATCTTGAAAATACCTAGGACGACACAGAATGCACGTAACACATAACAATTAGGGTTCTACGGCTAATTACATATAAATGATACATTAATACACATAATTTATTATAATTATGATATAATACAGACGTAATTTTTCCAGACGTTATAGGCCTTACTTATGAAATCTGTCATTCATGCTATCCAGGGTTATTAGAGTAATCATTTTTTGCTCCCCTCGGCTGTGCACCAAAATATTCAATCTCTACTAACAAGATTTCTATGAAAAGGAAATATCAATCAGAAAGGTGGGGCTAGGTAGCTTGGGACACTATTTGTCTTCCCAAGGATGAGGGAGGCCTAGGCCTGGAAAATATGGTACACAAGAACCGTGCCCAACTCATTTACTATTTGATCAAAGTTTGCACCAAATCCAAATCTCTTTGGGACTCTTGGGTTAATAACTCAGTCTTGAAGCACAGGCATTTTATGATTATTTACATTCCTACTGATTGCTCCTGGATATGGAAGAAGATTCTCAAGCTTCGAGGTTTGGAAATTCAATTTATTAAGTATCATATTGTTAATGTGAGCTCTATTTATCTATGATTTGAGCCTTGGTTGATTCAGTGCTGTCTTTCCACTTCTATCACCTCTCCTATCATCAGTCAGTGTTTTATGTCTAGTAATGCCATATTGGGGAACATTATTTCTAATGGAGTCTAGATTTTGCCTAGACTTAATCCTCGAACTCACCATGTGGACCCGGTTCTCACTCGTTGGCTCTAGGACTCTAATCTTCCAAGCATCCACTATCAAGGACATGATCACATTCTCTAG